>NC_064848.1:120368239-120678239 GCF_024139225.1 Suncus etruscus | reverse complement strand
GGAAGTTATAGCTGGTCTTGAAAGTAACTTTTTTCAACATCCTCTATCAAACTTTGTATTGTATGTTATCTTTTACCTTACAAATAACATACCTCAAATGATCCTATTAAGAGAAGTTATTGGCTTTTTGTTTCAGGTTCTGTTTGATTTAAGAGCCATACCTAGACATGCGTTTAGAGCTTGCTCCTGGCTTTTTGCTAAGAGGTCTCCCAGCAAAACTTGAGAGACTTTGCACTACTGGGAATTTAAAGGGGGCTTTCTACATGAAAAGCTTGCACTCAGTCTGTTAAGCTGTCTCCACATTATTATTTGGCCATTTGACTTTTTAGACTTAATAAGAGTGCTTTATGTATACTAGACAGAAGTTCTTTGACAATTTTATACACCTTTTACCTTTGGTACATCTTTTCTTTACAGTACCTTTTTATGAATGCACTTTTTTATTTGTTTGGGTTACTTCTGGCTCTATATTTGGAATCATTCCTAGTGGTGCTTAGGAGATCATATGAAATGCCAAATATTGAAGCCGGGTCAGCTGTTGAACTTGGGCCAAACACATGCAAGGCAAGCACCTCATCCACTCAACTCTCTGGCCCCCAGTGAATTCCTAATGTGGACACAATCATTCTAAACATTTTACTGTCACTAGAGATTATTATAAGTGACATTTAAAATATGACTTTGTTGTTTTAACAGAAAGAGACAATAGGTGATTGGAGCACTGGCACAGCTTGCCTTGTACTCAGCTGATCTACGTTCTGTCCCAGGCATCTCAAATAGTCACCCAAGTACCTCCAGGAGTAATTCTGAGTGTAAAGTCAGGAGAAATCCCTGAGCATTAATGGATGTGGCCCCAAATAAACAAAAAAAATGAAAAAACAAATATTTAAATGTACTCACAGAGTCACACTGGTTATGAGATTGGTGTTTGAATAGTTAATTCCTGAAATAAATATATTATGAATAATTTGGTAAATGAATGTGTTACAATAAAAATATTTAAAAACTAAGTTTGACTTGACTACAGAGAGCTTGTTAAAACTTCTTTTAAAAGAATGCCAATGACAGTCTTAATGCCAAAATTTTGAAGAACACCTTCATCAATTCCTCAATTAGGTTCTCAACATAATTCATCAGTTTAAGTCATTATGATTCTATTTGGCTCTCCTTCAACAAATAGTTTCTGAGGCTTCAATAATTATCTTATTTTCTGTAACTCCTCTGTGTCCCATTCTGTGCCACCTTATGGCGTGGTTCTATGTGCATATGGGATCCATATGGACATATGTCCCACTTCCCAGCTGGGTCTTGACACCAGAAACCTGTAAATGCATCTTTCTATCACAGTGCTTTGCTTCAAGTAAGTATCTGAAAAGTTGATTATAAAATCAGGGCCCCAGAATATGTAGCCAATAAAGAGAAATAAAAAGCAAGTTTTTTAAGACAAAAAGATTTTCTTTAAAGGATTATATTGATCATTGTAGTGCTAATACATAGTTTCCGCTTATCCAAATCACATTTCAACAATAAATATAATCACGTTTCCATTTCAGATGTTCCTAGTAATAAGGTAATTTGTCTTTCCCATCCTTATCTGTTCTATAGATGGCCCCTGGTTGAGATACTGATGAGAGCCAAGGGGGATCATAGTTAATTCAGAACATAGATAATCTACTTTGTCCTTCTTCCTAAATGTCACAAAATCCAATATGTATTTATACTCATTTGCTTTACAGGTAGAAATGAGCCCTCTGGAAAATGCAATTGAAGTGTTGGAAAATAAGAATCAGCAGTTAAAGACTCTGATAACTCAGTGTCAAACCAGACAGATGCAGAATATTAATCCCCTCACTATGTGCCTGAATGGAGTTATAGATGCTGCTGTTAATGGAGGAGTTTCCAGGTATCAAGAGGTGAGGATATGAGGTCTTGCTATTTGACAGTTTTCAGATAATGACTTCTTAGGGATTTATAATATCATTTTTTCAAAATAAAAACACATCAGAATTGCAAATTTCAGTTGAAAAGACAAAGTCCTTTGGTAAATAAAATCGTCATTTTTGATGAACATTTCTCCATCTCACATTATGGAATATTTTGGTTTATATCTTAAGGGTTTTTTTATTGATTGAAGTACTGTGATTCATAACACTGTTAATGATGTTATTTGTGCATAATTCCATCATCACACCAGTATAGTTTTCTTTTTTCCTCTCATGAGATCCTCAAGGTCCTTCTCCCAATTAAATTCTGTGGATCAGTTTTTTTGTGTGTTCCTTTGGCTCTGTGTACTGTTTTGTTGTCTATCTTAAGTCTCATATATGAAATATATCATTCTCTCACTTATCTCTGATTCTCTTCAAGTAGCGTATCCTCTAGTTCAAGGAGCATGTCCTCTAGTTCCATCCATGGTATGGATGGATTACTTAATTTTGTCCTTTCTTATATCTGCATTCCGTATATATACCACAACTTCTTGATCCATTAATCTATAGTTGGGGATTTGGATTTTCACAGTGGGATATATTGAAATTAAAAGTGTGCTTATTGGATGGAAGTATTGAGGGGAGGATATTTATTGTTGTGATGAGGCTATCAGTATTGTTTAATAAATTCCACTTAAAATAATTTCAACAAAGAGATTCATACGTAAGTTTTTTCCTTTAAATTAACTTTCTTTCTTTGGGGTTAGAATGATAGCTCAGTGAGTAGGGTGTTTCCTATGCATGCTGCTGACCTGGGTTTAATTCCTGGCAACCCACATGGTTCCTTGTGCCTTCCAGGAATTATTTCTGAGCACAGAACCAGGAGTAAGCACCAAGTGTTGCCAGTTTAGCCCTAAAACTAAAACAAAACAATAAAAAAAAACCCTCCTCTCCACCCTCTTACTTTAATTTTTTGAGGGGGTGGGGGGAAGATACTGGGGTTTTTTACTTAACTTAAAGAAAATGTATCACATACTTGACATAGTTGACCATATACATTTGTTTCCAGATAAGTGAGAGCACAGTTATTAAAAAAATAGAAAAATAAAAAGGAAAAGGAGAAAAAGAAAAAATTTTAAAAACAAATAGAAAAACTACAATAGCAAGCACATTTGTGAAAATTATTGAATCTCCAATGAAGTCAATATAATAACAGAAGGTTTAGTAAGTTTTTGTAAGCTGTCCATTCTGTTAAATTGATGTGTTCCTATACGGATGATAGCATCAAACAAATCAAGTTGTCCAGAAATTCAAAACACTATTACTGATACTTTGGCTTTCAGGGGTTTGTTCTCAGATGCCAGGCTTCATAAAAGAAAGCAGATGCAGGGGGAGGGTGCCCGCACTCACTCCAAAAAGCCCTGGTAATATCAGCCAAAAAACCAGGTGTACTTAAGGGCCAGAGCAATAAATAGCACAGCAGGTAGCGCATTTGCCTTGCATACTGGTGACCCAGGTTCTATCCCTGACATCCCATATTGTCCCCTGTTACTGCCAGGAGTGATTTCTGAGTGCAGAGCAGGAGGTAATTCTTGAGCACCACTGGGTGTTGGCCCCCCATAAAAACAAAAAAAACGGATGTACCTAATTGGTCAGACTGGTATCCCTGAAGAGAGTCATAGAGGGGTGTTAAGGCAAGGCCATCACAAAATGGTTATTCTGGATGATGTGGCAGGAGAGGCTTCGGCGGGGCAAGAGCTTAGCCTGGCCTTTCCTCCTGTGATTGCCAGCTTTCTGCTTGTGTGACCAGTGTACCCATGATATTTCATGGCTTGATTTACATCTTGTTCAAGAAAATTATGTCTATGGAGCTGGTCCAGTGTGAGCATGGCAAGTGAGTTAGAGGGTATCCCCTCTTAATTTTAAACAGTAAGGTACAATAGTTTGAAAAGTAAAGTCACCATCTTGATATTATGAAAATATAAGGCATTTATAGTATTTAATGTCATAAATCTTTCTTTTTAGTTTTAATTTGTTCAAAAATAAATTATACAACTTTGATTTCCCTTTAACAAGTCTTCCTTTATAATCCCTTTTGAACAAGCCTCTCAGACTAGGAATCTTCCATCTGTCCCCCAAGAGTGATTTATAATAGTATCATTTATTTTAAAATTGTATGACTTTGGGCCGGAGAGATAGCAAAGCGTTAGGGCATTTGCCTTGCATACAGCCTACCCAGGACAGAAGGTGATTCGAAACCCAGCATCCCCAATGGTCCCCCGTGCCTGCCAGAGGTGATTTCTGAGTGCAGAGCCAGGAATAACCCCTGAGCATTGCCCGGGGTTATCCAAAAACAAAAACAAAAACACAAAAAACAAAACATGACTTTATTATTATATGATTGTATTATTATTTGAAGATAATGGAGTTGGACCCTAAGCAGTGGTGCTTAGAGGTCATTCCTGGGGGTCACTCCTGGCTTTATACTTAGGAGAACATTTGCAGTGCTAGGGATCAGCCACATTAAAGCAAATATCTTAGCCCCTGTACTATCTCTCCAGCCCCCAAATGCCAGGTTGTTTTAAAAAATAACTGTCTTTCACTTCTTTTGTGACTCTACTGATATATACTGACTATCTCTTCCACTCCTAGGCATTCTTTGCCAAAGATTACATCTTAAGTCATCCTGAAGATGGAGAGAAAATTGCTCGCTTAAGAGAGCTGATGCTTGAGCAGGTAAGAAAGAGGAAGCAGAAGCCAATCCCCTTCTCCCTCCTGCAAGATGCTTGTCTGTGTAGCCTCCTAAGTAAGTGATTTAATCAAAACTGTCAGGATTATGGACTAACATTTAATGTGTCCTAGCTTGCTCAAATTTCCACTTTTTCTTCCCATTTTGGTGCATGGTGAATGTAATAATGTAAAAGATTTTGCCAGTCACTTATAACAAGCAACTTCATGAAGTCTCTCCAATGTTCATTGAACTCTCCCTAAAGATTGTAGGTTTGATGCTGTTTTTTCCCAAGAATTTCAAGTTCAAGTAGGCAGATCAGATAAATGCAAAATGTATATTTATATAAAACTGAATGATAGTCTTACTATAAATATTATAATAAGGAAGTGAGTAATAAAAACCACTTTAAAACAGATTGTTTTATAGACTAAATCTATAGATTTTAGGATACTGAAAAACTGAATGCAACCTTATTATTTTTGTTGTTGTTTGATGGGTTAGAATACCCACAACTGGTGTTCAAGGCACCAAGGGGAATTTCCAGTGAATCCCAGCCAACCAGGCCTTCGATTCAGGATTAAGGACTGAGAATACAGTGCTCTAGCAGCTCAGGGCTAGAACCTGAGTATGCATGACTGCTCAGGTCTGAGGTGCCAGGTACCACTAGGCACTGCCATGCACCTTATAGTGCTTGGGGATCTCTAAGCCATGCAGCCTCCTTTGGTTAATGTTTTGTTATGTCTTTACTACAAAGAAGTGTAGTTTGGGACCAGAGATATAGCTTATTAGGTAGTTCATATTTCACCCATATTGAATCTTTAGGTCTGGCGCTTAGCACTACCAGTCTGAATAATTGGAGTTGGTGTTACCTGCATTATTTATTATATTTATTATGTCTATACATAGTTTTTGGATAGAAAATGGTTTGAAAGCTTCTGAAATAGGAGTAAAGTAGCTCTTACTAAACTAGTGGACCCAAAGATATACTACTCAGGACTCTACCATAAAGGAATTGTTGTTCTGTTTTTTGGATTGTATTGGTCAATCAATACACCTTTGCATCTCAGGCACTCTAAGGATTGCCTCAGCTCTAGAAGGCCACCTGATTCATGCTCAACACCAGGTATAGCCCCCAGTTATACCTAATACTGCTTTTCACTCAGCTATATTGTTATTGTTGAGCTACACCCGATGATATCCATGGTCCTTTATGGCTTTGTGCTTAGGTGACCATCTGCAGTGCTGGGTATTGAACTGGAGTTAGCCAGCTGCAAGCAAGGCTAGTGCCTTAACCCCTATACTCTTGTCTGCTCTGCTCCTGTGTCTTCTTCTCACAAGTAATGAATGACCAGGACATTTCTGATAAATATCCTAATATCCCAATAAATATCCTAATATCCAAAAGAACCCTCCTTTAACATACTCTGCTTCAGTTCTTGTTTTCCTTCCCTACCTCTGAATACTCCATACTCCTTTTCTACCATTCTCTCTCTTTCTCTCTCTCTCTCTCTCTCTCTCTCTCTCTCTCTCTCTCTCTCCACTAACACTATATCTTACAAAGGTGCACATGGATTTATTCTAAGATATTTTTATCCTGATGTAAATATGCTGACAGAAGGTAGGAATTACCACTAAGTTTAGTGCTCAATATCTCCCCTAATGGGATGGGTCCTATTTGACCTGAGTTTTCAATCCTGTGAATCTTCACATGATATAAAGATGAAAGGTATCCTAGTGATATATGATTTCTTTCTATCCCAACCTATATGGTCTTTGTTCTTTTGACTGAGTTAGCATGGGGCATTTTGAAAAATGTAAAAGAAAGCTGCTCATAAAATCAAAGGAGTTAAGAGCTATCGATTGTAGAACAAAGAAAATTTGAATGTTTATCTTCAGCTCTTTGGGTTCTCCCAGTAGGACAGGTTTTTAAAAGAAGGTACTATTTCTTTCTGTATTATATAAAATTAACCAGAATGATATTTTTAACAAAAATCAGAAGCATAGAAACTCATTAAGAATTCTGGACTCAATTTCCCTTGCTCTCTAAAAGACTAAAAATTTGCAAGGGATTGACAAACACAAGAAAAACCTGATAGGAGAGTGGTGTGACAAGCAGGATGCCATCGAGAAAACACATTCTTTGCCCTATGAATAGGGAGCAACTCATGTTTAGACACATACATACAAAACCACACACACACACACACACACACACACACACACACATTTGCTGTCCCACCCATGAAAGCTCAAAAGGGAGCCAATACTCAGTCAAACAATTGTTACAACTTTGAAATACATGGGAACAAAACTAGGATTAGTGAGGAAATCAAGTTTCAGTCAGATTCCCATTCGGTTAAATTCCCACTTGTTTTGTAATCATGCATGAGTTCCAATTCTTGGTCTTCTTACCTGTAAATTAATCTTGGTTCCTCTTTTGTCAGGTTGAGAGAATTATTGTCCATGTACAATTAAAGGGTGCAGCTTTGACATGTAGCAGGCAATTGGTGGAGGGTACTCACTAATAAGGATATTTTCACCTTGTACTATTATCAAGGCACAGATTTTGGAATTCGGTTTGGCTGTGCATGAGAAGTTCGTTCCTCAAGATATGAGACCCCTTCACAAAAAGCTGGTGGATCAGTTCTTTGTGATGAAGTCAAGTTTAGGGATACAGGTATGTACATGAAATGTCCATAAGGGGGCAGTGTGACCAACATCATTCACTTTTTTGTTATGAGGTCAATGAAGTATCCAACAGTGACATCTTTTGGTTTTTCTACCAAACTGCACCATTTTATACCAGGAGTCCTCACATCCTCTATTTGGCAACATTGGCATTTATAATGGGGGAGGAAGGGAGCCTAAGGCAAAAAAACTTAACTACTGAAATGTACTTAATAGGTCACTGAGTAAAAAATTTTATGGCAACCAAAATGTGTAGCTAATTTACTGAAATATCTCATGAGTTAGTTTGCCCTTCTGAAATATTTGCACTACTGCGTCTTTAGGAGTTCTCTGCTTGTATACAAGCCAGTCCAGTCCATTTTCCTAATGGGAGTCCTCGTGTGTGTAGAAACTCAGCACCTGCTTCTATGAGCCCAGATGGTAGCAGGGTAATTCCTAGACGCAGGTAAGTCATATTCTGAATTATCTGACAATTTGGCATTCCCACAAGATGATCTGGGATGGTTCTTTCATTCTTTATGGCACAATTTGTCAAATATGCTATTTCTTAATGAAATAATTAACCCGCGAGGCAGCTGCAGACAGCTGCCGCTGGTAAAACAGCAACAGCATGAGAAATAGACTCAAACATTTGATTATATTGAGGCAAACAGGAGACAACAAAATGGGATGTCTATTTTTTTTTCCGTTGGTTTTATACCATGCCAGCATGTGATGAAGGGCAATTTAGAGACTGTGTTAACGACCATTTTTTCTCCCCCTGAAACAGCCCATTAAGTTACCCAGCTGTCAACCGGTATTCTTCCTCTTCCCTGTCCTCACAAGCTTCTGCTGAAGTAAGCAATATTACAGGGCAATCAGAAAGCTCTGATGAAGTCTTTAACATGCAGGTACTTGATTAGCTTTTTGTCTGGTCATGTTTATTCCTTTTCTATCTCAATCACGAGAGTTACTGTTCACTCTGCTGCTAATGAACAGACCTCGGAGCAATAACTTGCCTTAAGGACAAACCTTAAACACTATTGCTTTAGTGGTCTGGAGTTTGCAAAGATGTTTCTCTCAAAACCCAAACATACACACACACACACACACACACACACACACACACACACACACACAAACACGCACGCACACAAGCAAACACGTCCTGGAGAAGTCCAGGGCACGCGCGCACACACACATACACATACACACACACACGCACGCACGCACGCACGCATGCATGCCCTGGAGAAGTCGGCATACAGCCCGGTTAGTGTATAGCTTTAAGGCCTACTTCTGATTTGCTTCTTCATTCTAGGACTCTCAGAACTTCCTAGCACATGCTTGTAACTTACTGGCACTCTGAAGCAGTTTTTGTGTTTGTTTATTTGTTTGTTTTTTTTAAGATTTGACAGGGGTTAGTGTGGGCTGGCAGGGGAGGGTGTGTGTGATTTCTTTGATTTTTTTTTTTTTTTTTTTGGTTTGAGTTTTTTGTTTTTCGGCCACACCCAGCAGTGCTCTGAGGTTACTTTTGGCTCTGCACTCAGGAATCAATCCTGGCAGGCCCAGGGGACTATAAGGGATGCTGGGGTCGAACCCAGTCAGCCAGGTACAAGGCAAATGCCCTACTCTCCATACCACCTCTGAGACTCCGGAGGGGTGAAATCTTTTTAAAGATTCGATGTTAGAAATTTACTTCTGGGGGCCGGACAGATAGCACAGAGGTAGAGCCTTTGCCTTGCATCAGCCAATCAAGGACAGAAAGTGGTTTGAATCCTGACATCCCATAGGGTCCCCCATGCCTGCCTGGAGCAATTTATGAGCGCAGAGCCAGGACTAATCCCTGAGCACCGCAGGGCCTGACCCAAAAACCAAAAAAAGAAAAAAAGAAAAAAAATTTTCCTCTGCGGCACATGTCAGATATTTCCATTATAAACAGGTTTTCACCCAAAAAAAAGGGTTTTTTTGTTGTTTTTTTTTATGGTTTTTGGGCCACACCCGGTGACCCTCAGGGGTTACTCCTGACTATGCGCTCAGAAGTCGAGATCCGTCCTAGGCTAGCGCTGGCAGGCAGACACCTTAACTCTAGTGCCACCACGCCGGCCCCAAAAAAGGTTTTTTAATTTGAGCTTTGGGGGATTTTAGGACCAGTATAATCTCTGCAATCAGAGTTTTATTTAGAGTATATAGTTGCTAATACAAAATTAATAATAAATTCTCCTTACCAATATCTTTGGAAAGGGAGTGTGATGCCTGTTGCCAAATTTATGCTTTTGATACATCTTTTGGAGAAAATGCAGAGATTGGTTCTCTGCCTTTTGAGAAGCAGGCAACTCTTTCTGCACCCTGGACTGGGAGTCCCTCTAGTTGGATGGTAGATGTCACATTAGGGAAAGCAGGGACCTGGTGCCACTGCTTTCCTTTGGCAGGAACCACACTCAAGCTTCTTGATTAACTCACATAGGCCTCCTCCTCTCTGTGAGTTAGTGCAATTTTCCTGTATTTTGAAGTGGGCTTTTTCTTGTGTTTATAACTTGAAAACAAATGTTAGTGGTTTTATTTCTGATGTGCTGGGGTTCAGAAAGTCATCAAAGCACGGTATGCTAACAATACCCCTTTACTTCCAGCCCAGTCCATCTACCTCAAGTTTGAGTTCGACTCACTCGGCTTCTCCTAATGTGACAAGTTCTGCACCATCGAGTGCCAGAGGTCAGTGGCAGAGTGTGGGGAGATTGGGCTTCTCAGAGGCCCTGCCAACCTGGAGCCATGATGTGGCTTTAGTTATCTAAACTGTGACCTTCACTTGGTTCTCTCCCCCTCATCACCAGCACCATGCTGACGATCCTCTATTTCCTTCTCTCCCCAGCTTCTCCCTTGTTGTCTGACAAACACAAACATTCCAGAGAAAATCCTTGTCTGTCCCCCAGAGAGAGACCATGCAGCGCCATTTACCCAACACCTGTGGAACCCTCTCAGGTAATCCTTAGGGAATGGACTTATCAGAAAACCAGGGAAAGCCCAAGATTGAATAGTGATCTCCACAAAAGCGCAGGGTCAGAGGCAGTAGTGGATGCTTGGATATGTGCCTAGCATTAGGAATGGCTGTTTGAGCCCGTGTCATGCTACATACATAATAGGACTTATGCCTGAGCCGCGAGCAATAAAACAGAGAGGAAACAAGCTATGCTTTTACTCTCTGTGATCTGATCACATATTTAATTGCTACTACTCAAATGACTTCATGGCTTCTTTAGGTGAAGAAGTTGGATGTGAATGTATGTTTGCCTGTATGTGAAAGCAAATCTTGGGAGGAATTTCTTTCACTAGCTGAAGACCCTTGCCCTGCCTTTCCTTTATAAAATTGCATTTAATTGTTTTTGAAGCATCGTGATTTACAGCGATACTTATGATAGGGATTCATGTATATAGTATTTTGATACTACAGAGGTCCCCCATCAGAGTGTCTGCTTTCCTTTTAAAGCATTAAAGACTCCCCCTCCTGCACCCCACCTAAAGCCTTTCCTTTTTGTTGTTGTCATTGCTGTTGTTTTGGAACCACACCTAGCACTCAGGGGTTACTCCTGGCTTATGCTCAGATATCAGTCCTGGCAAGCTTGGGGGACCATATGGATGCCAGGGATTGAACTGGGGTTTGTCCCGGGTCAGCAGTATACAAGGCAAACGCCCTACCACTGTGCTGTCACTGTGGCCCAGCCAAAGCCTTTCCTTTTCCTCTGTCCGAGAGCTTCAGTTGGGACTGCCAGATGTGCAGGGCAGCCTCAGATCCCCTTTGTTCAACTTTGTATTGAGGGAGAAGCTCTGGAGTCCTCAGCTTTCCCCTGAATTCAGGAATCAAGAGGAGGGGACAGGATCTGTCCTGAGCTATTAGGTACAAGCTTCTTTTAAAAGGGATTCCCTTAGGCCAAGGGTTTGGCCCTCTGGGCATTAGAAGTGCTTCAAAGCATGGTTTCTGAGTTGAAGATTTCTGTGTTGTCGTCAGCATGAGGTTATTTGGGAATCCTTGAAGACTGGAGAAACATACTTAATTTACACTCCAGCTAATGACTGTTTCTCTACATCATCCTGGCTGAAATCTGGAGCTGCATCTGGAAACAGATGAGCACTAGTGGGATTTGGCCTGATTGCTTTGTCTTTGAGTCTGTGATCTTTTCCCAAAGTCCCAGGATACTTCGCGTGCCCAACACTAATGTCTCACAGAAATGATATCTGAGTGCATTTGGCTGAACCAATTTTATTTCCCTTTGTCACTTGATGTTGCAAGGGAATTTCAGAGTTTGTTCCATCTGCTCCAGGAAAGCATGTTGCCAGCAGGGGGAACTCTGAAAGCCTTTCTTGATTAGTCTCTTGAGCTTTTTGCTTTGAGTAAAATTTGAAGCCCTGTATATTGCCAAGATTTCAGTATAACATCCCTTGCTATGGTGCCTCTACTTTTAAGGATTTAATGCTTTTACTGTGTTATTAGCCAGAACCATATCAATTGGCCTTTTTTTGTAAATTAAAAGTTGTAACCCAACATATGTTTTAACGTGATCTGGGATTCTTAAGTTGAAGGAGTTCAACTCTCATACACAAGAGATTTTTGTAAGCTAACAATTCTGCAGTTCTCTGCATTTCAAAATTGCCAATCTTGCACTTGTAGTTATAGAGCACCATTACTAATTACTATTTATTTGCTTTATATTTTATTATTAAAAATTGTTTACCATGATATTTAAATTTTAATATAATCTTTCCTAACACTATTTTTTCTCCTTCCAAATGTAAGGATCTTCTTCCCTTTATCCCTAATATAACTGAATTCTTTGTTCTTTAGCTCATCATATTAAAAGAAAACTTTTTTTGTTTATTTGTTTTGGAGGAGTCACACCCGGCAGCCCTCAGGGGTTACTCCTGGCTCCACGCTCAGAAATCGCTCCAGGCAGGCTCGGGGGACCATATGGGATGCTGGGATTCGAAGCAATGACCTTCTGCATGAAAGGCAAACGCCTTACCTCCATGCTATCTCTCCAGCCTCAAAAGAAAACTTTTAAACAAAAAATTGAAGTGGGGCTGGAACGATAGCACAACAGTAGGGCATTTATAAATATAACTGAATTCTTCTAAATATATTTATATTTTATATATATAAATAAATACTCTAAATATAACTGAATTCTTCGCTCTTCAGCTCATCATATTTTAAGAAAACTTTTTAACAAAAAGTTGGAATGAGGCCAGAACGATAGCACAGCACTAGAGCATTTGCCTTGCATGCTGCTGATCCAGGACGGACCTGGGTTCGATCCCTGGCATCTCATATGGTCCCCCAAACCTGCCAGGAGTGATTTCTGGGCCCAGAGCCAGGAATAACCCCTGAGCACCACCAAGTTCCCCAGGAAATAATCTTCTCATGTTTAAGAGGTCTCACATGTCAGCATATTGCATCGTAAAAACAATGTACCTTTGCAGAGGCTGCTGTTTAATCACATTGGAGATGGGGCCTTGCCACGCAGTGATCCAAATCTTTCAGCTCCTGAGAAAGGTGGGTAGAAAGTCAGTGTTTTCATCAGTCTTGGAATGTTTGTATTCATTTCCTCTGGTCTTCCGTGTGTCTGTTTGAAAGACATTTTCGCAGATCTTTAATGATCAGGACTAATTTGCTCTTTAGGGGGAATGAGAAGATAGTCTTTCACCATGTATTCTTCAGAAAGAAAGAAAAAACAACAACAGTTTTTTTTTTTCTATATAATTTCACAGCAGCAGCTAAGCAAGTTAGCAATTCCTCTCTTAATGGCTCTAGTGTCATTCAGTGAGTCACAGAGGCAATTCCTGGGCTTCCAGAAACAAAGCTGCCAATTAGGCTACTTTGTTCAGCACAATGGAAATAGCACCTTCCCAGCCGGATTGATTCCACCACACCCCCACCTTTTGTTTCCCTTACAAAGCTCATTCACCCCCCTCATCTGTTGTTTATGGTGACCCAGATACTATTTAAGAATTGCAATCCAGTGCATAATGGAGTGTGGCCTGCCTCAAGGTCACACAAAAAATGAAAAACAAACACCTTGCATAGCAGTTAATAGCCTATTAGCAGCACAGCAGAGGATGAAGAGTAGATTAAGTGTGACTTCTGCGAAGGGATGGGGACTTGAGAGCAAATCAACTCTTTGCTTCTCTCAGGGTCAAGCCTCAAAAGTCAGGGTGGTTCCACAAGTCAGTGAATCAAGAGCCACTAATGAAATGTCCCCTACAAGTGCACTTTAATTTGCCATCATTAAGAGATAGAACATACTGTCATTTGAGTGCGCCAAAACACGTAAGCATTCAGAAAACTTTCCCTGGGAAGTGTAAAATTGACCAAATGCAATTTTTTTTTTCAGCACAAATTGTAACATAATGATGCCAGTCAGATGTAGCTCATTGTCTGGAGAATTTGGGAATATAATATGGTTTTCATCCGTTCTGGCAAAGCAAACTACGAAATAAATGGTGAACGTAATAGAGAAAAAAAAAAGTGCCATTCTAGTCTGTCTATTAAATGAACCTTCCAATTCCAGAGTAGTCAGATCTGGCCAGTAGTCCCGGATCTGGCCAGCAGATGGCAGTATCGGTACAGTGAGGAAGCTACTAGAAATCTTCAGATCTGATTTTGTAATCCTCCTGGCACCATTGCTATTTATAACTTTGTGCATGTATCGTTGCCCTTGTTCCTAACAGTGATGTTCCACATTTCTGCATCTTACTGAAGCATGGTACAGGAAGATTACCCCCCCCCAAAAAAAGACAAAAGACAAATAATATGCTGTCAGTATTCCGAAGTGTTGATTGTTTTAAGAACACTTCATTCAATATAATCCATTGCCTTCAGAACCAGGGTCATTTACTCAGGACTGGTCAATGGTGTCCTGTGGCTATTCTTTGCACAGTAGTTCTGCTAAACAGAGGAAAGAGTAACATCGCATTCCTTGAGGCAAGGAGCACTTTTCCAGAAATTTCCACTTAAAACCTTTTTTAAAAAAAAATAATCTGGTGACGCTATATCTTCCTTACGTTAGCTAGCATCTAAACACATTTGTAATTCTCAACAAGGTTTTACACTCTAGTATAGAGATTTGTGGCTCTGTTTGACTTCTGGAGGGATATAAAGAGACATGCTATCACCCTATAAAATGCCAGCTATAACTGTGAGGATGGCAATTAAATAAAGGTTTATCTTGAAGGGTTTTTTTTAATCCAATTGATTTTTTTTTATTCTGGATAACTCTCACTCTCTTCTATGATCTCAAGCATTCCAAGAGCAAAGTGGATGGTGTGTTTTTAGCTGTGTTATTCCCTTCCAGCTGTGAACCCCACCCCTAGCAGCTGGAGCCTGGACAGTGGGAAAGAAGCCAAGAACCTGTCGGATAGTGGGAAACTTATCTCTCCCCCTGTCCCTCCAAGACCCACACAGACTGGTGGGTATTTGAAGCATTCGAACAATCACTTTTACAAAATAATTATTATTGACCTCTCCAACTTGTGCTGAATTTCTCAGAGAAAGGTAGGCATTCGATGTCTGCAATTTAAAAAAAAAAAAGAAGGAAAATCTTAACTGCACAGTTTATTTAGTCTCCCTCCCTCTTTCTTGAATTTCTGCTACATCAAACAATTCTCTGTTCTTAAGTACCACCAACAGATTTTATAGACCATTTTACTTTCTAAGCACCAACTTAATCCTGGGATGCAACCTAACTTTGCTTAGCCCTTCACATTCACATTCTATTTTTAACCTCTGTGAATTCAGCTACCTTCAACAATAATCTCTTGAAGGAAAGGAAGGAAGGAGGGAGGGAGGGAGGGAGGGAGGAAGGAAGGAAGGAAGGAAGGAAGGAAGGAAGGAAGGAAGGAAGGAAGGAAGGAAGGAAGGAAGGGAGGGAGGGAGGGAGGGAGGGAGGGAGGGAGGAAGGAAGGAAGGAAAGAAAGAAGGAAAGAAGAGAGGGATGAAGGAAGGAAGGAAGAGAGGGATGAAGGAAGGAAGGAAAGGAAGAGAGGAAGGAAGGAAGGAAGGAAGGAAGGAAGGAAGGAAGGAAGGAAGGAAGGAAGGAAGGAAGGAAGGAAGGAAGGAAGGAAGGAAGGAAGGAAGAAGAGATGGATGGAGGAAGGAAGGAAGGAAAGGAGGAAGGAAGGAAGAAAGGAAGGGAGGGATGGAGAAAGGAAGGAAGGAAGGAAGGAGGAAGGATTGACTGACTCAACTTCAGTGTGCATGTGGGCAAACAGCTGACCATTGCTCACTGTTGTTTGGAGAGATCTATTGTCAATATATTGTCAAGGATCCTATAGGGTTGACTTAGGGTCATGCATCCCCTATTATGGGGTTTCTTGTGGCAAATTTTTATGCTACTCTTTAGATCTATTGAATCAAAAAGTACTGTGTCTGGAATAAGTTCCTAGAATTTGTAATTTACTTTAATCCTTTCTAGAATTTGAAAATGACTGAAAATTATTAAGAAACTTTCTCAGTGAGTTTATAGCAATATGAGGCTCCTTTCCCTTCCTATGCTTATGACAAGGGAGAGTTATGGTAACATTTGTCTAGAACAGTTTTGAAGGCTAAAATAGGAGACAGTGTGACACTGTTTTCTTCCTGTATTTTTTTAGGATTAATCATGTTTTATTTGTTCTATTTTAGCCTCTTTTCTATTTTCACTAAGAAAACAAAACAGCTTTTAAATTAAATTAAAAAACTGCTTCCTTTATTGTGTTATGATGTATTAACTTTAAAATACTGAAATGGTACCTACAATATGGTATGTGCTCACAAAAAGTGGGTTGTCATTGAAAAGTAAACTCAGTGTTACCTATTTTGTACAGAGTAGAGCATAAGGACACCAATTGATTTTGAAAGAGAGATCTTTAAATAGAAGTAGAAAGGGAAAGATTAAGTAAGTAGAACTAATTATCTGCCTTAAAATATCAGAGGCTATTGAAGATTCAGACTCAGGACAGTGATTTGTACTTTCTTCATGATGGTCATGTGTAAATCAATAAGTAGGCAGTCTCCAATTTAAACCCAGTTTAAATTTAAACCTGTATCTAAAACTAAAAACCTGAAAGGCATTATTTTTTACGAAGTGATAATATTGGAGTGAGTGAGGATCCTCAGGCAATTCAAATTTCTAGAAAAAGATATGAATAGAAATATTGTGGGATTCTGTGGAGCAGGTGAGATCAGCGAGTCCTGTCAAGAATATGCAAGCCCGAAGTGGTAGCAACCTGGTGAGGGAAACAGCATCTTTTGCATCTGTGCCTACACATAGTTTTCTCACATCTGCAGCACCAGAACCTGTACAAGAGACTGTACTGGGCCCAGTATAACAGGGTGCCCTGCTTCTGACCTGGACCCAGTGTACATAAATCTCCTGCCCTCACCCATCTGAACTGGACAGAGCTGCACTCCCTTCTGCACTGATTGCTCTCAGGATCTGTTCTCATGTTCTCATCTGTGGTCACTGTTGGGGAGGGGTCTGTCACTGTCTGTCTGTTTTCCTGTCAGCCTTTCCCTTGTTTTCTTAAGAGTTCAACCTCACCGTGACACCTGGGAGAACTACAGCTCCTCATAGAACAAAGAGGCCAGAACTCCCTTACATGCCCAGGGAAAACAAGAAGGCTGCTCTCATTCACCACCGTGACTGAGAGAATGTGCTTTAGACATCTGGATGTACACATGTACATGTACACACAACACAACAAGGGCAGCTTCTAGATGGAGGGAAAAAAACACTTGTGAGATAAACCAAGAGCAAGAACTCTTCTTGACAAGGATAATGAGATCAACAGCACACCCCCACACTCTGGGACAAAGGAAAGACCTGAGAACAGACATTAAAAATGAAATGGAATTACTGACCTCAGGTATAGACATAGACAGACAAGGGATTTCTGTCTGTTTTGGAAAGACTGGGAGGCTAGAACACACACCTAAGTGCACTTTTGAAAACATTGTGCAGTCGAGAGCCCTGTGAACTTGGAGGAAATGAATAGACATTGGGCCATTCTGGGGCCCCAGTACTTAGGTTTAATACATTGGCACAGGTGCATATTTCTGGCAGCTCACACTTGAAAGTGGTTTAATTTGCCTCCATTGCACCGTATTCACCAATTACCTCCTGTCTTTCTTGGTTTTCTTCTGAACAGACATCACTTAGTTCCTCTTAGCTTCCTTTCTCGAAGGTCCTTACACACTAGTTCATCCATTTGGGTTTGTGCACGGGGAGGGCACTTATCATTAATTCTCTGGATCTTCTTAATTAAAATGATGATTCTCTGTTACAGCTTCACCAGCGAGACATACGACACCAGTCTCCCCCTCGCCTGCGGGCCGATCGCCAATGAAGGTACAGGACCTTTTTTAGACTGGGAGGGACTCAGGGCTGACCCCACATCCCTCTGCCACTGGGATTCCTAGCTTATACCTGGTACTTAGAAAAGTGTTTACATTTGCATGGACAAGGGAAAGAACATGAGTGGAGGAAAAGGGATAAAAATATTACTAGTCTTTTCCTTTGAGGAGCCACATTCATGGTTGCAGCCATTTAATTCCAGATTATTAAACCTTGTTCTTCGAATGGGGTCGTTGAGAATATACAAAACCACAGTGAGTAGATAGAGAAGTCGTATTATATACCGAATGAGGAAAAGAAATATGATCCAGTATTTCCCGTAGGACATTTTCTGCTTGGCTGTTGTTTAAAAGCACATCTTTTGTTTGTTTTTAAGAAAATGCATAAGTGGGAAAACATAAATAATTCAAGTCCCTTGTGCCTTTTTCCTTCATTCTCAGCTTCACTGATGGACAAAGCCAAACCCTACTTTCTTTGATATTTTTTTTTCCACTGAGCAATATGAGTTACTCATTGTTGTACCCAAGAGGCCATGTAGTGCAAGGGGATCGAATCTGGGTTTTCTGCCTGCAAAACAAGCTCTAAGTCCATTGGTTTTTTTCTCCAGCCCTCTTTTAATATTTTCTACCCAGGTTTTTACTTACGTTAGAGATACATACTTCATAATGAGAAACAAGGAATGAAATGCGTTTATTTAATGTCTGGAGAACATAGTATACAGCTTTAAAGGTCAGTCAGACATTTAATTTGGTATGTAAATAGCCTATTTAACATCTCTAAGCAAACAAAATTTCTTATGAAGGTAAAGAATAGTATTTAATTTCCATCAGGTCTAGCAATGTTGATTGGTGCTGCAAGTGGCTGCACCAGAGGCAAATAGGCGGAAGTGAGTACTGAAATAATGATTTTTGTACCTGAGCAACCTTAGGGTTTGCACCTTGCTTGTTCTTTTTTGTGGATGAGCTATTTCTAACGAAGGTGCTAGAAAAAAAGACAAATTAGTCTCAGCAGACACAGGCAGGTTGTGATCAGAGGCATCTGTGGTGCCAAGGGTAGTTGCCGATGTAAATTGAGAAGAAGGAACACAAAATTACAAATATGGAGAAAATCAGAGAAGTGTGATTTCATTTGTATTTGCCAACATTTTGTTCGGATGTAGATATTTGCTGGTGAATGCATGCAAGTTTGGGCTAGTTTTGTCATCAATCTACCAGGCAGGTTAATCGGCACTGGCTCTGAAGCTGGAGACTGTCACATTGATGAGAGGGATAAGAAAGCAATGCGGTTTTTTTCTTTATTGTTCCATTTACTCTGGCACGTGAAGAGCTTCCACAAGTTGCCAGGGAATTAACATCTGTATGTTTCAACTCAAATTTGCAGAATAGGAATATTCAAGTTGATTTTATGCTTTGAGAACCAGTCTCTAATGGCTGGAAACATTCAAGTAGCTACCAAATAGAAGGAAGGTGGCATATATGATCTCTCTGTACATTTATATGTGTTTGCTGGTCGTGTGTGTGTGTGTGTGTGTGTGTGTGTGTGTGTGTGTGTGTGTGTCGCCTTGCCAATAATAGGGATTGAAAGGAAGAGAAGAATAGGTGGGACATTGAGTCATAAATTCTGGGTTACATTAAAGGGCATACTGATACCAACTAACTAGCTTTGTTACAACGAGAATTCAATTTGTTGCTTGAATTAATGATTTTTTTATGCAGCTGTCTGATGGAGTTAACTCTACAAAAGACTGAAAATATTTGCCTGATTTTGAGTTTGGGGTCTAATTTTTTATAAAGATGCCAGTGAATTTGAATCTCTCCATTGGCCATGATTCATTTTCAGCTCCTGATACATATAAGGCTGTCTCTGTCTCTCTAGGCATTATTTTGCTTCAAAAGAGACCAAGGTAAAGTTAGTCTAGGGCAGCATTTCTCAAAGTGTCTTCCATAGAACATTAGTTTTATAGGCCATTATGTGATAAATGAAAAAATGTTCCATGGTCAAATAAGTTTAGGAAACATTGGTTGAACAAAGTCATTGAGATTTCTTTATTGTAAGACTTCAATATGCTAATATGTTTTGAATGTACTCAAGGAGCGCAGAGGAGACAGCATTTCCTGATGGTCTGGCAAAGCATCTCTTAGGACTTAGTTTCCTTAAGACACCATATGGGGAGGAGAGGGTACAGCTGGAGATGTGACTAAAAGTGGCAGAAAGCATAGAAGGTGTCCTGGCTTTGATCCTTGGCACTATATACTACCTTGCACACCACTAGGTATCATTCTTGTGGCCTCTATATAATAAAAAAAAAATTGTCTTCATTAACAGACTTTTAAAGACACTGTTTAGAGAAGTAGCAAATTCAAGTTTCAGACAGAGCTAGCCTGCTTGCATGACTGAGAGCAGGAAATAGGTAGAACACAGTGAGAATGTTGGGGTCTTTGCTGGGACTATGATAAAATAAGGTCTTCATGCCATATCTGAGCAGGACAGCCCCAGCTAAGCTTCAAAAGATGATCTGCAATTTTTAAAGATGAGAAGCTAGAGTGGAAAAGTCATTTATCTTGCATGCCCCCAACTAGAATTCTATCCCAGGCACCACATATAGTCCCAGTAGTAACCCTACCAGCAGTAACCCCTGAACAAAGCAAAAATAAGAGAAGCTGGGAAGAGAGCTATAGAGGTGCGAGCACATATTCTGCATATAGGAGCTCCAAGTTGGATCCCAGCACTGCATGGCATGGTCCAACCCAACTGACAGATATGGCCCCCAAATTTTTATATATGAGTGAGTCATTATTGCTTGAACTTCCAGTTCTTTATAAAATGCCAGAAATCTTAAGTTTTATGGGGCGTCTTTCTATTTTTTTAGTTAAGTCAGGTTTAAAAAATAAAAATAAAAACACTGCAGGCGAATAGCTGAGATCCTGCTTCAGTTCAGGAGCCTGAAGTGGAATTTGAAGAGGCAATTTTTGAATCCACAGCTTCTCCCTGCTCCTCTTGATGCCACCCGATGCTGTTCCACAGTTCTGGCTTTGTGCCCTGATGAAGGGGAAGGATGGAACATCCTGAGTGAATGTTTTTCTCACTTTACTTCCTTTCAAACCAGGGGGCTAATGATGCACCTCTGAACTCCTACCCTGAAAGTAAAGAGGAGTTATGTGGGCACTGAGGGCAAGGTCAGGAGAAACAGTGCAGGAAATAAAGAAAGCTTTTGTCCAGGGTGCTGCTGACACAATTGATCTCCACCATAACACGGTTGCTTAAGGACTGCTCTGAGCTTCAAATAGCCCTGAGGAGCACTGGCAGATGTGACCTCAGAGTGAAACCCTCCACAAAAAAACAAGCTCCACAAAAACAAACAAACAAACAAACAAAAAAAAACTAGTTTTCTTACATTTGTGAGAGCTGCAGGGTCATGTACCTTGGTTTCTTTTTGTTTGTTTGTTTGTTTTTTGTTTTTGTTTTTGGGCCACACCCGGCGGTGCTCAGGGGTTACTCCTGGCTGTCTGCTCAGAAATAGCTCCTGGCAGGCACAGGGGGCCATATGGGACACCGAGATTTGAACCAACCACCTTTGGTCCTGCATCAGCTGCTTGCAAGGCAAACACCGCTGTGCTATCTCTCCGGGCCCGTACCTTGGTTTCTTTGGAGACTTTCTAGCTTTCCTTTATAACCCAACTCCTCGCGGGCTTCTCCTGCTTGGATCTTTGGTGTTCCTGCATCCAGTCACACCAGAAAGGACATGTTTTGACTTAACCACCTCTTGGTCTAGAGAAATAGTTTTGCACCCAGCTTATATGCGTTAAATCCTCTGGCACCATATATGATTCCCCCAAGAATGATCCCTAAGTCAAGAGTCAGACCCAAGCACTGTCAGATGTTGACCTCTTGTACAATGCTAGCTGCCTGCAAGTTGTCATCTCTGGACATCCTGGGCCCGAGACCTGGGGACATGGGTGGGTGATAAGCAGATGGACACTGTGTCCTAACGGATCTGATTTTATGCCTCCCTGTTCCACTTTTCTTTGGAACAGGGTTCCGTGCAGTCCTTCACTCCCTCACCCGTGGATTACCACTCTCCGGGACTCAGCTCCAACTCCCCAGTCCTATCAGGCAGCTACAGCAGCGGCATCTCGTCCCTCAGCCGGTGCAGCACGTCGGAAACATCTGGCTTTGAGAATCCAGTGCACGATCCACCAGTGCCCAGCCCAGGCTCTGGCTACCCCGGACCCGGGCCTGGGCCTGAGGAAGCTCCGCGCAAAGAGAGCAAAACGCCACCGCCCTACAGCGTGTACGAGCGGACTCTGCGGCGCCCAGTACCGCTACCTCACAGTCTTTCCATCCCAGTCACCTCCGACCCACCTGCTTTGCCCCCCAAACCACTGGCGGCCAGATCCAGCCACTTGGAGAATGGGACCAGGAGGACTGACCCCAGCCCGCGGCCCAGGCCCCTGCCCCGGAAAGTCTCCCAGCTCTGAGGCTCTTTCGCATCGGCCTGCCCTGGATTCCTAGTCGTTTACAGGAGAATAAGTATGACAAGAAGACACTTAGCGTAGGCACTTTAACTTGCTTCTATTTGTCTTTAAATGAATGGAATTCAAACTTGCTTATTAACATAATGTTGCACAATATTAAATGCCAGATGTCCCATGAAGTGTGGCTGAATTTCATTAAACCGTTTCGCATTGGAAAGTGGTAAATAGTGATACACTTCTTTTGTATCTTTTTATGTTCACTTTATATATATATATAATATATATAATATTATATATATATATATAGTTTAATCTTCAAACCAATACAATGTTGTCCCAACAATACGCTGTGTGATGATGGTGTATCCTTTGTACTGAATACTTGATACTTGGAGAAAGCTTAGTGAGTGAATGAACAGCCTAGTGCTTAAAGGTCCTTACTTTAAAAGACTTTAATAAGTAAGGAAAGATTTCTGGGTCTTCCCATGAGCAGACTGATCAATGCAAATCTTCAGATTGAAAAGTTCAAGCAGGTTAGTCAGACAAAATCCTTAAGGGTTTGTAAGGATTGGGACTGTTGTTTTGATCTGGAAACAAAATACTTAAGGTTTTTTTAGGACATTTGACAGCTGTCTGTATTCTTAAAACTCTACTTTGTGATTTGCTTCGTAAGTCCTTTAGTACTCTGACCCCATGCTTTCTACTGTATTCTTTCTTTTCAAGGTGCAATTTACTTTGAGAGTTCCAATCAGGTAAATCATGCAAAAAGACCCTGGAGAAATGTTTACTTGAATTTGTGCTTCCTAACTTGATAGTTTCCTCTGCAAAATTTGTCATTGAAGAAGAGCAGATATTCCTGTATTAAATAGGCACAAATTAATGTGTCCCATTAACAAGGATTCCGGAATCAATACAGGACAGTATTAAATCAATAGTGTAAATGGAGAAAGAAGAAAAAAACCTTGGAGAAAATATATTTGCATGATTAAATGACAAAAAGGACATTCAAAAGGCATTAACTCTGAATCCTGCACAAAATAAAAATATTCCTCACAACTCGCCATTCTTACCAGTAGAAGTTAGTCTTAGCTGATACAGTTGTCCTTTAGTTGAAGAAAGAGGACTGTAGACTCCTCTAGCTCAAAAACTACAATATAGCCTCTTAGATCTAGAGAGGAGTGCTAACGTCCCAGTGGTAGGATTGTGAAAGAAAGCACCTAGTATGTAGTATTGTATTTTGTATCTTTGTTTTTTTTTTCTTTTACTGACTGTTTATAACACTGATATGAATTGTATTTAAAATCATACTGTCGAATATTTTTCCCTCTTTTGTTGGGAAGCTCATTTTAGTTTAACAGTGTTTGCTTTTGTTTGCTAGCTTACCTGGAAGGCAGTGACCACTTTTTATATTCTCTTAATGAAACCTTTCAGCAGGTATATGCTGTTGAGACTGGTTATAGAGGTTTTCTATAATAAATGTTCAGTATTTTTGTACATAACTGGTTAATTTTAATAAGAGATACCATTATGTGTAAAAAAAAAAGTAAAAATAAAAGCAAACAATTGTGGATGCAGTATGATTGTTATAATTATGCCAAATACTTTATGTATGAAAAAAGAATATTTGTACATATGTGCTTTTAACAATAATTCTGCCATATTGACTTTACAGTTTTGAATGTCAGAAAAATTAATATATGTTAAATATTTATGTTTAGTGAAAGAATTCTTAATTGAGAAAAGGAATATATGAATTTTAGCTTTGTATCTTGCAAGTTTTGCAGTCAGAAATTTCTTGAACTAGCTTTTGCTTTTGATGATATAACACTTTGTGTTTGTAATCACATCTTTAAATATATATATATAAATACATAGGAAGCTCCATATTTCTGTTGCTTTAAAGATGTACAATTGTCCAATTAAATAAGATGACATGCATAAGATAACAAAGCTTCTTTGATTTCCTTTTCCTCTGTAATTTAATAGATTTGGTGACTAGTGCTTGGGCACAGTATAAATCAGTGTTATTTGCTCTTGAAGCCTTTTTTAAAAAATTTTTTGGCAATGAACAGTTGAATTTATCATGTATGTGTATTTCTGAAGCAGCTATTTAGCAGAACATTTCAAGAGATTTTGTTAGCTAAGATGTTCCTGTTGGTTGCTGCTGAATGGTAAATATTAAATAAAATTACTGATTAATCTTAATAATCCTGTCACTGATGTGTTTTTACCTGAAACTTGAAACTATGTACATTTCTGGGTGGTACCATAGTGGGAAATTTTTAGAGTTCTTTGATTATTTGTTATGTCCAATTTCTGATTTCATTACCTTGATGTTAAAGTGCTCACAATAAATAGCCTATTTATTATACATTATACCACAAAAAAGAAATATTGAAATTGTAGCAATAAAGGAAAACATCAGTAGAAAGGACCAGAGCAGTGGCACAAGCCATAAGGTGTCTGCCTTGCCTGCGCTAGTCTAGGACTGACTGTGGTTCGATCCCCTGGCGTCTTATATGGTCCCCCAAGCCAGGAGCGATTTCTGAGTGCATAGTCAGGAGTAACCCCTAAGCGTCACCGGATATGGCCCAAAAACCAAAAAAAAAAAAAAAAATCCATCTCCCACAAGAATATCTCAAAAGACAATGGGGAAGCCTATATTTCCTTTATAAGTTTAAGACCCCTATAATACTACGTCAACCTGTTTATCCCCAAATGTAAGGTAGTCTCCTGCATCACTTTGTTCCCTTAATTACTTTTTTAACTCATTTTTATTTATTTTTTCTTTTATATATATATATATATATATATATATATATATATATATAGTCTTGTTTTTGTTTTCTTCTCCTCCGTCTGTTTTGGTTCTGCTTGGTACAAAAATCTACAAGGAAAGTCTTTCCCAGGATTAAAGCTCAGGTCAAAACCAGGGCACAGAGATGATGGAGCCTGACACTCACCCCCAAATGCACCAACAATATAATATAGCACCATTTCCTTTTGCACATGCATACTAAAAAGGGGGAATTTTTACATAGAGAAACAAGCTTTTATCTACTAGGGATAAGAACTCATACATTTTACAATACAGGGGCACCTTCCACCTTGAACATATGTCATGTGGTCCCAACTTAGACTCCATGTGATTATATAGCAACCGTCCAACCCCAAACCCTATATCTCAGACATAAAACAGACATAGTTCTCTGCAACAGTTCCAGGAACCAAACATCCTCTGGGACATTCTTTTTGTTTGTTTTTGGGTTATACCCAGCAGTACTCAGGGGTTACTCCTGGCTCTATGCTCAGAAATCACTCCTGGCAAGCTCGGGGGACCATATGGGTTGCCCAGATTTGAACCACCATCCTTCTGCATGCAAGGCAAATGCCTTACCTCCATGCTAACTCTCCGGCCCCATGGGACATTCTTAATACTGCTCTGACACCAACAAGCACCAGTTTTGATATGACATCCTGACAATGAGGAAATGGCAACAGCTTGATCTAAGAGCAGGTTGTCTTACCTCACCACCTAACGATAAAGATGAAATCAAAAGACACATCATCCTTTAATCTGTGCAAAAGCCAAAATCGCTAACTACAGAAGACTGACTGTGACAACCATGACTGGACAGAACTTATCCCAAGATCAATAAAAAAGACCCTAGTCTAGGCTTTGGCCTATGACCTGTACAACAACCAAGATCTCTAATTCCAGAGGCCTGACTAAGACAACTGCAACTAAGCAGAACTTCTGGAAACATAATGAAAGAACTTGTAGAACCATAAAAAAAGACTCCATTCTAGACTCTGTCCTATGACCTGTGCAAATACCAAGATCTTTAGTTACAGAGGCCAGATTTTATCATCCACGATAGAGTGGAAAGTTTCCAGACATCACAAAAGGACCTTGAGGAGAGAATAAGAGCATGTACAGAGCCTGTAGTTATTCCCATGACAGTATTCTTCAAGGGCAGAGAAATCCTGTATCTCTTAGGCCAAGGAAATTCCCTTTCTAATCTCCTATGCAAAAAAAAAAAAAAAAGGCACAAATCAATTTTTGTTGTGGTTGTTGTTGTTGCTTGACTTTGTTTTTTGTATTTTTTCTTTATTTGTATTTTTGTGCTTTGTGTGTGTGTGTGTTTTTTTTTTTTTTTATCTCAGGGCCGTGATTGTTGTTTGGTTGTTGTCTTTATTGCTGTGGTGCTTATTGCTGTGACTTTTTGGGTTTTTTTTGTTTGCTTTTTTTTGTATTCTTGTTATTTTTTTCTTCCTTTTCCCTTTATTCTCTTAAATTGATATTTATAGCCTCTAGAAGGACTCTTCCTGTTTTTTTGCTTGTTTGATTTTTGCCCCCCTTTTTTTTCTTTTTCTTTTTCTTTTTTGCTTTCCTTCTAACAGAACCACATAACTTGAACCATCTTTTTCTGCCTCACAAATTGAGGGAGAAATAATGGAGGGTACTAAGACCAAACAGTTGTATAAACATCGAGTAGAAATAAAAAAAAAATCAGACTTAAACACCAAATCCAAAGCCAACAACAGAATTAATACCCACTCTTAGCTAGAAACAGAGGGGACCATTTATACTAACAGCCCATGGGGGCAAAGTAGGGGGATATGGGATGCATGCTGGGAACAGAGATGGAGGGAAGACAACATTGGTGTTATGAATGCCCCTGATTCATTGTCACTATGTGCCTAAAATATTACTGGAAAGATTTGTAATCTGTGGTAAAAATAAAAATTATTTTTAAAAAAAGGCATTTGCCTGGTATCTGAACATTAATTGGCCTAACCCAGTCCAATTTTTTTTGATGGGTCACAGTCAGTGATACTCCTTAGCTACTCCTGACATACTTCAAAGGGTTCACTCCCTGTGGTTCTCAGGGTGCCAGAAACAAAGCCCAAGGCCTGACACATGCAAGGCAAATGCTCTCCCATGGATTCACATTCCCAGCCCCTTACACCCATGTTTCCCCCCCCCAGGTTTTTTTAAATGAATTTTTTCTCTTTTATTTTAATATTTTTTTATTGTGATCAAAGTGAATTACAAGTCTTCCACAGTAATATTTAAGGGGTATATAGTGACAGAATTAGCGCCATTCCTACGACCAGTGTTGTCCTCCCTTCACCCTTTTCTCAGCATGCATCCCATACCTCCCCCTTATGCCCCATAAACCTCTAGTGTGAGAGGTCTCTTTTGTGTATAGCTTGCTGTAGATTGGGTATGGATTTTGGTGTCATTGACTTTGGGTTTGGTACTTACCATATTTGCCAGTGTATAAGACGATCCTTCAACCCATGAAAAACTTCCTAAAAGTCGGGAGTTGTATTATATGCTGGTATACGGCATGCTGAAACTTGTTCCAGCTTCAGGGACAAGTGATCTGCACCCCTCTTACTTTTAAGAAGTAATTTACTTTTAAGACTTTTAGGAAGTTTTTCATGGGTTGAAGGGTCATCTTATATGCCGGCAAATACGTTAAGTCTGATCTTTTGTTTGTTTGTTTGTTTGTTTGTTTGTTTTTTGTTTTTTCAGGCCACAATTGTTTGATGCTCAGGGATTACTCCTGGCTAAGCACTCAGAAATTGCCCCTGGCTTGGGGTGACTATATGGGACGCCGGGGGATCGAACCGCGGTCATGATCTTTCCTTGGCTAGCACTTGCAAGGCAGATACCTTACCTTTAGCGCCACCTTGCCGGCCCCATTCTGATCATTTTTTATTTCCACTCAATGTTCATACAACTGTTCCTAGTACAATCTATTTTTCCCCCTCAAGTTATGAGGGAGAACAAGATTATTCAAGTTTTGTGGTTTTGTTGGAGAAATAAAAAGGAGGGAAAAAAATGCTGGGGGATTTAGAGGCTAAAAATACCAGTTCAGAAGAAGAAAGGAAGGAAAAAGAAAAGTAGGAGGGAGATCTGGGACATTGGTGATGGGACTGTTGTACTGGTGAAGGGGGGTGTTCTTTGCATGACTGAAACACAACTACAATCATATTTGTAATCAAGCTGTTTAAATAAAGATATACAAAAAAGAAAAGAAAAAGAAAAACAATAGGAAATGACAAAAAGCAGCAGCAACAACAAAATCATCCTCAAAACCACAATCACAAAAGAAAGAAAAGGGGGGAAAAAAAGAGGGTCTGGTATGACAAGGCTTTGTGTTTTGGGGTTTTTTTTTGGGGGGGGAGGATTGTTTTGCAAAGGCACTATAAGTATTGGGGAAGTTAGAGGGAATTCCCTTGGCCTACGAGGTAGAGTTTCTCCACCCTTGAAGAATACTGTCACGGGAGAAACTACGAGCTCCATACATGCTCATTCTCAAACCCCAAGGTCTTTTTAGGTGCCAGGAAACTTTCTGCTCAATTGTGGATGAAAAACTCAGTTTTTATAAGTCCAAACCACCAATGTTTGCATTAGAAAACTTGACAGTATTAGGAAAAATAATACAAAACAGGTAACTTCAAGGTATGAAGAAAATCTGAATGCTGCTGCCTTGACTAGCTTTGACAAATCACCTGCCTTTTTTCCTTGTTTCTATAAAATGCTTGCACATGTGGAATTAGACTTGACATACACTGCAAGCTCATTGACTATAAGAGTTCTGCTAATAAAAATCTGGCTTCGGGCTGGAGAAATAGCACAGCGGCATTTGCCTTGCAAGCAGCCGATCCAGGACCAAAGGTGGTTGGTTCGAATCCCGGTGTCCCATGTGGTCCCCGTGCCTGCCAGAAGCAATTTCTGGGCACACAGCCAGGAGTAACCCCCCTGAGCACCACAGGGTGTGGCCCAAAAACCAAAAAAATAAAATAAAATAAAATAAAACCTGGCTTCTAATTGTGTGAGATGGGTCTATATTGTTTTAGGTTTAGACATTTATGTAACTCAGTACTAAACAAGCCATTGTCTAAAGCCTCTGTTCCATTAAATCCAAGGCCTATTTAAGGCCATTGTCAGTGTCTTCCTTATTGTTTCTCAACATTAACTAAGTGGTTTTAGAGCTTTTTTTGAATCGTTTTCATTATAGCTGAGCCTGAAAGTATTTCGATTCTATAAGCATAATTACATTATGAATAGCTTTGTTTCCTACCTAAGTAGTCTTCTCTCTGGATTGTTATTGATTGTTCTACAAAACATAACAAAGAGAATACCAAGATGCATAGCTTTGCCTTTATTTGATCTTAATATGTTAAAAAGGTGACTTATACCAGAGCACATTCTTAGTTACTGATGAAGTAAGCATTTCCCATTGTATATAAGAATACCATCCTCTCTTGAGCTGGAGGCTAAATCTAGCCGGCATGGATTTGAAGAAACCCCATGTGGAAGGCCTTCTCCCTAACTTGGGTGCTCTGGGAGCCTTGATAGGCCCCCAGCCTTCTCCTCTTCTGCCCCCGGCCTCCAGGCCTTCTGGGGTGGCAGCCCAGGCGGCCAGACAAGGTGGGTGTTGAGGGGTCTCTCCTGGATGGGGTCCCAAGCTTTCCCCGCCATTCCCCCAGCTCTAGGGTGGGAAGGGCAAGGGTGTAGGGCGGGCAGATTCTGGCTTCCGGCTCTCTCTCGATCCTCTCTTGAGCTGGAGGCTAGCTCTAGCCGGCATGGGGTTGGGGGAGACCCCATGTGGAAGACCTTCTCCTTAACTTGGGTGCGCTGGGAGCCTTGATAGGCCCCCAGCCTTCCCCTCTTCTGCCCCCGGCCTCCAGGCCTTCTGGGGTTCCAGCCCAGGTGACCAGAAATGGTTGGTCCTAACTTGGGGTGTGCTGAGATTTGCTCAGTTGCGCTAAGTTTGTCACTGGCAATTTCTGACCACTCTGCATGTATTAAGAGTATTCCTTATCTTTATGTTATGTTTTGCATATCCAGAATGTCCATTTTATATTCTGCCCTTTCCCACACCCCTATATAGCTCATTTTTACTCCTGTCTCATCCCCCCCAACATCACTAACCCACATTACTCTTTTTAACTTCAGTACTGCACAATCCTAATCACAGACCAAAGCCATGCATTGTAACAACCCCAAACTGTTTCAAAAGACATAAAATGGACATGTATTTCTTTAGAATATTTTGTGTTTTTTCTCTGACAGCTATAAGTCTTACTAAATATTCTCTTATACAGTGACAATTCTAACCACTTTTTATCTTCCCTTTATGAGCTGTTCAACAAGGAATTTGGGTGAAAGAGTCCCCCAGTTTAATGCTTATGATTGAACCATGCCATGGGGATTGTTGTACTTGTTCTTATGGCCCCCATATGCGCCAATAACGCCACGTGGCATTGCTCCTTTTTTGCATAGGCACATTAAAATGGGAAAATACTATACATACAAATAAGATCCTATCTAATAGAGATTGGAACACACAAATCTTGTAGTGCAAAGGGACCTTACACCCTGAACATTGACATAAAGACCTGACACAGGCCTCTGAAGAAAGGGCATTTTCCATTCACCCCTGAACCAGGGAAGCCATCCACAAAACATCCAGGTTTGTCTATAACATCACCTGGAAGCAATCCTCTACCATGGAAGACCCTTCAGACATTGACCTGCTCAAAAAGAGACTTCCCTTAACACTGAGAAGACTTAACAACAACGACCTGCTTACAGGACAGGGCTCCCTGCATTGCCCTTTAATGGTGAGGTAAAACGAGAGGACACTCCATGCCCTGACTTCAATGTAGGATATGCAGATTCCAGGATCTTTAATACAGAACATGATACCAATAACAGAGACTGTGTGAAAAGTGTTTTGGCACTACAGACAATGTCTTGGATTGGACGATCTAGCTTGCCTGGAGCTAGAGTTGGTCTTATGCCAGGAAACTTCAGGGGTAGGGTCTCTTTGCATTTAGGATAAGGTTATTCCTTTCCATGCCCCTCTTATTTTGGTGGGCCTATGCAAACAACAATTGCCACTCTAACACCATTTTTACTGTGCTCCTTTGACTCTAATCCTTAAAAAAAAAACACTTAAAATTTGAGGTTAACTTAAGCTAATATGCATTACATGGAAATGTAAAAAATACTATGCCTCTAATGTTTAAGGAGTTACCTAAGTTTTATGGCTTTAGATTGCCTTGTGTGCTGTTAAGAAATATTATAATGTGTTACAATCTGGGGACTTGAGGGACAAAGTAATTGTACATGGATTCTGTTTTATTTATCTTAATGTTCTTTGGCTGAAAGTTCAAAGTTAAGATATCAGCAAGGGGACTTCTGAGAATTATGTTATGGGTGATTGTCCTTCCACTGTAACTTTACCTTGTCCTCTTTCTTTGCATCTTTGTTCTCATAATTAAAAATAAAAATAAAAATGAAACCAAAAAAAAAAAAAAGAATACCATAAAGGTTTGGAAGTTTGATATAGTATTCTGTTTCCCTTTTATGTTTATATGTTTCTTTTGTATTTGTTTTTGTCTTGTATTTAATATCTTGTTTTTCTACATCATTGAATGTTGGTTCCCCTACTGTCACCACTGTGCTGGCCCTTGGCAGTGTCTCTGAAGAAGGACAAAACCATATTTTATTGAAATTGGTTTTTTGGATGAAGGTGTATATTTCAATGAAAGGCACTAAAGACATGATAAAATTGTTTAGGATTGATAGAAACAACAAGACAAGGGTTTTGAAATTAGGAATTCAAAGAGTCTTAAGACACAATCTTGGCAATTTAATGGATTTGTTGAAAGTTTCTTTGATAGTGACTGAAATTTTTTACCTGATAGACTTCTAGAAGAATAAAGGTAATATTGTTAAACACTGGAATAGCGAAGCCAGGTTCACAAAATGACACAGAGTGAATGACAAAGATAGTTTCACATCTAACATATATATTTTACTTAACTGCAATCACCGTGTACCTGACCATAATACTTAATGAACATACTGCTTAATGTTAAAACTATATGAAAATAGATCTTAAAGTAAGTATGTAAAAAGTTAAGTCTATATTATACAATTTTGTTATTTCCCTATTAATGAACATTATAACATTGTTTCCAATTTTTCATTACTACAAATATTTCTTTTGACTTTTCTTTTTCCATGATTTTAGATTTTCTTGAAATACATTCATAAATTGCAGAGTAAAAGGAATTATGATTTATAGAATTTTTTTACATATAGACAAATGATTTCCCAAAAGTATTGTACCAATTTTGGTGCCCTCAGCAATATTATTTCTAGATTGAATATTGATAGGATTTTATTTTTGCTGTGTTGAAGAAAATGTTGCTACCTTATCCCAAATTTGAGAAAGTGTTAAAAATCAATTAAGCATTTTATAGAACCTGATTCTAAGGCAATTGACATACTATAAAAGAAGTGAAAAAGTGAGAGAGAGAGAAAAGTAACTGCATTATATCTTGTACAGGATCTACCAAAAATACTTCATCTTAGAGATGAGATTTTAATGAAAACGTTTTCCATCTTCAAGGTGTATAAAGCACTAGAAAACCCCTGACATTCTAAAACAAGTTCTACCTCACTTATCTTGAGTTTATCCATCTTTCAAACAGTGAAAGTGCTGAAACAGAAATGAACAAATTACCTGAAGAGTAATAATAAATGTCACCATCTGATGAGGGAATTGTCTCCAAGAAGATGAAGGGAATCAATTGCTTGCTTGCTGTGGTTGAGCTTACTTACTGAAAAGAGATGGATGAAACAGGTACCTAGGAAGGAAAGAGCATGAAAACAAAATTTAACTCTAGAGAAAACAAAATGTATAAGTAATTAGATGAGTGCTAAAGAGATAATATAGTTGTTAAGGCACTGGCTTTGCAAATGGCTGACCCGAGTTCCCTTTTATATAGACCCCTGAGCTCACCAGGAATAATCCCTGAGTGAAGTCAGGAATAAACCTAAGGACATCTCCAGGTGTGCTCCCCCCCACACCCCCCCAAAAAAAAAAACAAAAGCAGACTTTGGGCTCAGGAGTGTTAGAGGTCTCCAGAACTATACCAGCAGCGATGTGTATGCATTTGCTATTCTCACTTACATAATAGCTTCAAAAAAAATTCTTTTACACCTAAAATAAGAAGAAAAGTGAATTTTTTTCAAAAGTAAAATTTAAAGTATCTGCATGCTATAGTATTATAGCATTATTTTTTAATTGCATACTTTAAAAAATACATCTGGTAAACTGGTTTACCAGTTGTCTTAAGTATTAAAGTTATGGGTGATCATTTGTCTTTATTCTGAATTTTGTAAATTTTCTACCAAATCATTTACCTATTCAGCATTTTTACTGGAATCATGGAATTTAATCATCAAATGAGTAGCATAGCCCACAAATGCTGTGGACTTGTTAGGCAAGCACCTTAAGTCCTATACTATCTCTCCAGCTCCATATTAATATTTTCTAAGTAACTATTTTATGTTATGTAGCACGTCTCAATCTGTTTGATTTTCACCTTCTTCTCTACCTCATTATTCTGAAATTTCAGGCTTTTGAGGCTCTGATTTTGATGTTCATAGGAAACTTGAGTCTTGAGCACTTGATTGCTGTAGCATTCAAGTCAAAAATACTTAAGCAACCTGATAAGTGGGTGCTGGCTCCCAGAGATTAATTTACTTCAATCCTATTTCCCCACAATAGCTTTTAAAAAATAAGCCTATTTTTTTTAAGTTTGTGAATTCAAGTCAGAAACAAAAATAGTAGAAAGTAGTAAAAAAAAAAAAAAAAAAAAAAAAGGATGGGGTCAGTAGCAAATGCCAATTTAGTTAAAATACTAAAATGACCCTTGACCTGCATGACTTCTGGCAATGCCTCTTGTAAATGATGCTGAGCAGACCACTGTCAACCAAATTAATAAGTGTTCTGAGGGTTCATCATGGAAAGAGCTTGATTTTCTTAGTTGATCCTAGCTCAGAGGCTGAAAACTTTGGCAGAAATCAGGCCTCTGTCTCTCACTACAGTGGTTTTTATGAGCATGATTATCCTTGTAGTTACCGAGGGCTTATTACAAGTGCAAGCTGATAGGCATGAAAAGCTTCTCCATTTTCTGGGAAATTATTCTTGTGTGTGTAAGTGAGGTAGAGATTGGACCACACTTGATGGTGCTCAGAATTTACTCCTGACAATATATGGGGAAGCCATCTGTGGTACTGGGGATTGAACTGAGATTGCCCACATGCAAGGCAAATGCTTTAACCCCTTGATTATCTCTCTAGGTCTTAAATTGATTTTCTTGAAAACACTGAACTAAATTCATCTGGATCTAGTAGTTTGCAAAATTCTATTTTGTGTTTCCTTAATTCATAATGGAAAATATTTCTTCTGCCAAGGACCATTTAAATATTTATAACCTCATTCATGGTAATAGTATATAGGCTCACATGCCAAGAACAACCATTGAGAAGCAAACAAATTTGTCCAGTCATACACCAAGACCTGTGACCTCAAAGGTCCATACAGCCTGCAGATGAAACATTCCACACACCTGATTAGAGAAAGCCAATCTGCTAGATGACTTGAATCTCTGACATAAGAGACCAAGATGAGTGACCAATATGAGAGATATTCCAAATGGGATCCTAGGACTCACAAAAGTTGAAAAGACAATGTTTCCACCTTGGACCTGCCTCCATATACCTGGGAAAGAAGAAAACTTAACAGCTAAATGGAATAATTGTTCTATGGAAGAGCATAACTTCCTACACTCTAAAATTCTCTTTGGTTTGACTATTTTATGGAAACTAAAATATATTAGCACAGAATTATTTTATCATGATCATGTTTGATTTGGGGCCATACCTTTTGGATGATGCCCAGGACTTAATTCTGGCTCTACATTCAGTAATTATACCTGGCAATGTTCAAGGGACCATATGGGATTTTGCGAACGAAAGCAGGTCAGTTACATGCAATGCACACTACCCACTGTTCTATCTCTCTAGCCTCCAGAAGTAAAAAAAATTATTTATGACAAGGAAGACATAATAATTATCATAATAATATTCATGGGGCTGAGTGGTAACACAGCTCTAGGGCATTAGCCTTGTGGCTGACCCAGAACAGATCCCCTGCATCCCATATGGTCCCCCAAACCAGGAACGATTTCTGAGTGCATAGCCAGGAGTAACCCCTGAGCATCACTGGGTGTGACACCCCCAAAATAATAATATTCAAGTGCAAAATAAATTTTATGCAATATATTTTAGATGTTAGAGTTGAAAATTAGTTACATAATAAAGAATAGGCAGTATATTATATTGTGTTAAATTATTTGAATTTATTTACTTTTTTTTTTTTTTTTTTTTGGTTTTTGGGCCACACCCGGTGGTGCTCCTGGCTGTCTGCTCAGAAATAGCTCCTGGCAGGCACAGGGGACCACATGGGACACCGGGATTCGAACCAACCACCTTAGGTCCTGGATTGGCTGATTGCCAGGCAAACACCGCTGTGCTATCTCTCCGGGCCTTTGAATTTATTTACATAGGTTAAAATTGGATAGCAATCAAGAATTATTAAATTTTATTAATTTGTTTCCTAATTAGTCTGATAAAATATACCCTTCATAAAATAAATGCATATGAGCCGGAGTGTTAACACAAAGGGTAAGGCATTTTCTTGCATGTGGCTGACCCAGTTCAATAACTGACATCCCATGTGGTCCTCTGAGCCTGCAAGTAATAATTTCTAAGTGCAGAACCAAGAGTAACTCCTGAGCACCACTAGATGTGGCCAAAAAACCTAGACAACTAAAATAAAAGCATAAATTATAAACTTAACTATGACAATAAAAACTCTGATATCTTTCAATGTTGTTTAAGAACAGTGAACAGTAGATAGTTAATAAATTATCTACCAATACAATATAATTATCAGTCTATTTAAAATGATGGTGTATGTATACTTATTGACATAGAAGATATTTATAATCCTGCTAATTGGGTGATAAAAGGCAATATATAGTATAAACCCATTATTTAATAATTGTAAACATAATATACAGACATATGAATATATAAGAACATATGGCCAGAAAAAAATAGTGTTGATTAAATCTGTTTAGTGTTGATTAAATTTGGGTTGGGAAATTACAGGTTTATTTTTTCTCTTTTTGTTTATATTTATGTTAAATGTTTATCTTGATTAATTTACAGCTACAGTCAATAGCTAAGTGATAAGACATGAGAAGGGCTATTGAAGAATCATAAATATTTCTTTTCAGGAAGGAGAAGAATGAAGGTCTATGATAATGCTGAAGACTTTAACCTAAAGGTAAGGAAAATAGAGTGAAGTGGGATAAAAAAAGACTTGATCTTGTTCAAAGACCTGACATATCACAAATGACAAAACCGGTAAAGACACTGCATCACAAAGACCTCTCTACAAGCAGGGACCTAGTAGTTAATGGTTTTTAAGGGATGATAAATGGGTCCTGATTGCAAGAGAATCAGGTGGAAAGCAGAGCAGAGAGATGGCACTAAAGAAGAAGACAAGCATCTGGACGATAACTCAGAGAACTAGAGCTCATGCCTTGCATTCAGAGCTCTGGATCTGATTTCTAGTGCAATATGGCCCCCTGAGCACCAAACTGAAAGTGACCTATACCTCATCACTACCAAATAATAAATTACAATAAAAACAAAGAGATAAAGGAGATTAACGACCAAGTTAAGAAGTGTAGTTGACCATGAAAAGGTGTAGTAGTGATAAGAATTTTAGGTATTTAGAGTATTTTGGGGGTGGGGGTTCGGTCACACCCGTTTGATGCTCAGGGGTTACTCCTGGCTAAGCACTCAGAAATTGCCCCTGGGTTGGGGGAACCATATGGGACGCAGGGGGATCGAACCGTGCTTGCAAGGCTGACACCTTATCTCTAGCGCCACCTCACTGGCCCCATATTTATAGTATTTAAGCAGGGGGAGGGTTTATTCAGCTTATGTTTTAGAAATATTTCTTTATAAAACTATTCACGGTGGTGAGGAAGATAGACTGGGAGAGGTAAATAACAAAGGAAGCAAAATTGACTCCAAATTTCTTCGAAATTTGTGGAGCAAAGAAGAATTATGAAGTACCAGGGAAGATAAGTAAAAGAAATGAGATAGTACAGTTAAGAAAGCTCTTACTTTGCCTGTTGGTGATCAGGTTCATTCCAAGCACCACATATATTTCCCATAGTCCCACCAGCACAGAGCCAGGAATAAGTCCTGATAACTATTGAGTGCTCTACCAAAATGAAACAAAAGAGACAGAGCTACAAAAGAAATAGAGTGGCACTAGAAAGAAACAGTTAATAGAACAAGTGAAGGTGTTTCTGAGACTTAGTAACAGATTCCAGAGGACAGAAAAGGGATTATTCTTGGCCCCATATCTACCACCATATCTATATCAGCCAACTCCACAGATATACTCTATTCTCAGAGATATGTAAATCAAGCCATGAAAAATCTTGAGTACACTGGCCTCACAGCTAAAAATGAGCAATCACTGGAGAAGAGGTGGGCCATGCCCCTTCCCTGCTAAAACCTTGCCAGCTGCACTCCCACCCACAATCGATGCTTCACCAATGGCCCAACCTCACCACTTAACCACTGACCTCTGCAGAGACTCCTTACTATCCACAACTCCAGGTGCACCAGTATTAGAAATGACCATCACCAGGACTTGGTCAGAATGAGTTCAGGCCTCCTCCCCTGCCTTCTTGTGGCCTGGCAGCTAAAGCCATGCCCCACAGACGTTGAAATATTAGCCATAGAGCTTGAAATTTCTGTACTGCTTGGTTATATATGTGGGCATGCAATAATACCAAAATTTTTAATATTGCCATCCCCATAGGACAACACAAATTCAGGTGTCAATGTGGCATTGAAGCCACTTAATTTTTGAGAAACAAAACAAAAGATCAACTATTAACAAATAGCATAGTAAACCTTCAGACCATAATATGATAACCTCATAGCAATATATATACAATGACAATGTACAAAATGTAAAACTATATATAGTGTCAAATGTACAAAATGTACAAAATAAATGATAATGTACAACAACTTGGTCAGCGTGGAGCAATAGTACAGACTAGAGATCATGAATTTGGATGATGCCAGTTTTTTTCAAAGCATTCTATGGTTAAGGATTATCTCCTTTGAAGATGGGGGAAAATTACTTTCATCACATTTAAGAGTTCAATCTTTGGCATTTTGTAAGCACTGCCAGAGTTCACTTCTGAACATAGTGTCAGAAATAACAGCTCTTGAACATTACCAGTTATGTCCCCAAAACTCAAAAAGATATTTTTAAAAACCCAAAAAGGTATGTGGAAATAGAGCAGAAGGAAGAAGTGAGACCAGTAGTGTGGTGTTTTCATTGCAGAACACACTGAGGGATCAGTAGTCAAGAGTATACAGTGGAAGTGAAATGATAATAGAGTAAGTCAGAAATCAAGACTCAAGGCTATGAGTATCCATAATATGTACACTCATAAAAATCTTACAATGACCCTTGATGCATTCTTCTTTGTAATAGATTTATATGAACTTTTAGTTATTGGTTGAGATAATTAATTAAATAATTAATTAAATTAAAATATATGATTGCTCATGTTTTTAGTCACTTGAATATCTTTGGCCAAACAAAGTTTCTGCTATTCTGCAATGAATGTAAATGGGAGAAAGGAGAGGCCTCCTGGATTCCATACTAACCCAAACTGTGAAGTAGATTTTATAGACCTTAGCCCACATTTGGGATTTAATTGATTTAAGTTTCAATTTAATCATTTGCTTTTGTCACAGGAAACTTTGAACTTAAATACCCTATTTTTGGTATTGCTCAAGTACTCTCTAGTATAAAAAGCCAAGTTTTCCAACATTGCTGACAAATTTCCAATTTGTCAGAACTGGCAAATCAAACAAACAGTTATTGATGGACTACCTGTGGTGCCAATCATCATTAATTGATAGTAAGGGAATCTCTCTACTATTTTTTTATCTCTACAAAATAATTTGTCCTTTATTTGCATCTTTTTAATTTTTTTCTTAATGTACTAACATTCTTTTCACTTAAAAAATGAAAACAGAGATATAAGGATGAAAATGTTTGCTTCCTTTTCCTAGTTAAAAAAATAGTGCCAGTAAGATTTAATTCAACAGCTTTGGGAATCCTATCAAATGTAGCAAGCCAAAAAACATCTTGTGAGACAGACACAATAAAACGAATCAGGAGAGGTTCCAGACAGATCTGAGTATATTCTGAGCAGCAGAAGCAGTCATAGAAGGCCTCAACGGTTGGATTTGACATGACATATCTTTCATATTTTCTCATGAGGTGTATTCTGGTCATTTGTGTCACTTTTGGAATTACGAGCTTAAATGCCACGCTAACATATTTTTTTCTACGTTGAGGTGTAAATCAGACAAGACCATGTAGGAAAGAATTAAAGACTCCTATTTTCCTTATCAATTACAAGCAGGCCAAACTCCCTGAAGCTGTTCAGAAGACAGGCTATGAAAAGAAACCACTGCTGTCATTCTGACTGTCCTGTCCCCCTGGCCTTATTTCCTATTCAACCATTATTATAAGCCTATTCTATGTTCATAAATACTCTCAAAGTCGTCTTTTTTTAATTTTTCATTTAAAAAGGAGAACTCACTAACCCTTGGGGCTTCAACAGTATTGGAAAAGAACAAATCACAAACCTCAAAGTAACTAGAGTTATTTTCCAAGGTCCCAAAGGATTTGCAGCTGAAGTGTGACTGTTTTCTGTTAATGAGACAAAGCAAGTGTGGAGGGAAGGGCCATGACACTAAATCCACCTATGGATTTCAACCTAATCCTGGGATTCTGACCAAGTGCAGGAGCCAGACACCATGCAGTTTTGACAAAGAGTAATATGGCTCAAGTCTTACAGACGTACACACATCCAAACATGGTTTAAGAACGATATATATTTTTTAATTCTTGAAGCTCAGGGGACTTTTGAAGAAGTTTCCTCAAGTGGGCATGGAAACTCTACAGTGGGTAGTGACTGCTTGAGAATCCAGCAGACAATTTCAGTTGTCTCTGAGGTTTCAAGGACAGCAGAGTGCCAATCTCTGATCTGGGCTTCAGGCAGCAATTGTCCAACAGAATCCCAACTAGAAAGCAGAGTGAGAGAAAAATACCATTACAAACTGACATTTTCATAAAATACTTCTGTTGAAAAAAACCACTATGGAATGCAGAAGATGGCTCAGATGTTTACAGTGCCCTTAAATATAAGGCTGAGAATTGAAATCTTATTCTCTTGCATGTGCTGTTTTTTGATCCCTAGAAAGAAGGATCTAAAATGGCTCAGTGGCATAAAATGCCCAGGGAAAGCATGTGGACATGAGCTTGTTTCCCAGTGCTACCACATGTGATGGGTCAATCCTGATATTTCTATTTGGAATAACTTGTGGAAGAAAAATAAAATAAAAACAAAATCTAATAAGTTATAGAGATATTACAGCATAAGGCACTTGCATACTGTTTTCTCTGATTCAATCCCCAGCAATGTCCTCCGAGCTCTTGTAAGAATGATCCCTGAGGGGCTGGAGAGATAGCATGGAGGTAAGGCATTTGTCTTTCATGCAGAAGGTCAGTGGTTCGAATCCCAGCATCCCATATGGTCCCCCGTGCCTGCCAGGGGTGATTTCTGAGGATAGAGTCAGAAGTAGCCCCTGTGCACTGCAGGGTGTGACCCAAAAACCAAAAAAAAAGAATGATCCCTGAACACAGAGATTCCCTGAATACCAGTAGATGAGCCTGTAAGCAAACCAAAAAAACTCACAAAACTCTCAAACACTTATAAAAGATAACGAAAAGTGATTTAATATCACACAGCAATTCCTTGGATACACATATTGGATTAGATATGATATTAGATCTTAGAACCATTCCAGGGTTTTATGCATACTACTGGCAATCCCATACTGATGTGATGTGGAGCAGGAGTAAAGTTTAACTGAGTATTCTCTGCTTCCAATGCTAATTACTAGCTCTAGAATTGAATAGGATATGCCTTTTACTTGAAGAGAAAAGACTATAGGAAATAGGTAGAATTGGTAGATTTATCAGCTTGTAGGAGAAATGAAAAGTGAAGTGGTTGGCATGAGTTTAACTGCCTAGTGATACTAATAGAGACTCACTCCAGTGCAAGTATATTTAATATCTTCTTACTTTGTGTGGCCTCAAATTGTTTCAATAACACACAGACTATAAGGAGAAGACTATCAGATATATCTTCCCTCTTTGAATAGTAAAATAATTATTCCTAAAGTCCTAAACAGATGTTAATGCTAGAGTTCTATTAAGCAGAGCTATAGTGCATAATTCTCTCTAGCTCCAAGGTTAGTCAAGTTAACATTTCAGTTGGGGCTAAACATAATCCTGACTCGAATAAAAATGGATTTCCAACATCAAGGAGGGGTAATAGATATTTAAGAGGCAATTAACTGTCAGCCAGAGAGACCAAAGTGTCAATCAGTGAATAGGAAGTGAATGATAAAATGCCAATCTACCAATGTAGGGAGATTAAAGGTAAGAACAGTGGAAGTAGACCCAAGAGTTGCTTTAGAGGGGATGTGAAATGAATGTTTAGGAAGTTCTAAACATGAATTATCTGGAATGAATTTGGAAGAAGAAAAGAGAGTGGATAGAGACATAAATGAAATGGGCCCCAAAGGAATGAAGGGTTGGATTTGAGGTTAAAATATGTCACTCCCCAAGCCTAGGCTGTGGAGAATGTTAATGTTTTCCTTATCTTGTTTTCTTTCAAAGCCTTTACAAGGAAGGTAACATATAGGTTGAATCCTTATGCCTCCAAAGACCAGCTCTCACAGGAATGTACTGACCACCCTCTTTCCCACCAGTCTGCATCGGGCCCTTTCTAAATATGCACTTCTTAGTTATTTTTCTTTATAATCCACGTTTTGTGATCCTGCAGGCAAGATGGTTCTTTAAGATGTGAATCCACCATCTTCCAGCCTGCCAGTTTATTGTTAATATAGCTCTTTCTCTGACCACCATTTTTTCTTTTAGTTGGCACTTTCTAGAGGATATAACACATTTTTCATACCATAAGATACAATACCCCCCCCCCCAAGTACATCTTATGAAGCGAATGCTGCCTGGAGCTAAAGCATGAGTGCAGAGAAGGAGATAATCTAAAAACTATGTGCATCTTATGGTCAGGTGCGTCTTATAGAGCAAAAAATATGGTAGAAAATGACCTTTGAGGCTACTTATAGGGCCATCAAGCTGTTAGGAATAAAGGAAAAATTTGGGAAGAGTAAGAAAAATGATAGGACTGATGAAATTAATCAAATAGGATCAAGGATAATCTTTGAAAAGGATTACCTTATTAGAATAAAATTTAAATACAATTTCCAGGTATTTTTGATTAAATATGTCATGAAAAACAATTAGTATTCCTTAGTGAAAACTGTTGTAAACGAGAGGGTCACTATAACTTTATCACTGTTGTGTGCCTTTTTCATCCCTGTTACTCTTTTTTTGGGGGAAGAGGGCGGTTGGGTCATACCCAGCTGCACTCAGAGGTTACTCCTAGCTCTATGCTCAGAAATCGCTCCTGGCAGGCTCAGGGGACCATATGGGATACTAGGATTAGAACCACCATCCTTCTGCATGCAAGGCAAATACCCTACCTCCATACTATTTCTCCAGCCCCCATCCCTGTCATTCTTTTTTTTTTTTTTTTTTTTGGGTTTTTGGGCCACACCCATTTGACACTCAGGGGTTACTCCTGGCTATGCGCTCAGAAGTCGCTCCTGGCTTGGGGGACCATATAGGACGCCGGGGGATCGAACCGCGGTCTGTCCTAGGTTAGCGCAGGCAAGGCAGGCACCTTACCTCTAGCGCCACCGCCCGGCCCCATCCCTGTCATTCTTATAAGGAAACTTACTCAGGGCTTACACCTGAGTCTGAACCTCCTGATGTCCTGGGTCAGGAGGGTCATATAGTATTAGGTTACACCTTATTTTACCCAAAACAAAGATCATCCCTGGTTTCTTTGTATCTGTTTGTTTACAACTTGGTTTCACCCAAAACAAAGATTGTCTAATATTTAAACCTGGGCGGTACATGTTCAAGATAGCCTGAGCTATCTGACCTTACTATGTACTACTGTCCCATCTGGAGGTAGTCTCTGGACTCAATAAAAACAGTTCTGGCAGGCAGCTTGTGGGGGATACGAGGCAGAAGACTGCCAGACTATATGAGTTTCACCCTCAGCTTGATTTGGATTATTTCATGTGCAACCCTGATTCAGACTCATTCACCTGTGGTTGGAGACACGACGTGTGGGATGATATTACAGTGTAGTATGAACCCTGGTTGGTAGTATGCAAAGTAAATGCCCTACTCATTATGCTATTGCTCCAGACCCAAAAGTTAAATTCTTTACTCATAGTCACAAATATCAGTAATGGAAAACTTTAATTTTAACCTAGGTAATTTACACACTTTAAATTTAATTTAACAGCCTCTTTCCTCTGGAAGAAGCAGAAAGGAAGAAGTTTCAACAGAACATTTCGTTCTGCACTCCTTGTGGGAGGTTTTATTAACTATGGCAAAACACATAAATATTTGTATATTAGCTGTTTCCTAACTAAAAATAGTTTCTCTAACTAACTTCCTACTATCTGTTTTTCCTTATTTTTTATAATAATTGAACTAATTTATCTTAACTGGTCTTCTAACAATAGACATTTTCCAGCCTTTTTGATGTGAATGACCGAGTGAATCAATTCAGATGAATAAGATATGCTGATATGTGATGGATACAGATTCTGAGGCAACTCTTATGTAAAGGCAAGCTACTTTTCCTACAGCCCATTGCCTTTCCTGCTCATTGCTAGTTAGAAATAGAAAGAACTGCAGCAGTAGTCTTGGACCAAGAGATCAAAACTTCTCTTTTAGAGAAAAGATTAGCAGTCATGGACCAGAGACATTTACTCGTCTTAGAACATTTGGACAATTTTGTGGTGGGGGAAAAACTCATCAAATTTTACTCACAGTGTTTAAGCAGCTTCAATAATAGCTTAACCAACACATGCAATTCAAATTACATATTTTATCCAAGTTACTTTCAGTAAAATTAAACCATGTTTGCCAAGGGTGACTTGTTGGATATTGATATGGCAATAAGTAACCATAGGTATGATGGAACATCATATATGTAACAATGAATTTTAATACAGGAAGTATTATTTGCAATGATTATTCTTTATATATACAAATGTGTGAATTTATGTGTGTTATAAGTACTATATTAACTTTAAGGATATAGGATGTTTAAAACTACTTTGAAAGATTATATCCCCTACCTATTCCTCCGAATCAAGGCTAATCTAATTCATATCTCAAATCATCCAGATTAAACATACAGTCAAAAGTGATTGTAAATCAGATGTTTATTTGTGAATTCGACTCAAGATTAAATCTTTCACTTAGCTTAGAGGATTTTGCCCAGAACATTCATGTTAACTTAGATGTAAATATTTAATAGTCTACATCAAAGATTATTGTGTTTTGAGGTCAGTAACCAGAATCCAATCTCCATTCCCAGAAAGAGAAAGCCTCCATCATAGGTAGTAAAGTGGGAGGCAGTATTCAGTCTCCCTGTTTAATTCTCGCTATTTTGTGGTAGTCAGAGATCTCTAAATAGATACATCCCAGGACTTTAATTCTTCTTCTAGAGATGTGAAGAGAAGATATTACTTGAGAAACATACAAGTTTCTCCTAGGGTGACCAATCATCCAATCAATAAGCCTCTTCACACTTCCTCATATCTTCTCTAACTTCAAACACTGATCAAACAATTGTCTCAGTTTTAAGACTTTCCTTAACATTCCCTTTACTTCCTTACCTTCATACAGTAGTGTTAATATTTATATTTTAAAGTATAAAGTTATAGTACATACACAATCATCAAAGTGCCAAAGATACACCACTAATGTCCTTATATCACCTCTAAACTACCCTTCCTTCCTCTGTCCACATATTTCCCACTAATGTGTGGTAGCCTCAATTCTGTAATCAAAATTTAAGAGTCTGTTATCATTAGACATTTTCTATTCCCTGGCTTTGTTTCTTTATATACTGTAGGATCATTAGATAGTTGATATTCTCATTTAGCTTTAAATTAGTTGCCTATTTATGACCAAGTCTAGTTCTATCCAAATTGTAGTACAGTATGACATTTCATCTTATCTTATACCTGAGTTGTTAATTATATTGTGTATATAAATCACATTTTTTTGTGGTTTTTGGGTCACACCCGGCAGTGCTCAGGGGAAACTCCTGGCTCCATGCTCAGAAATTGCTCCTGGCAGGCATGGGGGACCATACGGGAAGCCGGATTCAAACTGATGACCTTCTGCATGAAAGGCAAACGCCTTACCTTCATGCTGTCTCTCCGGTCCCGTAAATCACATTTTCAACTAATATCATTGAATGTTCACATTGTTTCTAGATCTTGTTTATTATGAATAACACTGCACTAAACATGGTGGTATCCATATCTTTTCAGGTAAATGTTTTATGATCTTTGAACAGATGCCAACATGTGATATCACTGGTTCATGTGGGATATATTTTTATAATTTTTTTCAGAAATATTCATAAAGACTGAAGCAGTAAGCATTCCCATCATAATATTCCTAGAGAAAAATGTCCTTTATACCACTTCCCTACCGAGATGTTATTTTTTTCCTGATCTTTTTTATATACACCATTGTCACTGGGGTGAGGTGGCATCTCAGTGTCATTTTGATTTCCATTTCCCTGAAAAAGTGGTTATCTATCCCCAGGACAGAAAAACATTCATCCACAAAGATGTATTCACACTGCTATTCACTGCAGCACTCAGTACAATAGCTAAAACTTAAAATCAATCTAGAAGTCCAACAACAGATGATTAGATTATGAAGATGGGGTACATATATACAATGGAATACTACATAGCTGTAAGAAAAGATGCAGTCATGCAATTTGCAGCAACGTGGAAGATATTATATTAAATAAGTCAGAAGAGGAAGGATAAATACAGAATGATATCACTCATATGTGGTATTTAGAATAACTGTAGGAAGAAATGCAATGATTCAAATGGGAGTTGTCTAAAACACCCATGTCCCAGAGTAAGCAAGAAGGAAAGAAACTGAATGGAGGAGGAGAAAAACAAATAAAAGGATGGGGTCAGGGGCCAAATGGTCTCAGGTACATTAGTGGAGATTTAAAAATAAAAGGGACAGAGTATTTATCCATGCCAGAGTCAACAACAATGGAATCAAGAGTCTCAAATTATAACAATCTAAACTTTAGATGGAACTTTTTTTCTACTGTCAGGCTAGGAGGCAAAGGGTGGTGGTTGGGATACACTCTGGGAACATGGTGGAGGGAGGTTGACACTGGTAGTGAATTAGTCCTGATTCATATGCCTGAAATACAACTATGAAGGACTTTGTAAATCACAATGGTTTCAATAAAATTAAATTAAATATAAAAATTTATATACTAGATGATAACATCCAGCTGTTGGTCAGCTGTGCTCTCTAGACATTTCTGTGATGGTAGAAATGCTTTCTAAAAAAATGTCGTGATAAATTTTATCACATATGCCTATTGGCCATGCATGTATCTTCATTTTTTTTTGTTTGTTTGTTTTTGGGCCACATACTGTGATGTGATGCTCAGGGGTTACTCATGGCTATGCGCTCAGAAATCACTCCTGGCTTGGGACCATCTGGGTCTACAGGGGATCAAACCGTGGTCCATCCTAGGTTAGCTCGTGCAAGGCAAATGCCCTACCACTGTGCTATCTCTCTGGCTTTCTTCTACAAGGAAGTGTCTGTTTATCTCTCTCCATTTTCTGGGGGGATTAGTTTTTATTATGCAGTATACACCTTAGAAATCATCCTTTATCATATGTATAGGCGGCAATATTTTAATCTATTTGGCGGAGTGTTTTTATATTTTATTTCTAGTTTCTTTCACAGGGCAAAAATGTGTTAGCAGTCTCCTCTGTTTAGTTTTCTATGCCAAGGAATGAAATCATTGAAGTAAATGGAATCATCTGAAGTAAATTTCATGAAAAGCTCTGCTTAGATTTCCTTTGTTGTATTTTGTGGATTCTGGCCTAATACAATAACTTTAATGGGTTTTGAATTAACTTTTGTATATGGTATGATAAGAAGTCCAATTTTATATTTTTGCATACGGCAATCCTGTTTTCACAAAATCATTTGTTGAAAATGTATGTATGGGGCCGGGCGGTGGCGCTAGAGGTAAGCTCCTTGCCTGCGCTAACCTTGGACGGACCACGGTTCAATCCCCTGGCATCCCGTATGGTCCCCCAAGCCAGGAGCGACTTCTGAGCGCATAGCCAGGAGTAACCCCTGAGCCCTGAGCATCACCGGGTGTGGCCCAAAAAAAAAAAAAAAAGTATGTATGTTTTTCTTTCTCAACTTCATGCACTTATCTTTCCAACCCCCTATGCTACCTTTAGCACTGTTATTCTTTTTACACCATTTCATCATAGCTACTACCACCATTCCAAGAAAACCAAATGTTTTAATCTTAGAACTATAATAAAGTGTATTTAAATTTTTTATTTATATAAATGGGTACTATTTACTTCATTTGTTTAAGAAGAAGAGTAGTAATGTGAAGATCTCCCAAAAGCTGATTTGTAAATTGTTTTGGTCTTGTAGCTATAGAAATGGGAGGTTTTCACTATACTTTTCTAATAGTTATATTGACAAATAAACTAATTTCTGGGCAGGACTAATTGAAGTCACTTTCTGAGAGGAGTTAAATTTTTGTAAATAGTAAATGAACTGCTCTACCCAGAAGAGAAATGACAGCAGATGTTCAGGTCAACTTGTTAGCTATATTTACCTAATTAAAGACTTTATATATATTGTCAGATAAAAATCAGCTGTCAAAACATCCACCTGGTCATAATTGATCATCATTAATAAGTTTGTTCTACTCACTGCTGCCAACAATTTTAGTTATGATCACATCAGATCAATTAATTAAGGAAACTCATAACTGAACTTGGCATTACATTCCCAAACTAGAATGAAAAAGTGACTGACAGCAATGAGTGATACAGAGCAAGTTTGTCGTATAAATATATCTTGATTTTAAATCTATGTACCAGTACAAATTAGTGTGTCATGGCTAGGTTTCTCTGCTTGGATGAAATTTGATTATGGCATGAGTATTGTGGGTACAGCAAAATATTGATGAAAACAAATGAGTCTGGAGTTCCTATTTGCCCTTTGAAACCAATTCAGTTTGGGGTGTTCTCTTGACCTTTACTTGAGACATCTTCATCTGAAGAATCAATTTGCATAAATCTGTTGAGTGAAGTTAGCATTGACTTGCCAAGAAAGCAAGCTGATTTCTGTTCTCTCTTCGAGAAGTAAGGAAGACTGATTATGTACTTTTTTAAAGAGGTAATTGAAGAGCCTGCTCTATTTACTGTATTAAAATATTTTATATCAAATAATTAATGAAATCCAAACCTTTAGATAGTTTTTCACTTTCTTCCATGACACATACATGCATTTCAAATATGCTCTGCTTGAGCAAAAAGCAAACAGAGTACATGCCTGCCCACCTTGCTATGTTATGGGTTATATGTATATACGTTCTATAGCACATTCCCTACTACATTGTATTGATTATTTAAACTAATTTATTTTTTAAAAGTTGAATGTTAAAATTATTATTTATGTTGTAATGTAAAATTTCTTACAAGTATGCCTAACAAATATTTGGGGGGGTGTACACTGGTGGTGCTCAGGTGTTACTCTTGCCAGGCTCAGGGGACTATATGGGATGCTGGGGATTGGACCCGGGTTGGTCCTGGTTTGGCTGCATGCACGGCAAATGCCCAATCCACTGCCTATCACTCTGTCTCCCCACCACCACCACCAATTTTTCTTAAATGCTGCCTCTGAGGGTGAGGCAAAGGAAAGAGACTAGGCAAACTAGCATAGAAGTTTCCCTAATTGATTAATACACAGTCCATCAAAATTTTCAGACATCAAGAAAATCAAAGAGAGAAGGGAAATAATATAAGGGCAATATGTCCAGAAACATGAGCCGGTATCTAAAGTGGGCAAAATTCCCTTTGAAGTCCAAAGGAATTTAGTTTCCTAAAAAGCAAGAATTTAGTACCCAAAAATTATTATATGAAATGATAGTAGCTTAAGTTAGTTTTCAGTAAATAGAATGGATATGCCTATAATCAGCTTTGTCACATGAAAGCTTACCAACTCAGACCTTATAATGTCATAGATCATCTTTTCTCCTAAAGTAAATTTCTCAGCCTCTAGGCCTATTTTAATATCACTGAAAAACTTTTTATACCTCCAATGGAAGTTTCACCAGGAAGTAAATAATGGATGATTTATGTTTACTTAATACTTTCAAGAAAAGACTTCAAGATAGGATATTCAGTTATTCTTCCTGTTGTCTTAAAATTTTTGGTGATGAGAGGTAGGATACATAGTACAGGGGTTAAGACACACTGAGTACCCAAGTGCAAGCATGCAGCCTGACCACCAAGACCCCTGACTACCAAGGCAGGGTAACCCTGCTAACTCTCACACACAGGGCTCACATGCAACACCTCATTTAGGGAATCTCATATTGCACCACTGCTGGTTGACTGAAAATTGCTTGAACATCACTTGGGAGGTCCACCAAGTTGAAGTAGCTTAGGTCTAGCTTATTTAACCAAAAAAAATCAATAAATCAATATTATATCTTAAGAACTATATATTGTATTTCTGCTCTTTTATATATATTATAATATCTACTTTATGTGTAGTAAATTTAGGAAAGAAATATAATTGTTTATAATTACATTACTGAGTTTACTAATTAATCTTACTAATAATAACCTTGAAAGTTTGTGATATTATAAAGTAGAATGCTCTGCTAAGATACAAATTTGATTTATGTAAATGTCAAATGCTACTTGGCTTTATGGACCCAGAATTAACCCCCATGCAGAATTTATGTCTCAGGTCAACATTTTTGTTCTTAATAATAATAATAATAATAATTATAATCTGAAGTTATTATTTAGCAACTACTCTGTTCCTAGTACTGTGATCTACACTTCTATCAATTGTTTCAGTAATAACTAAAGGTTCTCTTCTCTGTTAACTGATGATTCCTTCCTCTTTTTAAATCTACAGTGCTCTAAGAGTGCACGTAGAACAGTGAAGTAATACTGCATGTAGAAAAGCTGACAAAGCTCATTGAGAGAGACAGGAAGACAAACAGAGAAAAAATTAAACTGCATATTGGGCTGCATAAGTGTTGATAAAGGGTATGTGACCACATATTGAGAGAGAAAAAGGCAAAGAGGTAGAGGAAAAAAACAGTGACAGCCTCAGGACTATCCTACTCTGGACTTAACAGTGCTTCCTTTTGCTATGGATTTTTCTTTTTTCTTTTTTTTTAATATCTATTTTATTTAAACACCTTGATTATCTACATGATTGTGTTTGGGTTTCAGTCATGTAAAGAACACCACCATCACCAGTGCAACATTCCCATCACCAATGTTCCAAATCTCCCTCCTCCCCACCCAACCCCCTCCTGTACTCTAGTTGGGCTTTCTATTTCCCTCATACAGTCTCATTATTAGGATAGTTCAAAATGTAGTTAAACCACTGTGTTTTAAGTAAGGGAACTTATTTTTTTAAAGAAAGCTTTCAAAACTACAAATTTGGAGGGGGTGAAGAAGAGTAATGGAGGAGAAAAGCCGCAGAGATGGTGCAGCCAGTCAGGCTCTTGCCTTGCACGCAGTGAACCTGGGCTTCATCCCTTGAATCCCATGTAGTGCCCTAAGCCCACAGGAGTGATTCCTGAGCAGCTCAGGAATGACAGAAGTAAGGCCTAAACTTATCAGTTAAATGTGGCCCAAATATAGAGAACAAAAACAAAATACCCACAGGTTATATTTCTTTTAATGTGATTTAGTTCAGAACCGGAAGTCATCTCAAGTATCTTTAGCATAATCTCTTATTTTGAAATGCAGCTTATTAAAAGCATATCCAACCAAATTTGGAACTGGACTTTTAAATGAATGATAAGTATCTTCATGTATATGGGGAAAGCAATTCAAATAACTTAAAAGCAGCTGAAATTAGATCTTGATTCAGCATTAACCTCAATAAAAATTATATATAACCTGGGGAATAATTGTATTTAACCTTATGAAGTAAGATCAATGCAATTAAAATAAATTTTCTCTAGAGGCTGCCATCTGATTTGTGCTCTCTATTTCACTTGCCTTTTCTATTCATTTGCCTTTGAGAAAAGCAACTCCCAAAGAAAATACTAGAATTTGGAATAGGTTATTTTAGTTCCCCAAATCAACATTTTTATTTTACCAAGAACCAATATGCAATTACTAAGTATAGATTATTCAAACTATGAATGAAAGGAAAGATAAAATGGTTATAAGAACTTCCTTCTCCTAAATTATGTATAACACTTTATTTTTTTTTTTCTTTTGTTTTTGAGCCACCTCCAGCAGTGCTCACGGGTTACTCCTGGCTCTGCACTCAGGAATCACTTCTGGAAGCCTTGGGGAACCATATGAGATAGCAAGAATCAAATCCTGGTCAACCACGTGAAAGTCAAGTGCCCTACCTACTGTGCTATTGCTCTAGCCCCAGGAATAACACTGTCTTGTTGGAAAAATAATGCAGAGCTTTCCCAAGACTAGAATACAAGAATTTAATGTGAGAGTGGAAGCATCCCATTCACTTTTGTGGGGATAGTGTTGGGGATCATATTCAAGGCCTTATACTCTACCCTGAGTCATGCTGTAGGCCAGAAATAATTCATTCAATGTAAGCATAATGTGTATGTTTTTACTCCTTGCCTACCAAAAAAATTTAATACTTACATCAAACATTAATCAAATAAGTGGAAGATATTTTATTTGTATGTATATTAGAAAATATGGCCTCACAATTATAGTTGGAAATGGTCACTGGACAAGAACTGGATTCTGATAGGAGGTAAAGTGATAAGTATGATACCCTTAAGTAACAATATTGCAAACCACAGTGTCTAAAATAAAAAAAATAAGGAGAGAAAGAGAAAATCTTCTGTAAAGGCAAAATAAGAGGAAAACTGGGGACATTGGTGGTAGGAAATGTGCACTGGTGAAGGAATAGATGTTGGACATTGTAATTTTAGAACTCAATCATGTACAACTTTGTAGCTCTGTACCTGACCGTGTTTTAATTAAAAATTTTATTTAAAAAAGTAAAAAATATATGGTCTTAGATGTTCATTAAAGGCCATCTGCAGGGACTACGAATAGCTCAGATTCACTTGGCCTAGATCACTGGCATTGCATGACTTTCAGACACTTTAAGGTATATACCTGGTGGTTCCCAGTACCTCTAGAAAACTACCCCCCAATAAAAAAAATTCTGAGATAATTTGTTTACTAAAATATGAGATCTATTTACATTTAAGAAGGAATAAAAATGATTTATTGGAACCGAAGAGATAGCACAGCTGCGTTTGCCTTGCAAGCAGCAGATCTAGGACCTAAAGTAGTTGGTTCAAATCCCAGCATTCCATATGGTCCCCCTGCCTGCCAGGAGCTATTTCTGAGCAGACAGCCAGGAGTAACCCCTGAACACCGCCAGGTGTGGCCCAGAAACCAAAAAAAAAAAAAAAAAAAAGAAAAAGATTTATTTGGTGCTATAACTTTTTTATCTTACATTTTCCTTTTTTTTTTAAATTAAACCTCTGTGAGATACATGATGCAAACTTGTTTATGGTTGACTTTCACTCATATAATGTTCTAACACCCAGCCCTTAACCTGTGTACACTTCCAGCAACCAATGTTCCCAATTTTTCTCCTGCCACTCCCCACCCTCAGCCTCTATAGAAGATACTTTTATTTTCTTCTTCTTCTTCTTCTTCTTCTTCTTCTTCTTCTTCTTCTTCTTCTTCTTCTTCTTCTTCTTCTTCTTCTTCTTCTTCTTCTTCTTCTTCTTCTTCTTCTTCTTCTTCTTCTTCTTCTCTTCCTTCTCTTCTTCTTTCTTCTTCTTCTTCTTCTTCTTCTTCTTCTTTTCTTCTTCTTCTTCTTCTTCTCCTCTCTCCTCCTCCTCCTCCTCCTCCTCCTCCTCTCTCTTCTTTCTTCTTCTCTTCTTCTTCTTCTTCTTTCCTTCTCTTCTTTCTTCTTTCTTTTCTTCTTTTCTTCTTTCCTTCTTCTTCTTTCTTCTTCTCTTCTTCCTTCCTTCTTCTTCTTCATCTTCTCTTTCTTTCTTCTTTCTTTTTTCTTCTTTTTCTTCTCCTTTCTTTCTTCTTTCTTCTTTCTTTTTTCTTCTTTTTTTTTTTTTGTTTTTGGGCCACACTCAATGGTGCGCAGGGTTACTCCTGGCTGTCTGTTCAGAAATAGCTCCTGGCAGGCACGGGGGACCATATGGGACACCGGGATTCGAACCAACCACCTTTGGTCCTGGAACGGCTGCTTGCAAGGCAAACGCCGCTGTGCTATCTCTCCGGGCCCATCTTTTCTTCTTTTTCTTCTTTTCTTCTTCCTCTTTTTTTATTTTCTTTCTTCCTCTTCTCCTTTCCTTCTCTTCTTGAGTCTTCTCTTTTCTTCTTTTCCTTCTTCTTTTTTCTTCCTTCTCCTCCTTCTCTTACTCCTCCTCCTTCTCCAATTCCTCCTCCTTCAATTTCTCCATTTCCAACTCCTCTTCCTCCTCCAACTCTTCCTCCTCCTCTTCCAACTTCTCCTCTTTCTCCTCCAACTCCACTTCCTCTTTCTTCTCCTCCTTATTCCTTTTCTTCTTCTTCCGCTTCTTCTTTTGCAATACTCTTACTTAAAGGGTGCTCTACATTTTTTAAATTAGCTTTATGAATTTTATCCAAGGAACTAAATTAAAATTTGTAAACATATAGCCAATGTTATTTTGACCTTTTAATCTGGTCTTCAAACGAGAAGATTTTACGAAATTACATAGATATTATGCAATTTATAGACCATTTAACATTGACCTTACAGAGTCAGAGGCAAATAACTTTGGATTTAGGAATGATGAGTGTGCATGCACGCACACGCACACACACCACAAACACACACAAAAATACTGTGTGTGCAATATACTTTAAACAGGTTATCAAATCTCATCATGAGTATCCTGGAGAAATAGACCCAAAGATTAAATGGTGAAATCCCTGAATTCATGCACTGGCTATTACCTCAAATAGACAGATATTAGTGGGTTCTCTAAAGAGAGACATCATGTTTTCTAGCACTCTGACAAAATTAGATGTAATATTTTTAACTGCCTAGCCCTAGAAGTAATTCAAAAACTAATAAAGACCATTGCTAAGCTTTAAACAAAATGTGCCAATATAGAGCATGTGAATGATAACTAGGAAATGACAGATGACATATAAGGAGTTCCAGAAAAGATTGCATCAAGCATGACAAATGCCTGATACCACCACTCCCAGCTTCAGAGCCCAAAGGAGATATTTCTAATTAGGCATCTATTCTAGCCAAGCCCAGATATAGCTTCCCAATGAAGCGCTCCAAGCAGCTTCTGCTTGTGGTTTGGCATTGACATTCAGATGTAACCTAGCTGCTGTTTCTGGATGAAATGATCAGTTCAGTTCAGCAATCTCAAACTGAAAATGAGACTTGGGCAAAGCTGATTTGAATTGATTTCCACGAATATATCAGGTAGGACTGGAAGGGCAATGAGCTCGAGACTTAGCCATGACCTGACTGCTGACAACCCTCAGCACCAGCTTGAGGTAGGGAAGAGGTGCAAAGGAGAATGTGTGGACTACTTAAATCTTTCCTTTTATAATGTTGAATCCAAGTTTCACAAATGTAAAACAGATAGCTTCGGCCTATTTCTCCAGGTTATTATGAAAATTAATTAGGCAGACAACGTACATTATTTTTTATAAGACTTACCTAACAATATTCAGGCATTACTCCTCAATCTGCACTCAGAATAGTGCTTGGTAGTGCTTGGGGAGATTATAGAGGATGTGGGAGATTGAGCCCAGGTCAAGTGCATGAAAGACAAGTGCCTTACTCACTCTATTATTTCTTTATATCTACATTGTTTTCTTAAATAAGGACCTTGCCAAAAATTGGTTCCCAATTCCTGCTGCATGAGTTTCAAAAGCTCACAAGGAGAACCCTATAACAAAGCTTCTCAACTAGATAAAAGGGTCAAAAATTAAACAGGGAATATGGTCCTTAGATTGTTTATAGACTAAAAATTTAGGAATTTAAGGGATATCAGTAATTCTTACTTGATACCTTAGTGATTAAGATGGAAGCAAGAGATTTTGACCTATTTTGAGTCTGAAACTCCAGAAATATCATCCAAAGTGGGTTCTGGTATCAGTGGTGATGCATAGTATACAGCTGGAAAATACTTATCTGCCTGGCTGTAGGTAGAATTTATGTTGTAATTTCAAATTTTGTCATTTTAATTTAATGTAGATGTTACCAGAACCAAAGAAGGAAACCCTTTTTAAATTCTTCCATTCCAGGCCAGAGCAATAGTACTGCAGGTAGGGCATTTGCAGTCACTGATCTTCGATTGATCCTCAACATCCAATATGGCCCACTGACTAAGGCCAGGAGTGGTTTGAAAGCAGAGCTAGGAGCAATCCCTGAACACTGCTGGATGTGCCCCCTCTCCCAATTCTTCCACTCCATCAAAGTAGAGCTGATTTCCTGGCAAGTTATAAGTCAGAGATTTCTTGCTGTTCATTTTGAGTGACTTTTGGTTCATATTTAATAATGCCAATTCAAGTATACATGGGGCCAGAGACTAGTACAGAGGGTAAGGTAAAATGCTTGCCTTGCAAACAGTCAATCCAGGTTCAATCACCAGCATCCTATATGGTCCCCCAAGCTAGCTGGAAATGATCCCTGAGCAAGCTAGGAGTAAGCCCACCTCTAGATGCAGTACAAAACCACAAAGTAGTCATCATATCACAGTTGCAAGTAAGTGTGCATTATTAAAACATGTTTTTAAATTATTATTTAATAATGTAATATTTAATTAACAATTTTAATTATTTAATTAGTAAAACATAAAACATAACAATATTAATAAAGGTATGAGAGGATTCATTTTAAAAAATCAACATGATTCTAATGAAATGTTGAACGGGAATAAAGTGCAGTAGAGAGAAGAGGGCAGAGAAAAAAAACGAGGATAACTGAGCATAGAATATTTTATTTTATTTTATTTAAGGCTAAAATGTTATGACAATATTTTTCAATATGATTAACATATTTTCCAATAATTAAAAAATATCAATTACCAAAATAGGGGGGGGACAAGATGGTGGAGAGGGATCCTCTCCTTTAAGATAACCCAGGGTTTTCTTAACCAGACCTTCAACTCTAATCCAGGCAAGAAATTGAGGATGAATCTGAGGATACACCATGGTCACTAGAAGCAATTATCGGATCATTTAATTCAATTGCTCTCCCCCTTTAATTAAGAGACAATTCATGATTTGCAATTTAGTCCCTTTTGACATTTAATTAGGGTCTCCAGTTTGGAAAGGGTGAGTGCTATCTATCAAATCAGAACAGCAGTGACTCTCATTTCCACATAGATGGCACAGAGGTAGTTATTACCAGACAACCCACTCCAAACCAAAGACCGTTCATCAGGCAGATGCCTGCCTACCCCTAGATGAAGTATCTTCTATCAGGTACAGCATAGCTCAGTCCAGTAGGTTTTTACTTGTAGTATATTAGTTAAATGTGACAGTTCACACAGTACGATAAATGTCCAAAACAGATAAAACTGTGAGGTAAGTATGTATGGGATAGATGGGAAAGGTGTAGAGAAAGTCTTCCCCAAAGAGATGATAGTTCATGTCAGGATAAAGGATGATTTGGGAGGTGTGGAAGAAGCTTTGTTCAAGCAGCAGGGTACACTTTTGCAAAATCAGGGAATATAGTTTTGATTAGAGAAAAGTAAACAGGAGGTTCTGTGAAATGAGTGGAAAGGAAAAGCTTACATGCAGATCACAAAGGGTGGTTTGTGAAAAGTTGGGATGTGAAAGGCAAAACACATCAGATTATTAGGAGTTTATATTTTCCAGTCAATTGAAATAGGGAGAACATTTAGGAATAAAGATAGTTTCAAAGAGAGGAAGAAATTGGAAGGTTATTTTTTGAAGGAGAAAAGAGTGGTAGAGCTATGGTCACTCTTGGTTCTGTGTCTGAGATTATTTCTAGTGGAGCTCATGGAACCATAAGTACAAGAGAAATAACTCAGTTTTACTACAAGCAACGCATATACTGAGAACTTTAAGCTACCTTCCTGGACCCCAAATTTGAAATTTTATAAAGCCAGCAAGTCATTGAGAGATTTCTCTGGTAACAGGCAAGGGCAGGTTGAACCTTAGCAATCAGCCTTTTCTCAGAATATGAAAGAAAATAGAGGATCGAAGATGATTTCTCTGCCATTTTTATCCCTGATAGCATGATACTCAAATCAAATTCAACATTGTCTGAACTTATCTGGTTTTAGCAAAAAGTATGTCCACTGTACTCAAGGTTTGTAAGCAGAAGTGAGACCTCATCAAAGCAGTGCAATAGAGCAACAGTCCACACAAATGAGCTGCCACCTCTCATCTCCACAGGAGGGGACTTGCCGCTGGCCTCTGCTTCTGTTCCTGCATTTTGTCGATGGTATTGATATACGGGATAAAGTGGAATGGGCAGGATAAGATTAGAAATAAAGACTCAGAAGATAGAAATTCCCAGCATATAAAGATAGAATGTCCATGAGGATGGGTTCAGGGATGTGTCCAATAACCTTGTTCATCTCAACATCCAAATGTTGTTTACCAGCCTGACTGCTTTAAACAAAATGTGATCTCTCAAAAAGATATATAAAAAAGAGAATTTCCAACCTTTCTCAGGAATCTTGCTCTGGAGACCCCTTTCATCATATAGGAGCTTTCCTGCTCTATTTCCTTCTTTCTATTCTTTTTTATAAAAACTCCTTCTGTATTCGGCCATTTTTTGTGATTTTCTTTCTTCTTTTTAACTTTGACTGCAAAAGATAAGAAGCTGAATGCACTATAACAATATCTTCTCTGACTTTCCTGGACCCCCAAGTTAAAAAGCAACATTGAAGGGACCCGAATGATATCACAATGGGTAGAGTTCTTGCCTTGCATGTGGCCTACTGGATTCAGTCCCCTGGCATCACATATGATCCCCTGAGCACTACCAGAAGTAATTCCCTGAAAACAGAGACCAGGAGTAACTCCTGAGCACTGCTGGTGTGGCCCCAAAACCATCTTAATCTGATGTCAGAAATTTTCTTTTTTTTTTTTTTTTTTTTATGCCCTATCCACTGTACTGTACTCCAGCCTCAGTACTTTAAAACCATTCTTCTTTACATAAGTATGAAAAGATGTGGCTTTGGTCTTAGTCTAGAATATCTAAAAATCTTTGCAGTGTATGATGTGGTAATAATCTAAATATATATTGTGTATGGAAATGTACCCAAAGCACATTTATTTTTTAAAAAGAAAGAGCACCTAAACCATCACTCACCCCACCAATCCCAACATTTTTACAGTTTTTTATGTTTTTATACAGATAAAGTTGTTCATGATTGAGTTACAGTCATACAATGTGCAACATCTTCACTATGTCTATTTCCTGCCAGCCAATGTCCCTCTAACCAGTTTCCCTCTAACCTTCCCTGACATCTCTACTCTCTCCTCTTTCTTTCTCTGGGATATAATCATTCTTCTTTCTTTCTTTCTTCTCTTTCTTCTTTTTCTTTCTTTCTTTCTTTCTTTCTTTTCTTTCTTTCTTTCTTTCTCTTTCTTTCTTTCTTTCTTTCTTTCTTTCTTTCTTCTTTTCTTTCTTTCTTTCTTTCTTTCTTTCTTTCTTTCTTTCTTCTTTCTTTCTTTTTTCTTTCTTTCTTTCTTTCTTTCTTTCTTTCTTTCTTTTTTCTTCTTTCTTTCTTTCTTTCTTTCTTTCTCTTTCTTTCTTTCTTTCTTTCTCTTTCCTTCTTCCTCTTCCTTCCTTCCTCCTTCCTTCATCTTTGCTTTCTTTCTTTCTTTCTTTTTTCTTTCTTTCTTTCCTTACATCATTCTTTTTCTTTCTTTCTTTCTCTTTCTTTCTTTCTTTCTTCTTTCTTTCTTTCTTTCTTTCTTTCTTTCTTTCTTTCTTTCTTTCTTTCTTTCTTTCTTTCTTTCTATCTTTCTTTCTTTCTTTCTTTCTTTCTTTCTTTCTTTCTTTCTTTCTTTCTTTCCTTCCTTCCTTCCTTCCTTTCTTTCTTTCCTATCTCTCTTTCCTCTCTTTCTTTCTTTCTCTTTCTTTCTTTCTTTCTTTCTTTCTTTCTTTCTTTCTTTCTTTCTTTCTTTCTTTCTTTTTCTTTCTTCTCTTCTCTTCTATTCTTCTTCTCTTCCTTCTTCTTCCTCCTCCTCTTCCTCTTCCTCCTCCTTTTTTCTTCCTTTCTTCTTCTTCCTCCTCCTCTTCCTCCTCCTTCTTTCTTCTTCCTTTCTTCTTCTTCCTCCTTCTTTTTCTTCTTCCTCATTCTTTTTCTTTTTTTTTTTATCTTTATTTAAACACCGTGATTACAAACATGATTATAGGTGTATGACTACAGTCATGTAAAGAGCACCCCCCTTCACCGGTGCAACATTCCCACCACCAATTTCCCAGATCTCCCCCCTCCCCACCCCCCTACACCTGTACTCGAGACAGGCTTTCTACTTCCCTCATTCATTCACATTTTATGATAGTTTTCAGTGTAGTCATCTCTGCAACTGCACTCATCACTCTATGTGATGAGCTGCATGTCCTGAGCTGCACCTACCAGCCCTCATCTCTCTTGTCTCTGAGATATTGTTAAAAATGTCCTTCATTTTTCTTAAAGCCCATAGATGAGTGAAACCAGTCTGCGTCTTTCTCTCTCCCTCTGACTTACTTCACTCAGCATAATAGATTCCATGTACATCCATGTATTGGAAAATTTCATGACTTCATCTCTCCTGATGGCTGCATAGTATTCCATTGTGTATATGTACCACAGTTTCTTCAGCCACTCATCTGTTGAAGGGCATCTTGGTTGTTTCCAGAGTCTGGCTATTGTAAATAGCGCTGCAATGAATATAGGAGTAAGGAAGGGTTTTTTGTATTGTATATTTGTGTTTCTTGGGTATATTCCTAGGAGTGGTATAGCTGGATCGTATGGAAGCTCAATTTCCAGTTTGTGAAGGAATCTCCATATCGCTTTCCATAAAGGTTGTACTAGACGGCATTCCCACCAGCAGTGAAAAAGAGTTCCTTTCTCTCCACATCCCCGCCAGCACTGCTTGTTTTCCTTTCTTGTGATGTGTGCCAATCTCAGTGGCGTGAGGTGGTACCTCATAGTAGTTTTGATTTGCATCTCCCTGACGATTAGTGATGTTGAACATCTTTTCATGTGCCTTTTGGCCATTTGCCTTTCTTCTTTTTCAAAGTGTCTGTTCATTTCTTCTCCCCATTTTTTGATGGGGTTAGTTGTTTTTTTCTTGTATAGTTCTGTCAGTACCTTGTAAATTTTAGATATTAGCCCTTTATCTGATGTGTATTGGGTGAATAATTTCTCCCACTCAGTGGGTGGCCTTTGTATTCTGGGCACTATTTCCTTTGAGATGCAGAAGCTTTTCAGCTTAATATAGTCCCATCTGTTTATCTCTGCTTCCACTTGCTTGGAAAGTGCTGTCTTCTCCTTAAAGATGCCTTTAGTCTCAATGTCCTGGAGTGTTTCACCTACATGTTGTTCTATATACCTTATAGTTTCAGTTCTGATATCAAGGTCTTTAATCCATTTGGATTTTACCTTTGTATATGGTGTTAGCTGGGGGTCTGAGTTCGCTTTTTTGCAAGTGGTTAACCAGTTGTGCCAACACCACTTGTTGAATAGGCTTTCCCTGCTCCATTTAGGATTTTTTGCTCCTTTATCAAAAACAAGGTGGTTATATGTCTGAGGAACCTTCTCTGAGTACTCAAGCCTATTCCACTGATCTGAGGGTCTGTTTTTATTCCAATACCATGCTGTTTTTATAACTGTTGCTTTGTAATACAACTTAAAATTGGGGAAAGTAATGCCTCCCCATATTCCTTTCCCAAGGAGTGCTTTAGCTATTCGAGGTTGTTTGTTGTTCCAGATGAATTTCAGAAGTATTTGATCCACTTCTTTGAAAAATGTCATGGGTATCTTTAGAGGAATCGCGTTAAATCTGTACAATGCTTTTGGAAGTATTGCCATTTTAATGATGTTGATCCTGCCAATCCATGAGCATGGTATGTGTTTCCATTTCCGCGTGTCCTCTCTTATTTCTTGGAGCAGTGTTTTGTAGTTTTCTTTGTATAGATCCTTCACATCTTTAGTCAGGTTGACTCCAAGATATTTGAGTTTGTGTGGAACTAATGTGAATGGGATTGTTCTCTTAATGTCCATTTCTTCCCTATCATTATTAGTGTATAAAAAGGCCATTGATTTTTGTGTGTTAATTTTGTATCCTGCCACTTTGCTATACAAATCTATTATTTCTAGAAGCTTTTTGGTAGAGTCTTTAGGGTTTTCTAAGTAGAGTATCATGTCATCTGCAAACAGTGAGAGCTTGACTTCTTCCTTTCCTATCTGGATTCCCTTGATATCTTTTTCTTGCCTAATCGCTATAGCAAGTGCTTCCAGTGCTATGTTGAATAGGAGTGGTGAGAGAGGACAGCCTTGTCTTGTACCAGAATTTAGAGGAAAGGATTTTAGTTTTTCTCCATTGAGGATAATATTTGCCACTGGCTTCTGGTAGATGGCTTTGACTATATTGAGAAAGGTTCCTTTTATTCCTATCTTGCTGAGAGTTTTCATCAAGAATGGGTGTTGAACCTTATCAAATGCTTTTTCTGCATCTATTGATATGACCATGTGATTTTTATTTTTGTTGTTGTTTATGTTGTGTATTATATTGATAGATTACGGATGTTAAACCATCCTTGCATTCCTGGGATGAAACCTACTTGATCAAAGTGAATGATCTTCTTGATGAGGCACTGGATCCTGTTCGCCAGGATTTTGTTGAGGATCTTTGCATCTGTGTTCATCAGGGATATTGGTCTGTAATTTTCTTTTTTGGCAGCATCTCTATCAGGTTTTGGTATTAAGGTGATGTTGGCTTCATAAAAGCTATTTGGAAGTATTCCTGTTTTTTCGATTTCATAAAAGAGCCTGGCCAGAATTGGTAGTAGTTCCTCTTGAAAGGTTTGAAAGAATTCATTCGTGAATCCATCAGGGCCTGGGCTTTTGTTTTTGGGTAAATTTTTGATTACAGTTTTAATTTCCTCAATAGTGATGGGGGTGTTTAGATATGCTACCTCTTCTTTATTCAACCGTGGAAGGTTATATGAGTTCAGAAATTTATCCATTTCTTCCAGGTTCTCATATTTAGTGGCATAGAGTTTCTCAAAGTATTCTCTGAATACCCTTTGAATCTCTGCAGTATCTGTAGTGATCTCCCCCTTTTCATTTCTAATACGCGTTATCAAGTTTCTCTCTTCCTTTTGCTTTGTGAGTTTTGCCAATGGTCTATCAATCTTGTTTATTTTTTCAAAGAACCAACTTCTGCTTTCGTTGATCTTTCGGATTGTTTTTTGGGTTTCCACTTCGTTGATTTCTGCTCTCAGCTTTGTTATTTCCTTCTGTCTCCCTATTTTTGGGTCCTTTTGTTGAGCACTTTCTAGTTCTATTAGCTGTGTCATTAAGCTACTCAGGTAAGCTCCTTCTTCCTTCCTGATGTGTGCTTGCAAAGCTATAAATTTTCCTCTCAGTACTGCTTTTGCTGTGTCCCATAAGTTCTGATAGTTTGTGTCTTTATTGTCATTTGTTTCCAGGAACCTTTTGATTTCCTCCTTGATTTCATCTCGGACCCACTGGTTATTGAGTATGAGGCTGTTTAACTTCCAGGTGTTAATTTTTTTCTTCTGTGTCCCTTTGCAGTTCACATCTAACTTCAGAGCCTTGTGGTCAGCAAAGGCAGCCTGCAAAATGTCTATCTTTTTTATTTTATGGAGGTATGTTTTATGTGCCAGCACATGATCTATCCTGGAGAATGATCCATGTACATTGGAAAAGAATGTGTATCCAGGTTTCTGAGGATAGAGTGCCCTATATATATCTACTAGGCCTCTTTCATCCATTTCTCTTTGCAGGTCTAGTATATTTTTGTTGGGTTTCCATTTGGTTGACCTATCAAGTGTTGACAAGCCTGTGTTGAGGTCTCCCACAATTATTGTGTTATTATTGATATCCTTCTTCAGATTTGTCAACAATTGTATTAAATACTTTGCTGGACCCTCATTCGGTGCGTATATGTTTAGGAGAGTGATTTCTTCTTGCTGTACAAATCCCTTGATTAGTACATAATATCCATCTTTGTCCCTTACAACTTTTCTGAGTATAAAGTTTGTGTCATCTGATATTAGTATGGCCACCCCCGCTTTTTTAAGGGTGTTGTTTGCTTGAATGATTTTCCTCCAGCCTTTGATTTTGAGTCTATGTTTATTCTGACTATTCAGGTGAGTTTCTTGTAGACAGCAGAAGGTTGGCTTCAGTTTTTTGATCCATTTCGCCACTCTGTGCCTCTTAACTGGTGCATTTAGTCCATTGACATTGAGAGAAATAATTGTCATGGGATTTATTGCCATCTTTGTGTAGAAGTTTGGTGTGTTTTTTGTTCTGTCTTGTTTTTAGAGTAGATCTTTCAGTTTTTCTTTTAAGGCTGGTTTTGAGTCTGCAAAGATTTTGAGCTGTTGTTTATCTGTGAAGCCGTGTATACATCCGTCAAACCTGAAACTTAGTTTTGCTGGGTGCAATATTCTTGGCGAAGCATTTATTTCATTGAGTTTTGCCACTACGTCCCACCACTGCCTTCTGGCCTTGAGTGTTTCTGGTGACAGGTCTGCTGTAAATTTCAAGGATGCTCCGTGGAATGTAATTTCCCTTTTCGATCTTGCTGCTTGCAGTATTCTATCTCTATCGGTGGGTTTCATCATGGTGACTAGGATGTATCTTGGGGTGTTTCTACTGGGGTCTTTTTAGCTGGTACTCTTCGGGCATGCAGGATTTGGTCACATGTTTTCTTTAGCTCTGGTAGTTTCTCTGTGATGATGTTCTTAACCATTGATTCTTCCTGAAGATTTTCTTCTTGGGTCTCTGGAACTCCAATGATTCTGAAGTTGTTTCTGTTGAGCTTATCAAAGACTTCTATTTTCATCTTCTCATATTCTTTGAGTAAATTTTCCATTGTCTGATCATTTGATTTGAGGCTTTTTTCTAATCTCTTCTGCTGTGTAAAGTTGTTATGCATCTCGTCTTCTAAAGCACTAATTCTATCCTCAGCTGCTGTTAACCTGTTGGAAAACTCATCCATTATGTTCTTCAATTCGTCTATTGAGTTTTTCAGACCTGTTATCTGATCTGATATTTCAGTTTGGAGTTTTCTGATTTCTATCTTCATATTCTCTTGATTTTTATTAGTGCTCTGATTTATACTTTCTTTGATATCTGTTAGCAACCTCCATATTTCGTCTCTAAACTCCATTTCTGAAAGACTGCTTAGGTAGTTGGTCGTTGTTGGGTCATCAGAGTTTCCATCTTCATTCTCTATGGTTGAAGTTGGTCTGCGTAGTCTCCCCATTGTCTCGCTTACGCTGTGGGTTTTTCTACGTGTTGTGGTGGTACTCATTGGCGAGGTGGAGTGCGCGGCCGCGAAGCGCAGCGGAGCGGCCGCGCTCCGGCCCCCAAACACTCACCTCAGCCGAGGCAAGCCGTCAGGGGATGCCTGGGGAGGCCCCCAAGTGTCTGCCAAGCAAAGGAAACCAGCACAATCCACAACTCCAACAGAAAACACAGCCTCAGCGAGACACGCCTCAGCCGAGGCAAGCCGTCAGGGGATGCCTGGGGAGGCCCCCAAGTGTCTGCCAAGCAAAGGAAACCAGCACAATCCACAACTCCAACAGAAAACACAGCCTCAGCGAGACACGCCTCAGCCGAGGCAAGCCGTCAGGGGATGCCTGGGGAGGCCCCCAAGTGTCTGCCAAGCAAAGGAAACCAGCACAATCCACAACTCCAACAGAAAACACAGCCTCAGCGAGACACGCCTCAGCCGAGGCAAGCCGTCAGGGGATGCCTGGGAGGCCCCCAAGTGTCTGCCAAGCAAAGGAAACCAGCACAATCCACAACTCCAACAGAAAACACAGCCTCAGCGAGACACGCTTCAGCCGAGGCAAGCCGTCAGGGGATGCCTGGGGAGGCCCCCCAAGTGTCTCAGAAATTTCTTTTTTTATTATTATTATCTTTATTTAAACACCATGATTACAAATATAATTGTAGTTGTATGATTTCAGTCATGTAAAGAACTTCCCCCTTCACCACTGCAACATTCCCATCACTAATGTCCCAAATTTCCCTCCTCCCCACCTGCCCCACACCTGTACTGGAAACAGGCTTTCTACTTCCCTCATTCATTCACATTGTTAGGATAGTTCTCAATGTAGTTATTTCTCTAACAGCACTAATCACTCTTTGTGGTGAGCTTCATGTCATGAGCTGTACCTTCCAGCCCTCATTCTTTTGTTTGAGAATTATTGCAAAAATATCTTTCATTTTTTTTAAAACCCATAGATGAGTGAGACTATTCTGTGTTTATCTCTCTCCCTCTGACTTATTTCACTCAACATACATATACAACATCAATGTATAGAAAAATTTCATGACTTCATCTCTCCTGGATATCAGAGATTTCCAATTATTCTGTTGTTGTTGTTGTTGTTGGCGGTGGTGGTGGTGGTGGTGGTGGTGGTGGTGGTGGTGGTGATGGTGATGGTGATGGTGATATTGTTAGTGATGTTTAAGGGATATTTCTGGCTAAATATTCAGGAATAACTCTTGGCAGTTCTTGTGAAACCCTATAGAAAGCGGGGGATCAAACATTGGTTAGCTACATGCAAGAAAATAATTTTACCTGCTGGACTATCTTTCCAGCCCCAGGGAATTCCAATTTGTTTTTTTTGATGGGGGGGGGGCACACTCATTGACGCTCAGGGGTTATTCTTGGCTATGTGCTCAGAAATCTCTCCTGGCTTGGGGGACCATAAGGGATGCTGGGGGGTCGAATCACAGTCTGTCCTGGGTCAACCACATGCAAAGAAAATGCCCAACTACTTGCGCCACTGCTCTATCTCCAGGGATTCCTAATTCTTATAGCTTACTTCATCTCCTAATAAAATCAGCAAAATAGTTTCACTTGTTTTTATGGAAAAATAATATTTTTTATCTCCTCTAATGAACTCCTTAGATGTTAAGATTGGCTAGAGCCCCCTAAAACATCCAGGGAATATCTTTATAAGAAACCCTTCCTATGTTAAAAGAATTATTAGCAATTCCTACATTGTTGTTGCAGCCTGGCTGTTTACTGTGAGTTTAGGATTTTGTTCTATGGAATGGGCTAGATGCTAACCCTTGCGATGTTGATTGTAGTTTCTGTTAGTCTAACTGTGCAGCCAGAGTTACTTTGATTTGTGAGCAAGCCCAGTCTTGAACTGGGTGGTTTAATAAGTTATCCTGAGCCACACAATAATTGATGTTTGTAAGTTTTGGACTGGGACAGGAGCCGGAGCAATTGCACAGCAATAGAGCATTTGCCTTGCACGTGGCTGATGTAGGATGGATCTGGTTCCATCCCAGTATCCCATATGGTCCCCCTAACCAGGAGCAATTTCTGAGCACAGAGCCAGAAGTAACTCCTGAGCATCACCAGGTGTGGCTAATAAAACAAAAAAACAAAACAAAACAAAACAAAAACAAAAAAATTGCCTGGGAAAGTAAATCATTATGTTACATGATGATGAAATTGTATTATTGGGCACATAAGTTGTCTCAGCAATTTTGCACAGAAATAAAAAATAGACATCTTACATTGCTGAAATTTCTTATGAAATTTTCTAACAGGAAAAATCTAAAATTAAATACAGTTATCTTGTTGGTGTGGTGGTGAGTGTGTTCTGGTTGGACTTGAGGAAAAACTAAGGCTTCTAATACATGAAGGAGTTTTTAAAGATAAAAATATATATGCATACATTATAATTTCCATAACAAATGTCATTGTGTTTGGACTATTATTATGAAGTAAACAAAATTAAATTGACCCATTAATTGCAATACTTTGGATTTATAGACCACTCTTCTTCTTCTTTTTTTTTTTTTTTTGGTTTTTGGGCCACACCTGGTGGTGCTCAGGGGTTACTCCTGGCTGTCTGCTCAGAAATAGCTCCTGGCAGGCACGGGGCACCATATGGGACACTGGGATTCGAACCAACCACCTTTGATTCTGGATCAGCTGCTTGCAAGGCAAATGCCGCTGTGCTATCTCTCCAGGCTCAGACCACTCTTCTTAAGATAACTTTCTTTATTCGTGGATACTTACAAAGTCAATTGACTTCTGTCTGATATAATTTTTAAAGTAAAGCAGAAGGTTTACCAATTAAATATTCCTCCTCTTCCAGTAATTTTTACTATCATTTCCCCTCACTGTAATCTTTTGTAATTGCACAGTAATTTCAATATATGACTCTACAAGTGTTTGGCAAACATTAATTAAGCTTTGCAATCCCCCAGCAAGGGAGAAGACCAACATTATACCCAGGAGTCCTCATGCTGAGAGGGAGGTTGGAATGACATTTGTTTCTGTCACTATGAATGAATACATGGAGCTCTAACCTGTGGGAGGAGAGAATGTGCTGATTCTGCCAGAATTACAAATGACACCACTATGCTTCTGCTTGCTCGAACAAAGGAAGATGAGGGTGACTTTGCCTATCAATATTTGGAACCTTTTTACAGTATGTGAAGAATGTTTTTTTCGTTGATTCTTAATAACTGGTATACTTTTTCATTAAATTGATGTTTTGAAATCAGATTCAATTAAATGCTCCAGCTATTCTATTTATATATATTACTTAGTAACTTAACTTTAAACTTTATTCTTATATAACTCATCAGTGGAGAATAAGAAACTACCGTATCAAGCATATATAGATGTCCCACTTTGAGACACTCATAGATCTCACCTTCTAAATGCACATACCACTTTAGCTTTAAAGGTACAGGCAAATAGAGAAGTGAAAAAAAACTAGTTGGGTGTTATGGTTCTCTAGCCAAGAGATATAACTGGAAAAAATCCAGATGACTGCAATTAAACAAATACATCTTAACTTGGTTAAGCTAAGTTAAAATTAAAATAGGATTAAACCACCACAACAAATTCTCCTTAAAATAGTTTTTCAATTAGCTGTTTAGCAGGTAGAGTGCTTGCTTTGTGTGTAGCAGACCCAGGTTCAATCTCTAGCATCCATAATGCCCCCCAAATTATTCAGAAGTGATCCTTGAAGAGCTGGAGCGGTGGTGCAGTGGTAGGGCATTTGCCTTGCATGCAGCTGACCTAGGATGGACCTCGGTTCTATTCCCTGGTGTCCCATATGGTCCCCCAAGCCAGGAGCAATTTCTGAGTGTAGAGCCAGGAGTAACCCCTGAGCATCACTGAGTGTGGCCCAAAAACAAAAACAAAAAAGTGATCCTTGAGTAAGGAGTAAGCCCTTAGCACTTTTGAGTGTGGCTCAAAAATAAATAAATGTATAAATGAATAAATAAAAAAGTTTCTAAATGATTAGCAGTCACTTCTGATTCAACAAAAGGCTCCATAACTATTAGACTCTAACTATGGAGCATTCTGCTTCACCCTGTTTCCCAGATAGACTAGGGACCTTCATTGCAGTAAAAGCTCCTATGGGAGGAAGTTGCCTGCAATCATGTCTCCTTGGTTCTGACCCCACACTGCACCTTACAACCACTTAGGAGCTATGTGCAGTGCGCTTCTGCAGTGAGTAAGAGAGAGCTCAGTGGACTGAGCACATACTTTGCTTGAAAGAATGATTCCATTTTTTTGCACCGCATGATCCTCTAAGTAGAGCTGGGAGTGCCCTCCTACATAAGCATAGAGCAGGGAGTAGCTTTTGAACACTAACTAGTGTGGCCTCAATCAATTTAATAAAAATTTTTTTTTTCATTTTTTTAGATTTTGGGTCACATTCACCTGCTCTCAGAGGTTACTCCTGACTCTGTGTTCAGAAGTCACTCTTGGCAGGCTCGGGGGGACCATATGGGATGCCAGGAATCAAACCCAGGTCAGTGCCAAGTTGGCCACTTGCAAAGCAAACACCCTACTGTTGTGCTATCACGCTGGCTCTGATTTAATAAAAAATCTCGAAACCATTTTTGTCAGAAGCATTAAAGACAAGACAAACATCTAGCACTTGAGCATGTCATTGAACATGGTATTCATTCAAGACATATGGCTGTTCTTTACTAGGTTAAGAGATTTTGTTCACAGCAGCTTCCTCTCAAACACACCACCTTCCAGGCAGAAAAACAATCCAGTTCCTCTACTAAGTTTGTAAAGGAAATGAGGACTGTTGAATCTTCCTGGGTAGTCTGGTTTAGGCTGAAAGCTCTGGGGCCTATTCTGAACAGGTTGGGGCAGATTTCCCTTTCTTCCTGAAGCCACAGTGGTTCACCACCACATCTGACAACCTTCACAATTGAACATTATCAAACTGCTAATGCATCAAATATGTTCCAGATCTACAGATTAGGAACTGCACAGCCACAAATAGTTATGCAACACCTCAAAATTTTTTAGTAGTGTCAGCCCAGTATGCTCACAGCAAGTCTGATGGGAAAGTTAACATAGAAGAGCACCAAGCTCAGTGAGCCTAAATAGTAACACAGAAGGTTCAGCAAACACCAATCATAGCCAGTAAATTCCTTAGACACTAACTTTAGAAACACGATTGAGAAATATAACAATTATTTCATACTGATCCATAGTGATCTAAGTTATGAAAATTTCATTTGCCTTTGTGTTATAACAAACAATATGAAATAAAATTTTTGTACCTGCAATGGGGCAGGCTAGAGTGATGGGCAAACTGGGCACATTGGTGGAGGGAAGGTCACACTGATGATCAGAGTTTGGATATCTAATGCCTGAAATTTTGAATATGCAATACTAAGACAACTCTATTGTGAACAACTTGGTAAAATGACAGTTATAATAAAAACAAGTAAAATGAAAAAAGAAAGTTATTTTTGCTGTTAACTTAAAAATTTTGATAGGTTTTCAATAATTAATTAACATTTAATTTATATTGAATGTTCTATTCCTGAGTGTTTTCTTTTGACCCACAGACTACTTTATTCTTGGTTTTTGGCCACACCTGTAGGATTTGGGGTTTACTTCTTGCTCTGTGCTCAGAAATTACTCCTGGCAGGCATGGAAGACCATATGGGATGCCTGGGATCAAATCCAGGTCAGCTGCATGTAAAGCAAATGCCATACCTGCTGAAATGTGGCCCTGGTCCTGCCATAGATATTCTATTACAATATTTTATGTATTAACTCAAATAGATATTTAAACATTATCTCTAACATACTATTTTTAACATAAAGCCAATATTTGTTTTCTTATAAATATTTCACCTGGAATGTTCCCTGAACTCAGAGCTAGGAGTAAGCCCTGAATACCACTGGGTATAGCCCTAAAACAAAAATCAAAACAAAACAAACAGTTAAATGCCCTAGTATAACTGCTACCTATGACAGCTACCAATGACTGATACTGCACTCATGCTCTTTACAGAGCAGCCATGGCACTTTCCAGGGGTCTGGGGAAAGCAAAGCCTTTTTTGCAACTTAATGGCCACACAAATTTTACATCTAATAACCAATCCTGAAAAACCCTTACAAGGCCCTTGGACTTACCTTTTATATTTTTCATTTTTCTTTTGTAGCAAGTACCTGGTTGCTAGGCTTAATCTGTTCTCATTTCAAAGTCGGTGGGTGTCCTTGCTAAACTGTTAACCTTGATACATCCTATCTCAGTCTCAGTTTACCACACCCATCACTTAAGCATTCCAGATATTGATGCCTACAGTCCATTTTGAGTAAAAGAATATTGCATAGGGGCCAGAGAGATAGCATGGAGGTAAGGCATTTGCCTTGCATGCAGAAGGTCGGTGGTTCAAATTCCGACATCCCATATGGTCCCCTGAGCCTGCCAGGAGCGACTTCTGAGCATAGAGCCAGGAGTAACCCCTGAGCGCTGCTGGGTGTGACTCAAAATCCAAAAAAAAAAAAAAAAAAGAATATTGCATGGGGGAATAGATTTAGCTTTGAAAAACAGAAGACAGATACTATAAAGCAAGTTGTCTAGAAATGCACCTTACAAATAGAGCTTGTAGAAATTTCACAGAACAATTGAACAGAGACAATACTAAAGATGTTACCTAGATTAGCTTTTAGTATAGTAGTACATTTTGTTTCATATTCATACCCTATTCAAATTTTGTTTTTTTTTGGTTTTTGGGCCACACCCGGTGGTGCTCAGGGGTCACTCCTGGCTGTCTGCTCAGGAATAGCTCCTGGCAGGCCTGGGGGACCAATGGGACACCGGGATTCAAACCAACCACCTTAGGTCCTGGATCGGCTGCTTGCAAGGCTAACACCGCTGTGCTATCTCTCCGGGCCCTATTCAAATATTTTGATTTTATTTTGAACATACACCTAGTAGTGCTTAAGGAGTCACTGCTGGCATTGCTCAGGTGACGATGTATAGTGTTAGGATAGCACTCATGCACCCTATGTTCCAACCCATTGTGCTATCTTTCTGGTCCCTGATATTTTGATAAGAAAATTCTGCATGGATCTCAATAGAGGAAGGCATGCAACATTTAGTGAGAAAGAGGAAATTGTTCAATACTTATATAAAAAAAATCCACATAAAATAGAAACAGAAGATCTACAATAGGAAACATCATATGTGCCCTAAAGAAAATAAAGCTGTCATAGACAATGAAACTTATTTTCTGTAAACATCCAGTTTATATCAAAATGAAACTTATCTCTTGACCTGTGATATGCACCAAAAAGTCTCTCATCCTGAAGCTCATAATCTTGTAGCTTGGTAATGCCAAAAGTTGAGAAATAGATAAAGCAAAACTAATGAATCATCAAAATAATGATTGACAGAGGTTATTTATACATATATCAAGAGAACAGTGTTCAAATCAAAAACTAGTTAAAACAGAACAAAAGTCAGCAATAGAATATTACAAGCAGCATATGTAACAGGAAAACAATGATCATTTGTTTTTCATAGTGGCTGGTTAAAGTATTGAAAATTTGTTAATGATATAACATTACTCAAAGGTTGCCTTCTATCAGCTTTGAGAACTTTGCCTGTGATTTCCAAAATAGACAAAAAGTAACCCTGATTGAATTTGTCTCAACATGGACAAGGTTGAGCTTTACTTGAATGACTAACCTTGTTTGATCTCCTCAGGAAAAAATTCAGGGATGATTCTAATATTGATTTTTTAACAGACTAAACTCTCTCCTTTTATACTACTCATTATTATAACTTACCCCAAACCCTTAACAGACTCACCTATAGTTTGCAAGAGTTTGTTTGTCCTGTATTGCAAATCCTTTGCAACTCTCAAATAAACTCATTTTAAAAATAATTTTGAGCTTGCCTTATAGTTTTACCTATTCAAATGAAATTATTTCTGGTTATTTTAGATAGCACTGTCAAAATTGCATTACATATATGCTGAATCGCAGATTCCTTTTAAGCTTTAAAATTATATAATATAAAATGAAATATAGATTGAAGTTGGGGGGGGCATTTCCAGCAGTGCTTCGGGCTTCTCTTGGCTCTGCATTCAGGAATCAGTCCTGGTGGGCTTAGAGACATATAGGATGCTGGAAATTGAACCTGGGTTGGCCGTGTGCAAGGCAAATGCCTTATCTGCTGTACCTGCTGTCTCTAGCCCCAGAATGAAAACTTCTCCATCTGCTAATACATGTAAAAGCCTCAGTTTGGTATTAGTAAGACTCTAATATTTACAGCCACGTTAAAAAAGAGAAAAACACCTAAAATGAATTAAGAAGATAAAGTACTCTTCACCGAAAACTGTAGAATGTTATTGAAATAAATAAGATAAAAATAAATGGGCAAATGGCCTGGAAAGATAACTGAAAGGTTGCAAGACATGCATTGTATGTGGACATCCTTGGTTCAATTCTCAGTCCCTTAAGAATGAACTAAGAGTATTTTCCCAAGCACTGCTAGGAGAAGGGAAGGGAAAGGGAAAGAGAAAAGGAAAAGGAAAGAAAAAGGGAAAGATAAAGGAGATAAAAAAAAAGGGTCAGAGAAAGGCAAAAGGGAAGAGAAGAAAGGGGAAGAGATGGATGGAAAGATGTTTATAAAATTAAGAAATTGACATAAATTTTTTTTTTTTTTTTTTGGTTTTTGGGCTGCACTGGGTGACGCTCAGGGGTTACTCCTGGCTATGTTCTCAGAAATCACTCCTGGCTTGGGCGATCATATGGGACACAAGGGTGGAACTGTCCTGGGTCAGCCGGATCAAGGAAAAGGCCCTCTCACTGTGCTATCACTTTGACCCCAAGAATTGACATAATTTTGTATGTGTGTTTTTGGGTCACACCCGGCAGTGCTCAGGGGTTACTCCTGGCTCCATGCTCAGAAATTGCTCCTGGTAGGCACGAGGGACCATGTGGGACATCGGGATTCGAACTGAAGACCTTCTGCATGAAAGGCAAACGCCTTACCTCCATGCTATCTCTCCGGCCCTGAATTGACATAATTTTAATAGCCATATTACCCAAAGCATTTTAACAAATTCCCTATCATAACTTTAAAGGCACATTTTAAATAAATAAAATAAATATTTCTAAATTTTGTGTGAAACTGCAGAAGACCCCAGATTTCAAAAGCAATCCTGATAATAAAGACATAATGTATCTAACATACTCCCCAATTTTAAAACCATACTGTAACATAATAGCAATCAAAATATCATGAAATTATAATAAGGACATGTGGAGAAATGGAACAGAATGAAGTTCCCATAAATTATTCCTCACATACATGCACAATTAATTTATGACAAAGGAGCCAGAAGTATAAAACTGAGTAAGGAAAGTAACTTCAATACTTACTTGGAAAATCAACTATATACAAGAGAGTAAACTGGGTCATTTGTTAAACCCCACATGCAAATCTTAGTTTAAAACATACTAAAGTCTCAATTGCAAGACATGGAAATACATACAATTAAACAGTCAATACATTCCTTTGTATCAGCCTAATTATTATCTTTGAGGATTCAATTCAATGGGCAAATATATATAAATGAATAGGGGCCAGAGTTATAGCACAGTGTGGAAGGCATTTGCCTTGCATACAGACAACCCAGATTCGATCTTCAGCATCTCATATAGAGTCCTCAGTCAGGAGTGATTCCTGTGTAGAGCCAGGAGTAACCCCTGAGTAATGTGTGTTTGTCCCCAAAATCAAAACAATACAAAAACCTAATAAAGCACCACACATTTGGTATTGGAAGAATTGGTGAGAGTAGAGGAAAGGAAAACAGTTCATTTGCATTCATTTCACCTGCAGTGTTGGGAGGGTTGAGAAATTCTGGTCTACCTAAATCAAGTTCCTGACAGACACTATAGTATAGTCACGTAAAACATGAAAATTTAGAGAAAGACAAACAATATTCTTCACACTATCTTTAATGTGAGAAGCCCCCTGTGAATTTCCTGAAATTATTTCTATATTTTTGGACATACTTGCTCTGTCCAGAAATGCAACATTTTAAAGAGAAATGTTAGGGATTGGAGCTATAGCACAGTGGGTAGGAATGTTTACTTGCACATGTTCAATCTGGGTTTGATCCCTGTCATCCCATATGGTCCCAGGAGCCTGATAGGAGTGATTCCTGTGTACAGAGCCAGAAATAACACTGGCCAGGTTTGATCCCTGGCATCCCATACAGTCCCAGGAGCCTGCCAGGAGTGATTCCTGAGTGTTAGAGATAGTGCTTAGACCTAGGAGTAACCCCTGAGTGCTGCCAGATGTGGTCTCAATAAACCAAAAGGGAAAAATTGTGACACATGCCATTCCTGCTGTATCTATTCAAACATGTAGAAGTGCAAGCACATTTATTCCATCTACAAAACACAAGTGTGAGAAAATTATTAAATCATCAGTACATGTGAAACTGTGTCAATACATTTTTTGAGAGATGATAACCAAAATCTTTTTTTAGGAGACATAGTAAAATTAATGTAGCATAAATGTTAGATTCCTGAAATTGGTTTACAGATTGTTTACAAATTATAATTGTAAAAGGAATATTCATGATTAATCACTGTTTTAAAGGATTTTCAAAAGGAATATAAATAAAGCATGGGGCCAGAGCGGTGGTGCAAGCAGTAAGGCTTGCCTTGCCTGCGCTAGCCTAGGACAGACTGTGGTTCGATCCCCCGGTGTTCCATATGGTCCCCCAAGCCAGGAAAGATTTCTGAGTGCATAGCCAGAAGTAACCCCTAAGCATCACTGGGTGTGTCCCCCCCAAAAAAGAAAAGAAATAAATATAAATAAAGATAAAGGATATGCAGAGAAAACCAAAACTCATCTATAGATTTGCTGGTGCATTTTTTGCAGGGTATTTCTCTGGGTATAACAATGTTGGGACAGGGAAGTCACACTTTCCATTAAGAATCCAATGACCAAAACACAATAAAATAGCAACATTTTCAATAAAACTCAAATAAAAGCAGCTTATCTTCTTGCTTTCTTTCCACAACCTTGGTCTAGTCAGTCACTTAGAATGTAGGTCCTCTGTGATATTGAACATAGACATTCTCACCTTGTCACCTACAATTTTTTTCATCTACAATTCTGGGACTTCAAATTCAGAAAAGCACCTCTGAAGTAAAGGGATCATACAGATCATATAGAAAGCAGATTCTCATACTCAGGTGGTGTCACTTATAAAATAGAGGGAAGTACTACAAAGGAGATCTCCTTGGAATAAATTGTATGTTGCAGCTGTGACATGTACCAAAGCACTGTGATATCTACTTCCTGTGAATGTTTTACTAGATAGATGTAGGAGATGTGGGTTCCTTTCCTGGATCCTCATGGTTTCCCCAGAACCTTAGGAGCAACTCCAAGCACAGAGCAGGAAGAAAATCTGCAGCAGATGATGTTCTGTGATTATCACTCTTTGGAAGAATACTTGAAGGACCTAGGGGTACATTCACACTCACTTGTGCGCATACACACACACACACACACACACACACACACACACACAAAACAATTAGTTAAAATACTGGCATAGCACCAAGTTCCCAAACCTCTGTTATCTTTTTTATTTTTACCCCTTGGGCACAGGTGTCTTGGACTTAAACTGCTGAATATATATTTCTATGACCACATCAAGCAATTACAGTCACCTGGTATTTGAAGAATATAAATACTTTATTATCTCCTTGGTAAACACAGATCAACCCAGGATATTAAAGTCATTTGGTGTAGAACTAAGCCACTACCTTTATGCAAAAATGGGAGGAGTAGTTTTGTGATGAGAGTTGTGCCAACCCCAGCAGTGCTCAGGGAACTATACGTAGTGCCATGGATCAAACTAAGTTTCAGCAAGGCAAGTGCCTTAACCTCTCAACTATCTTTCTGGCACTTTATGAGCATTTGGGGGTGAGGGGTGTGTTTGGGCCACACCCAGCAGCATTTGCATTACTTCTGGCTCTATGCTCAGAAGCCACTGCTGGCAGGCTCAAGGGACCATGTAGGATGCTAGCTATGTGCAAGGCAAATGCCCTACACTGTGCTATCACTCTGTACCCTCTGAACATTTTTGAAAGACTCTTTACTCTCTTTTAAATATTGTATTACTACTTAAGCCAGACTTTTGAAGTGATTAGGCAGAGGTGTTTTTCTTAAATCAACCATACTACATATTAATGTACTCTCTAGTAATGCTGGAAGATGACTGAATACAGCTTCTTGCCTAGAACATAACTAGAAACAACTTCAGAAACAAGAGTTTAAATCCCTTACCCATATGATTATTTGATTCTGGTTTATCTGAAGCTTAGAATGGCAGTTTGCTTTTAATAATATGTATGTATAGATTGGACCCACCCAGATAATCCAGATAATACAATTCTTTAATCTTAAAGTCCGCCCTCCCCCCCACGTATGTTTTTAGCATTTGGGCCATTCCTGGTTGTGTTCAGGGCTGACTCCTGACTTTGCACTTTGGGATCACTCATTGTGAACCCATGGAATTATGTGAGGTGCTGAAGATTGAAGAGGGGTCAGCCCAGTGCAAGGTGAGTGTTTTGTCCTCTGAACTATCTCTCTAGTACTTCAAAATCCCTAGTTTTAATCCTATCAGCAACTCCCCGCACACATAATTTTTTATCCACATAGCGTATTCACAAATTTGAGGCATTAGGATGTGAGCATTTTTAAAGGACTACCTTAACACCTCTTCACAAAAGCAAATCAGGCTCAGAATAAATACCATCTATCTTAGTTCATATTGCTAATACAAAGTATCATAGCCTGGTGGCGTATAAATAACAGAATTGTATTTCTCATGGTCCTGGAAGATAGAAGTGCAAGCTAACAGTGGCAGCAAGTTTGAATTCTAGGGAAAACTCACTCTAGGGTTGTAGACTGCTGATTTTTATGGCAGTGAGCAGAGAGAAAGCACATCTCATGCCTTTAGCCAAGTTACAGCGAGGGTGAAAGGTTATAGAGGGCAAGGACCTCAAAGTATGGCTTTAGGGGAACAGTCAGTCCATATCAGCATTTTTATGATCCTCACCTGTGTTAGTCCAGTTTCTTCATTACAGAGCCATAAATCAGCCAAAGCACTGAGATTAGAGAAGTTTAAACTCATAAGATTCAGAGGTTTACAGTCCAAACCATGCCTGTTTGAAAGAAAGACTGTTGTCTTTCAAAATTACAACTTGGGAGTTTTTAGATCATGTATTGAGATATGCCATAGATAATCTGAAAGGTTGGGTGAGCTCTATTACTTTCTATCTTAAAGGTAGACTAACCTCTGTGAACTGTACTACAATATATGTTGGCCCTCTGCCTAACACTAAGTTAGACTTTTGGATGTATTAATCAGTCAGAGGATATAATGAGAGCTTGGGGAATTGAATCTCTTGTTCCATTTCTTTGATTCATAGATTAATACATCAGCTTCTCTCTAAAATGACAGTATTTGTTGATAACTCTACCATGGCTAAAAGTTATTCCTCTATGCGCTCCCTCCTTCAACTCCAGAAGCTAAATGGTTCCCAATGTTGTTCGCCTTTAGTAACTCAGTCTCACTCTTGCCCATACTTTGGCAAATACTTCCTGCACTAAACTCACTGCTATTACCTTGTTGCCACCTCTCTCTTACCAAGACTCTGTCTAATCAACTTGGGAAGGCAGGATTTTGTAATCTGGAAAAAACACTTAACTTTCTCAAACCTCAGTATTCTAAGTGTTCTTAGTATTTAAAGGTCTGATAATATTTTATCTTTATTTTATTTATTTTTAAATATTTATTTATTTAAGCACCATAATTACAAACACGTTTGTAGTTGGATTTCAGTAATAAAAAAAAAGTATACCCCCTTTACCAGTCAAACCTCAGTATTCTTATAAGTAAAATGGAAATAAAAGAGCTGAAAATATAACTGCTTCATGGGGGTGGTGGTTATGACTAAATTACTTAATTCATGTTCAACTTAACACAGTGTCTGGCACAGAGTGAACCCTCAGTGTATTTTTGCCAAAATAAAGGAAATGAATTCTCGGAGGAACTGAAAACTCCATCTGGATCCAAATGTTCCACCAAATAAATTCTTAAAATGTACTTTTTGTTCCAATAAAAATAGTTATTTTGAGCATTGATTAAAATAAGGTATCTGGATTTACCAATAATTAATTATTAGTGATGCTGCTGGAAGGCTCTGGATAGATCTAACATAATGCTGAATATTTAAATTCAAGCATCTTACAGTGTGATGTTTCTGGATTTTTCCAATACGACACTAAGACTTGTTTTCTGATTTTATGTGTTTGGAATGCACTAATATAAACAAAAAAATGTTAGAACAGAATAGCTATTATTTTATAAATTAAAGTCTGTCGAGAAATCAACCAAGCATTTTTTCCTTTGCTTAATAAATATCTGACACATGACCTACATGTTCAATATTGTGGTAGAATTTTTAAGAGACATTCAACATTACAAAGACAATAATATTGTAGAATCAGGATAAAAAAATTAAATTGCAAGATATCAAGCCAGAGAGATAGTTTGCCTTGCATGCAGAAGAACAGTGATATGAATCCCGGCATCCCATATGGTCTCCTGAGGCTGCCAGGAGCGATTTCTGAGCGTAGAGCCAGCGTGAGCACTGCTGGGTGTGACCCAAAAATCAAAAAAAATAAAATAAAAATTAAAAAATTGCAAGAAATCACAATTTTTTATTGTATCAATTCATGAAAAATCAAAGTTGATAGAGAAGGGAGAAATAAGAATGCTAAGCAGGCAGGCATGTTTATAGAAAAACCAGCAACAAGAACTTTGTGATATCAGGACTGAGGACAAAGAGACTTGAGTCAATTTCATCTAAAGCTAAAAGGGCAGTTTGATCTTAGCTGATATCTGAGTTGCAATTTATGGACAACTCAAGTGAAAAAATAAAAAAATAAGAATTTAGAGTTACTGGTGTCATACTATTAGCATAGTTGTATTTTTACTGTTAATAAGTTGACCTCCTAGTTATTGCTGAATCTATATCAAAAACTATAAAAATAAACATTTATTCTGACCAAATGTTATTCCTTTCTTTTCAATAGAAGGCAACCATTATTGAAACATGGTGTCAACTGCTGTGAAAATGAATTTCATGGCATTAGACTTACCCACACAAGGAACCTGAATTTTTTTTTTTTTAATTTAGTTAGTCATTTACTGTCAGGCATTTATAGGCTTTCAAATCTGTAGCTGAGAATTAAATGACTACAAACCATTGACCACTCATGACATTTCACCTTTTAGGTGTTAACTGTAGAAAACAACTCAGCACCAATACTGATTAATAAAAAACTGCAATAAATGGAAAGGCTCAGACGAGCTACATCAAACACACACATATATTTCTTTTATTGGAGGAATCTAAAACTTATTTTTTACAATGAATTTCAAATCTATTTGTGTTCAACATAATAACAGCTGAAATTTTATAATTTATAATGACAAAGAGACTGTGGACTTTTGGTGGTACTTAAATTTTTGTGGCCACTGCTAAGGGCATCACAGTATTTTTCCTAGATCAGAAAAGCTATATAGAATATTGATCTGTTAGGCTAGTATTAATCACAGAATCAGATTCTTCTGGATTTTCTCCATTAGAAATGTTGAAATTGAGTAGTTTTTAATACTTAACTCTTAGGTTATTAAAATCATAAATAATTGAACATGACATTGTTTACTAAGTTAAATAAGCAATTTTCCAGAGAGTTTTCCCCCCAATATAATGGAAATCTTTGCTTTTGTTTTTGTGGGAGGCTACATCCAGTGGTTTTCAAGAACTAATCCTGGCTCTATGCTTGAAATTGCTCCTAGTGGTGACTGGGGGATAATTTGTGATACCAGGGATTTAATCTGAACCTTCTTTATGCAAAGAATGTAGGACACCCATTGAGCTATTTCTTTAGCCCTATAGTAGATACTTTTGTCATTCATCATGTTACTTTGGTATTATTATGTGAAAATCATCTCACATTTTTTCAATCAAATACTCCCCTACAAAACAGTGTGCTCAGGAAATTTAAAAATAAGTGAAGTTGGGGCAGAGAGATAGCATGGAGGTAAGGCGTTTGCCCTTTCATGCAGGAGGTCATCGGTTCAAATCACTGTATCCCATATGGTCCCCCGTGCCTGCCAGGAGCAATTTCTGAGCCTGGAGCCAGGAATAACCCCTGAGCACTGCCGGGTGTGACCCAAAAACCACACACACACACACACAAAAAAAAGTGAAGTTGGGCCAGAGTGATAGCACAATGGGTAGAGCATTTGCCTTGCACGCAGCTGACCCAGGTTCGATTTTCAGCATCCCAAATGGTCCCCTGAGACTGCCAGGAGTAATATCTGAGTGAAAAGCCAGGAGGAATTCCTGATCATTGTCAGGTATGCCCCCTCACCCAAAATAAGTGAAGCTAGGACCCTCTGTGTATACATGTGTGTGTGTGTATGTGTGTGTGTATATACATGATATACTTATACATATATATAATAACTTCATGTGAAGACTAATTTTGTGTTAATTTGGCTAGGCCATGTTGCCTAAATATTTGGTCAAATATTATATTATTTTGGATGTTTCTATAAAGATGTTTCTGGGGTAAAATTGATATTTGTTCACTAGGATCATACTTAGTTGTCCCTAGAGGCTATTTAGTCTTAGAAATCAAACTCAGGGCCACACCTATATAAAGCATGCACTCTACCACTTGAATCATATCTCCAGTCTAAGATTAACTTTAAAAAATTGGAAGCAGATAGTTCAGTGTACTGGAGCTCATGTTTCACATGTAAGAGCCCCATATTTAATCCAAATACTACTCTGTGAGTGACTTCCAGTAATTCTTCTCTTGCAGGATAGCAGAAAAAGAAAAAAAAGAAAAAGAAAAAAAAAAGAAAAAGAAAAAGAAAAAAGAAATTTTTTTCTAAAAGAAAAAAAATTCCTCACTCCTTTCTCTACTATTAACATTGGCTGGTTTTGTTTTGGCTTGGTTTGGTTTTGGTGCCACACTTGACTACACAGAATTTATTTCTGTTCTTGTATTCAAGAATCACTTCTGGTGGATCAAAATCAAGTCATCCATGTGCAAGGCAAGAGCCCTAGTCATGATATTCTCTGTTTTTTATATTGGTTAATATATGCTCTATTGGTTTTATTTCTTTGGAGAACCCTAGCTACCAAAGTTCTTTTTGTACTTTTTGATAGAAGTAACATCTACAACACAAATGCCTTGTACAAATATTCATATATAGGGACCAGGGAGATAACACAAAGGGTTGGAATGCACATTTTGCATGTGTGAAACCCTGCCTTTGGCACCAACACCAGAAGCATACCCCTTCTTGGCCTTGAGAACTACCAAAGTGGCTCTGGTCCAAGCAGCAATGCGAGACCAAGCAATTCCACATTTCTGGGTCAATGCACCTATCACTGGCACTTATTGAATAGTGTAGACCAAAAGGGGCACCTGGGCTCCTGAGTACTACTAAGAAATCCAAAAAGAAAAAATAAAAAAGATGATTTACATTGATTTTGTAGGTTTACTCTCTTTCAAATATTTATTTTTGTAGGCCTAAAGACAGTTTAAGTGACTAGAGTGCATCCTTGGATTCTATTTTAGGCCTACAAGGTCCTGTGATCACCTCAAAGAGTGACCCCTGAATGCTGAGACAAGTATAGATAATGATCACTGACAAGTATGGCTCCCAAAAAAGGAAACAATAAAAATGTAGATACTGTATACTTATTTTTATTATCATCACATCAATTTGTTTTAAAATAGGCAAAATTGATCTCTGACAGATAGATGTGATTTATTGACTAGGAAGAGATATAAAGAAATTTTCTAGAATGAGTACATTTTATATCACATATAATGTGCATTATATCTGTATACCCCAATGTGTATACATTTGGGACTAGAGAAATAGTACAGCAGGTAGGTTAGTACAGTCTTGCACATAGTCAACATGATTTTGATCCTTGGCATCCCAAAAGGTCCCCTATGGACTACCAGAAATAATTCCCAGGCACAGAGCAAAAAGTAAGCCATGAGGGTATAGACTCCAAACCAAACCAAACCAAAACAACAACAACTCATTGTGTATATATTTGACCAAAATTATCTAGAAAAGTAATCCAAAGGGGAGAGGGATAGAGGCAAAATAAGAATGAAAAACATAAAAAAAAAAAGGAAAGAAATAGATTGTCATTTTACCTGGTAATGAGTACACTCTTCCATGTCCTCTGAATGTGCTTAAATTTTATCATGTAAAATATAACAGTCTGGAAAAATAGTATAAGTATTCCAGCACTTTGTCTATGGCTGATACTGGTTTGGATCTAAGCACTGCATATGGTTCCCCCAAACACCACAATGACTTATCCCTGAGCACTGTGCTAGGAGTAAACCCTGAACATTGTGTTAGGAATAAGCCCTGAACTCTGCTGAGTGTGTTTTGCTGAAACAAAACCCAAGATAGTAATAATTATATAAATTTTTAAATATGGGGGATGAGTCTTCTCACATTTACTAAGCGAATTGTTTATAGTCAGGTCTACTCATTGTTTATAGTCAGCTTTACTCATTGTAAAATAAACTCATGTTTTATTTATTTTTTAAACTTTATTTATTTATTGATTGATTGGCTTGGGGGCCACACCCCCACATTGATCAGGGGTTATTCCTCGCTCTGCACTCAGAAATTGTCCCGGCAGGCTAGCAGACCATAAGGGATGCCGAGAATCAAACCAGGTCCTTACAGAGTAGGCCTCATGCAAGACAAATGCCCTACTACTATGCTATCTCTCTGGCCCCCTAAACTCATGTTTTAATAATTTTAAATAATTTTCCATTACCAAAAATTTCACATGTCATGCTATAACTGGAAAAACTATGCATTAAAATTAAGTCATAAATTAGTTTTTATTTGGTTAACAGAGAGTATGTGAACCAAATTCTGTAATCCAAATAGAAATAAAAAAATTTGAGAGTAATAGTTTGTTAAGGATGTGAGGTGTCATTGGGTAGAGAGAAACTCATTCTGGTGGTCGGAGCTGAAATATTAAATGCCTGAAACTCTTATCAATAGCTTTGTAAATCATGTGAATTTAAAGAAAATGTGGAAAAAGATACATCATGTGAACCACATATATATTAATAACAGAGAAAAGAAAACATTATACATTTGACTACATTCTGATAGTGTCACTTTCCTCAGTGGAATGTAACAATAAGGAAATTTATAAGTGAAAAGCCTATATTTTCAGACAGGGCCTGAAACTTATTTTTTCATCATAGACTAATATACTAAATAAAACAAAGTTCCAGGTAAATATATTTTATTTTTAATCTGAGAAAAAATGTAAAATTGGGAAAGGAGCTGTTTCTTAAAAGGATATATGATATTAACCAACATATTTCTCTAAAGTATTTTAAAATATTTTTGTATATGTGTATTCTTCAAAGAAACAGTTGTTTTAATATTGTATAGATAAGCTCAATAGAAGAGCACATAATTTCTTTTTGTTTAATAATTATTTTATTTAAGCACCATTGTTACAAAATTGTTCATAATTGAGTTTCAGTCATAAAATGTAAACCACCCTTCATTTCACTTTTCTCCCTACCAATGTCCCCAGTTTCCCCTCCCACCCATCCACCCTGTCTATCTCTGGGACAGGCATTTTACTTTTCTGGTGACGCTCAGAGGTTACTCCTGGCTCTGTGCTCAGAAATCACTCCTGGCTTGGAGTACCATCTGGGATGCCAGGGAATCGAACTGTGGTCCATCCTGGATCAGCCGCATGCAAGGCAAATGCCCAACTGCTGTGTCATCGCTCTGGCCCTAGATTTTTATTATTTTTTCAATATTTTCTCACATGCTATAATATAAATTTATTTTTCAAAATATTATAAACTTTCCCTTTGTGTGTGTGTGTGTGTGTGTGTGTGTGTGTGTGTGTGTGTGTGTTTGAGCCACACCTCAGCAGTACTCAGGGGTTACTTCTGGTTCTTCACTCAGAAATCACTCCTGGGAGGGTTGGGGGACTTTATGGAATGCCAGGGATCAAACCTGGGTAGGCTTTATGCAAGGTGAACGCTTTACCAACACTGTTATCCAACCCCTTACCTTTTTATTTTTAATATTGCTTTGTTTTTATTTAAACATTTTATTTTTAGTTTTTGGACCTTACCTCAGGGCTCAGGGTGCTCAGAAATCACCTGGTAGGCTTAAGGGACCATTTGGGAGGTCAGGGTACATACCCAAGTCAGACACATGTGAAACCATATGCTAACAAACCAGTCCTATATTCTTTTTTTCAATCAAACTTATTATAATTGACTATTTGACAGTGATCCAAGTGATTTAATTATTCTTGTTTTGAAAGTGTATATGTATATGAGTTTCCTTCACATTTATGTGTCTCCACATTTAACCTTCAGGTTCAGACAAATCAACTTTCAATTGAATACTCAGGAAAAAAACTCATTTTCTCTGATATTGTGTTAAAAAACAGTTTAGAAGAAAAGCATATTTACAAGAGTCTTTTGACAGATTTTCTTTAGAGTTAGTTGGTAGAAATTGATACACTCAACATAATCAGATGTCAGGTAGGGATTCACTTTCCTGTCATTCTGAGCTGGCTGCTGAAGTCTCTAAACCCCGTTCAATGCTTATAGTGACCCAGACCACAGTGGGGCAGAAGTAAACTGCCAATGAAGCCCAACATCAAACATCCAATAATACTCATAAAGTCTTCCAGATAAAAATGGGCAGACAAGGGTTTTAAAGGATTATTTCTCCATCAAGACTGAAGCATTTTAGAGATCTCATCACATCCCACTTCCAAAGCAAAATCAGAATTGTGATATGATATCAATTTGTGTATAGACCGATTTTCAAAGTATTTTAAATCACCAGTAATCCCACTCAGTTTCCTGAGGCAAAGGTTGTAGCTCTGAGCAAGAGGCACATAGGCAGAATTGAAGCAATGCTAAATTAATCTATTCAGAATAAAGCACTATCTAAATAACAAGGATAAAAAGAATGAATAAAAAGACTCTCATCCCTAGAACCACTTTTTGTGCTCTGCAAGTGGACTTTAGGCACATCTTTACATCTGCCTCATGGGGCTGGAGGGACAAGATCATCTGTGCTTCGTGGGTAATAGTAGAAAACTTTACCAGTCCTGACCCATGCCAGTCTTTTCCTAGTGGGGGCCAAAGTAGGTTGAGCACAGAGGTGCTCGTGGCCTATCTTCTTGAAATTACCATTCTCACATACTCCTCATGACATAAACATTATCTTAATGGGGATGATTCAGGGCACAGAAGAAGAGATTGAAATGACAGATAAGAGGAGTGAGAAAGACTACCTTGAGAATGATTCTTTTTTTTTAATTTATTTTAACATGTACATTTACTTTGTCCCTCGAGTCCCCAGATGTAGTACATTATAATATTTCTTACACAAAGCAATCCAAAGCCACAAAATTTATGCAACTCCTTTAACATTAAAAGCTGTAATATTGTTGACACAATTGATCATAATACAGTAATTCATTAAGAATGAGTCAAAGGAGCACAGCAAAGACTGCGTTAGTGTGGAAATTGTATGCATAGACCCAGCAAAATATAGGGGACATGGAAAGCAAAAGCCTTGGCCTAAATACAAGAAGACCTTACCTCTGAAGTTTTCTGGCATAAGACCAACTCTAGGCTTCAGGCAACCCAAGTCCAACCCAAGTCATTGTCTGTACTACAACGTTAAATGGAGGGACACTTCTACAAACTTCCTTATTTAACAAAAAACAAAGGGAAGGAAAGATAGAGAGGAACTCTTTCACCAAAATACCTTATTGAGCAGTTCACAAAGAGAAGAAAAGATAAAAAGTGGAAAAATAAACACTCTAACTTAAGACAGTGGATTCAAGTGTCACCATTTGTGGGAACTAATCAGAAACCTAGTATGGTAGCAACCACAGTTACACAATGAAGGAAGGAAGAGGCCAAGAGGCTGCTGAGAGTAAACAAGTAGGAAAAGAGTACTGTTCTCTTCCCAGCCTGAGAGTCCACCCTTTCATTTTTATTTTGAATATCTATGGTTTCCCCGTACAAACTGCTCTCTTCCCAGCCTGAGAGTCCATGCTCTCATTTTTATTTTGAATATATATAGCGCCCCGTGCGGTTTTTAAAATGGAGACCAATGAGAAAAAAATACCAGTGAATGTCCCAACATACACCAGTGCTGCATCGGCCCATTCTCCACCCCATGTGTCCCCCCCTTAGAGTAGGGAGAGAAAGGGGAAAGCCTGAAGACCACTATAGAGTCCATGTGAGCCGGCAACCAGGGAAGGCCTGGAGTAAAGGGGAGAAATAAGAAAACGGCTGGAGGCCTGCCAAACCTCCCAACACTCCCCAAGCTAGGGAGTAGGCCTCCGGCATGGGGTGGCCCCAAACCCCATACCTGGGAAGAGCTGACCTCCAGGATCAAGGAACTGGAAGCCAGATATCTGCCCCGAGAGTGAGTTATGTAAGTTGGATTACTAGGGAGAGACAGTTTTAGATAGAGCTTTGGCTAATGGTAATGTGGTATTTGAGAAGTACATTTATTTTAATGCAATAAAAGCAGAAACACCTTGTATCTGAGAAAATCTAGTTGTATATTCTTTTTCTTATGTAGGATATGGACCTTCCTAGAACATCATTTGTTAAGTAATTGATAATAATATGACCTATTATAGGTAATAAAATATAATTATTACATGATAATATTATATGCTGTGTTATATAATATGTCATATAATAATACCTAATACTATAGTTAATAACAATTTGATAGGTAAGGATAACATTCTTTATAGTCTCAACAGCCTGTCATGGAAATTCTCTGGTTTTAATTGTGGGTTTGATCTTTAATCCCTTTGGGGGCTGGTTTTAAAGTGAGTTGAGGATAAAGGAAGACCTGTTAAATGCCAGAAACTTTTCTTTTCTAAAAATCATTTTCTATTTCCTGATTTGAGTTTAAGAAATCCATAGAGGGAGCCTTTATATATTTTCTCTATGAGCAGAGATAGTCACAGTTGAGGATATCTTTGAGCTTATTTTTGGAAGAGATTGACTGAGAACACCTGCTACTTTCTCATTACTTAACCAGATACCAGGTTCTATCCAGTTACATTAGATGGGAATAGAAGTAAAGGTTTACTTTGACCTTCTCTAGCTACAGTAAAGTAAGAACTTATGAGTAAAAGTGTGTTCTGTATGTTGTTACTTTTGTTACTTCTTTCTTTTGTTACTTTCACATGCATTATTTGTTACTTCTCTCTTTTTCCAAAGGAATATCTAATTCCCAAAAAGTTTAAGAATGTATGCTTTTGAATATTTAAAAACATTCTTTAAAGAAACTTTTACAAAAGTATTCCTCCTGACAACTCATAACTGATAGTAAAATAAGCATCTACTCAGTACCTACCATGTGCCTGTGACAAATGTGAAGAAAACAAAAATTCTTTCTCTCAAATGCTGAATATAAAATTTTTGTTTTTGTTTTTGGGCCACACCCAGCGTTGCTCAGGGGTTACTCCTGGCTGTCTGCTCAGAAACAGCTCCTGGCAGGCACGGGGGACCATATGGGACACCGGGATTTGAACCAACCACCTTTGGTCCTGGATCAGCTGCTTGCAAGGCAAACACCGCTGTGCTATCTCTCCGGGCCCTGAATATAAATTTTTACAATTCTTATAATTATTCATATTATTTTACAACATCATCACAAAGATATTCTACATGAGGCTTGAAGAATATCTTTGCAAGGATGTTTCAAAATTATATAAATGATTATAATATTAACGATCATTATCTCCCTGCTTGTTTTTATGTTTCTTACCTTTGGAGGGGCGGCTTTTATCCTCTCTAATGAAGCTCACATTTTCTCTTACGTGTATTTCCTCTCTTTCTCTCTTTATAAGTAATTCTTTTAAATAAAATTAATCTTTCTTTATTAAAAAAATAAAGAAAAAAATAAACTAGCAAAAAAATTCTACTTGATTGTAAATGTCTTTAAGGGGTCATATATTGTTATGTCAAAGGTACTTTGACAACCAACATTTTCTGACACATTATTTTTTCCTGTTGAATTTCTCAACTATATTTAGGATCTCTACTTTCCCCCATCCCTAGCCCTATTACCTATTTCTAGAGTACCAAGTAGGAGGAAAACAGGGAGGGAAAAGGAAGTGAACATTTAGTATGCAATATCTGTCAGGTACTTTTCAGAGGATATTTACATTTTCAAAGACAACTAAGAGACAGGTCTTTGAGTGCCCATTTTTGCCAATTAGGGAATTTATATAATTAAAGAATCTCTAAGCAGCTCAGCATAGTAGAGAGTTCTTAATTATAGTGCCTTAGAAAATTTTAAAATATTGCTGAATTTATGGCAAACATTCCTTAAGTTCTGAATGGAAAATCTGCCCCCTGTGTCCTTGAACAACCATCTTATCCTGTCTTTGAAATCCTTCCATTCTACCAGCCCAAGTTAATCAAGGACATTGAAAGCTATGCCTATCTTGCCAGGTCTGTGGTGTTGCTCCAGACTGGTTGTTCCAGCAAATTTATTGAACTTATGTTCACTTCCATCACCCTTTGGATAACTCTGGTCCACAAACAGTCCTTATGTATAGGCACCACTTGATAAATGTCCTCAGGATGACACCAAGTCACTGATAGCTGTAGTTTGATTGCAACTCTTCAGCCCCTTGACAACTCTGTGATCCAAGCTATGTATTACCAGCTTGTTGAAAGGAAATGTCAAATGAAATAGTATCAAAGGCTTACTGGAGCCTGGATATATTATTTCTGGTGCTTCTCTTCTGTTGCTGTGTCAAAAAAAAAAATGACTTATTTGGCTATTTCCTCTCACAAATATGTTGATGACTTAGCAACATCTCTTATTTGGTCAATATGTCAATCAATGGATTATTTGTATTTTATTTCTTTGAGAGAAAGCTTTTCATTTCAATTGATAAGCAACATCAATACAACATTTTAAACAAACCTCAGATGCTTTAAGATGCTCTCTCATTAGATTCTATTCTGACTTTTGGAGGTACAGGAATAAGCCTGTGAGATCCAGTGTGTAGTGGTTCCTTTGTTCACTCACAAATGCTGCATTTAGGCTCACTTCAACAGAGAATTACAGGCCACAAGATAAGGCTGGCTTTTATATTCTTGTCCTGATTTCAATATCTCAATGGAAAAAAAGTGTTATTATTGTAACCAGGTTTTTGAAATAGAGGGGACTGAGGATTTGATGCCCATGTGCACATTAAAGGATGCTGTGGGGAGAGAGAAGAGGTCATGCTTTTGAGAAGAAAAGCTGAATTCTGTCCTATCACCTGCCTTGTTTTCTTTCCTTTAATCAACACATAGATCATTTTTCTCTGGATTTTACATATTGTCAGTGAAAGAAATTCAATCTCTAGAGTAAAAAGTCAAATAATGTGCATATACTTTGAATGATACACTTGGTATTATAACTTATCTGTCATCCTTAATAATAGAATTTATTTTCCATGATATCACTTGCCACAAACTCTTTGAGCAACTTATTCAATATTACTGTTGGAAATTATTAGGCAGTAGATTTTCTTTCATTTTATTTATTCTTTCACCTCTCACAATCCCCATCTTGCTATTCTTTCATCTAAAAAAGAAATATAGCAGGGCCTTATTTGGCACTTCTAGAAGCAGATATTAAAAAAAAAAAGAGTGGGGATGGAATACTACAGTTGCTAGAGCTCATGAATGCCCCAATCATTTGGATGCCTCAACCATAGTCTCCTGAGCATCACTGGATACAGACCTGGATGCCCCTCTGCAGCACCAGATTGATCTGTTTAATCCACTGTAGGAAACAAGTAACAAGGCATCCTCACATCTTTGCATTGAAAAAATTCAGCCTGGTTGGCCAAGAATCACTGGCAAGGCACTTCAGGCCTCCTCAACACTGTTTGGCAGGCTTTCCTCTCTCTCTCTCTCTCTCTCTCTCTCTCTCTCTCTCTCTCTCTCTCTCTCTCTCTCTCTCTCTCTCTCTCTCTCTCTCTTTCTCTCTATCTCCCTCTCTCTTCCTCTCCCCTCTTTCTCTCTACTCTCCCCTCTCTCTCCTCTCCCCTTTCTCTCTCCCTCTCCCTCTCCCTCTCCCCTCTCTCTTTCCTCTCTCTCCTCTCCCCCCTTTCATCTCTCTCTCCCTCTCCCCTCTCTCCCTCTCTCTCCCACTCCCCCTCTTTCTCCCTCTCTCTCCCTCTCCCCCCTCTCTCTCCCTCTCCCCCCTCTCTCTCCCTCTCCCCTCTCTCTCCCTCTCCCCTCTCTTTTCTTCTCCCCTCTCTCTTTCCTCTCCCCCTCTCTCCCTCTCCCTTTCCTCTCCCCCTCTCTCCCTCTCCCCTCTCTCCTCTCTCTCCTCTCTCTCCTCTCCCTCTCTCTCTCCTCTCTCCCTTGCCCCTCTCTCTCCTCTCCCTCTCTCTCCTCTCCCCCTCTCTCCCTCTCCCTCTCCCCCCTCTCTCCCTCTCCCCTCTCTCTCCCTCTCCCCTCCCCTCTCTCCTCTCTCTCCTCTCCCTCTCTCTCCTCTCTCCCTTGCCCCTCTCTCTCCTCTCCCTCTCTCTCCTCTCACACCTCTCCTCTCCCACCTCTCCTCTCCCACCTCTCTCTCCTCTCCCCCCTCTCCCCTCTCTCCCCTCTCTCTCTTTCCTCTCTCTCATTAATTATGGCTATTTTCAGGATATATATATATATATAATTTTTTCTCAGAAGAATATGTTTGAATAAAATGTCCCTTATTGTCTTGTAAAAGGATAATGAGCAAACCTCTTATGACTGTTAAATATAGTATGTAATACATCTTTATAGTTAAAAAGAAAACTGTGATTTAAATGATAGACTATTAATAAGGACCTTCTCTTCAGAAATTGTTTAATAAGATAAATTCTTTTTCTTATTAATCTGGGACTTATCATCTGAGTGCTTTTATTCCTCTTGACATACGTGCTAGAAGAACTCATAAATATTTTCTTCTCAGATTATAATCCAGAAGAAAAAGCACAAAACACTTCATCTGATCTTTGCAAGCCCAACACTACTTGAAAAGACAGGAACTCTATTTTGGTTTCCATTCTTTACTTTCAAATTGTCCTTAAGTCAGCATTATCCTCTTGAACAATAAAATCTCATTAATTTATACTTCATCACTTTAGAACCTGAGATAATTTGGGCAAGGCTAGTATAAAGAAAGTCTTTTCAATATATATGGAAAAGTAGAATTATTCACACTGATGATGAATGCAAATAATTTACCAAAGCAAGGTATAAGTTCAACTAAGGACTAAACTGTTAATTTTTGGCATACTTTCTGTGCTTCTCTGAGGAAGTTGTAGCACACAACCTAAACTTTTGAACACCCAACACCATGTAGCATCTGTCATAATCAAACAAAGATCACTCTTTTTTCTGTTTTCTATTCCTTATTTGTACTGTTCTCTGTTCTTGGAAAGACAGAGTCCTCTTTCTCTACCTTTCATTATTTTAAAAGCTCTAACTTTGAATTTTCCTTCATTAGAAGACAAACTGAATCATATTGCAACAAAGATATACTTTCTTCTGCTGTATGGTTCATAGTGGTATAATGGTGATTTGGTATACACAGTGATTGGATCACTGACAGTGAATTCACACATTAATCCAACTATCACACTACTTTATAAATCTGTAATATCTATTTCTGGACATTTATACATTCATATGAATACATTGCATTCAATTGACTTCCATATATATATATATATATACAGTTGATCTCACTATTGTATACTCTTGTATTAAATTTTTGCATTTATATATCTAAGTAGGCTGTATTTTTCATAAATTCTCATCACAATGTTACATTTTTTATGTAAAAATATTATTTTGGGGGGGGCAAAGCTAAAATACAGTGGGTAGAGTATTTACCTTGCCTCTAATTGACTTGAGTTCAAACCCCAGTATCTCATGTGGTCCCCCTAGCCTGCCAGTAGTGACCTCTGGTGCAGAACCAAGAATAAGCCCTGCCTGAACCTGACTGGGTGTGGCCCAAAATGAACAAACAAAAAACCAAAATAGTGTCTTGGACTGATAGGATTGAAAGAGACATGAAAGAGACTCTGGAAAGATCTGTTCTCCTTTCATTTATTTACATTTCTGAAAGAGATGCTACATCGGATCCAGGGATGGTTCATTTGGAAATCATCTACCTTACAAGCTTGGTGGCAAATTCAATTCCTGGACCACTCCCATATGCACCAATTATGATTTCAGTGATACCACTCCTTGAGATTGCTAACATTACAACAAAAATATGCGATTTCCTTTCTTTTTTTATTTTTAGATAAAGGCACTTACCTACCATGAGCTATAGTCACAATGTATTCAAATCCCAGCATTACATATGATCCCCTGAGAACCACCCGGAGTGTCCCCTGAGCACCCAAAGTGGTGGGAGAGAAAGGGGAGTTTAGCAGAACTTCCATTTACCTAAAGATGCAGATAAGCAACCATAAATTCTTGAAAGAAAATTTCTTTCTGACATTTCTTGTGATGCTGGTTTTATTATTATTTTTTTGCATCATGCTTCTTGACTTTATTTTTTAAAATAATATATTTATTTAAGCACCATGATAACAAACATGTTTGTAGTTGGGTTTCAGTCATAAAAAGAACACCCCTTCACCAGTGCAACATTCCCACCACCAATGCCTACCATCTCACTCCTCCCCCACCCCCTGCCTGTATTCGAAGCAGGCATTCTACTTCTCTCACTTACTAGCATTGTCATGATAGTTGTTAGTGTAGTTATTTCTCTAACTGCAATGATCACTCTTTGAGGTGAACTTCACATTGAGAGCCAGTCCTTCCTGAGCTCTATTGTCTCTGGGCATTATTACAATGAGGTATTATATTTTTCTTTTTTTTTTTTTTTTTTTTTTTTTTTATTTTTCTTTTTTTTTTGTGTTTGTTTTTTTTTTTTTTTTGGTTTTTTTGGGTCACACCCGGCAGTGCTCAGGGGTTATTCCTGGCTCCAGGCTCAGAAATTGCTCCTGGCAGGCACGGGGGACCATATGGGGCGCCGGGACTCGAACCAATGACCTCCTGCATGAAAGGCAAACGCCTTACCTCCATGCTATCTCTCCGGCCCCATGGTATTATATTTTTCTAAAAACCCATAGATAAGGGGCTGAGGGACAGCACAGCAGTAAGGCATTTGCCTTAGGTGCAGAAGGATGGTGGTTCAAATCCCAGAGTCCCATATGGTTCCTGGAGCCTGCCAGGAGTGATTTCTGAGCATAGAGCCAGGAGTAACCCCTGAGTGCTGCCGGGTGTGACCCAAAAACCAAAAACAAAAAACACCCATAGATAAGTGAGACTATTCTGCGTTTTTCTCTCTCCCTCTGACTTATTTCACTCAGCATAATAGATTCCATGTACATCCATGTATAGGAAAATTTCATGACTCCATCTCTCCTAATGGCTGCATAATATTCCATTGTGTATATGTACCAGTTTTTTAGCCATTCATCTGTTGAAGGGCATCTTGGTTTCCAGATTCTGGCTATTATAAATAGCACTGAAATAAATATAGGTGTAGAAAAGGCATTTTTGTAGTGCATTTTTGTGTTCCTATGGTATATCCTTAAGAAAAATATGAAATTTTCATGCCCTGCACCTAAGTGTGTACAAACACACCTCAACACTTTCAACTAAAGTGTGAAACTCCTTTGCAAACACACTTGCAAGCACTGCAACTAAGAGTTTAAGCCACAATGAGATGTAACCCTACCTCATTCAATAATAGTTATGATACTTATTTGCTCAAGTTAGAAATTCCAGCAAAATTCTACATTATTCCTCTGTATCCTCTCCCTATTCACTCAGTTGGGTTTTTGTTTATTTGTTTGCTTGTTTGTTTTGTTATCCCTATGAAGAGTCTTCACCTCTAGACCTTCTACAATAAGCTATAGCTATTCAGAGTCATAATAGTGAGCCCGATTATTTAAACTCTATCCAGCTTTCCAGTTTTTTATTTTATTTCTTAAATCTGATTACATTACTTTTCCATCCAAAATTTTGGTTTCTTCCTAGTACAAACAAAATTAATTCTCAGTCACTTCACAGAACAAGACTTTACATGTTAGCATAAATGCACTTGCACTTTGTATTTTTTTTCCTTGTTCTTTTTGCAGAAGCTCCCAAGCAGTGTTCCAGGGACCTGTGTGCCACTCCTAGCAATGCTTGGCCAACTAAAATTTGATGCTGCTCAGAACCTGACCCCAGGAACCAGGGGCTATCTTGGTAGTGCTGAGTGGCTTCTAAGGCTATATCTAGTGGAAGTTGGTGGTGCCCTGCAAGGTTAAATAGTGCCCAGGGATCATGGGGGCCCATAGGAACAGTGGTCAGTAAACCCCTCTGTACAGTCAGTTCCTTGCTTTTATAATTCTCTGTGAACACAAATTACATACTCTATTTTCACCACCTGAAAACTCCTTCTCTGTCAGAATACATTAATTTCTAATGAATACTACTTTTTAAGTATTTTTTAAAAATAAATTATCATTTTTATTTATATTTGCATAGATAGTAAGCTTATTTAGAGCAGGAATTATATATCTTTCATTGCACATCTCCATATAAGGAGCACACTGTCAATGAAAGTTTAATTGGACAAATTAACAAGTTTATTTTCACCAGAATATCTTGTTGTGTATATTTGAAATAGTCACTGCTGCCTAAATAATCTTCTTTCTAATAAATAAGTTACTTAATTAAAATTTACTTTATGGGATTTTCTAATCTTGCCTATGGTTTTTGCTGAATTTTCTTGGTTTTTCTCATTCTATGAAAGCTTGTTTAAAAATGTTGCACTTATGGTAATAAATTATTGGATTGTATATTTCTACAATTAAATTTAACTCAAAACATTAAGACCTTTAATATAACCACACTCACTTAGACCCCTCCCTTCCACTCTTTTTTTTTTTTTTTACCATTTAACTTGTTTTAATGTTTCTTCACAAATGGTGAAAAAACTAACGTACAGACAAGGAATAATCATAATGTTGTGGCCAACATTATAAATATGGAATTATAAATTTAAAACATTTTCTGGTTTAAAAAATAAATCTGGTAGTCAATGCAGCTCTTCGGGGTCTTCTGCATCTAGTAAGGCCGGTCTCTGCGTTCCTGACGGTGCTCACCTTTATCCATTTTTCCAGGTCCTCCACGTCCGCCTCTTCTTCCTCCCATCTGTTCCATCAAAGGTCCAGGGGGTCCTCCAGGACCACCTCGTCTGCCTCCAAAGCCACCTCGGTCTATGCCCCGGCCACCACAGAAGCCACCTCTGTCTCCTCCACGACTACCTCTGAACATTCTTCCAGGACCACCCCGGTCCATGAGGCCACCTCTGCCTCCCCCGCATGTCACCAGGGCCGCCTCTGCCACTGTCACCACCCGGGGGTGGAAAGTGTGGTGGGAGAAAACCTTCAGGCTTTGGGGCTTTACACTGGTTGCATTCTGTTCTCCAGGCAAAGTTCTGGTTTCCACATCCCGGATTGGGGCACTGCCAGTCTCCAGCTCGGTGTTGGACATTTTCTCCTCCTGATGGGTTCCTGGGGAACCTCGGGGCCCTCTTGGAGGGAAGCCTCCTCTGTCTCCTCCTCGGCCTCCCATTCGACCCATGGGTCCTCCTGGCCCTCCTGGACCTCCAAGGAGTGGTGGTGACATCTCTCTTCCCTCACGGGTGGCATACCACCTTGCATGCTGTTCATTGGAGGCTTCTTCCGAGCAAGAGAAACGTTAAGTTTGCTTCCTTGAAAATCTTTCCCATCAAACCACTCCACGGCTGCCTTGGCAGTTGGTGGGTCTTCATAGGACACTGTAGCATCACCTTTGGGGTTTCCTGTTTCCTTGTCCAAGTAGATATGAATCATGGGCTGTCCAGTTCTTTTGTTCATTTTAACTCCATACTGCTTAAAGAAGTCTGCCAGATCATCCAAAGTCACGTTATTATTTAATCCTTGCACATAAATTGCACTGTTGTCAGAGTCTTCATCAGGATCTATAGGTGGGCCTAGATCAAGATCTGGTCCTTCATCCATGGGTCCACCAGGCTTATTGAAGCCACCTTGCTCTTCCTTCTCATCCTCCTCTCCGCCCACCTCTGCTCATGCCTCCACGATCAAATCCCCTTCTTCCCCTGCCCCGGTTATCAGGGCCACTCATGCTCCGGTTCTCTCCTTGTCCGGAAAATCCTCCAGACTCCTGCCCATAAACACCCATGCTACTGGGGTGGTCCCATCGGAATGAACTCTGCTGCCCGTAGCTGCTGCTCTGTTGGCTATATTGACTTGGTGCTTGGCTGTAGGATCCAGTTTGGGGGTGGGGTGGGTGGTAACTAGTAGGTGGCTGCTGCCCATAGCTGCTTTGCTGCCCATAGCTGCTCTGCTGTCCATAGCTGCTTAGTTGCCCGTAGGTGTTCTGCTGAGAATAACTGCTCTGATCATAACTAGTCGGCTGCGAAGAGGAATAGATGGTGGGTGGATAGGATGGTGGTGCTGTCACTGGCTGCATGGGGTAACTCCCAGGTACCTGAGGATAACTGTAGTTACTCAGTCCATATCCTAGGCTGGGTTGGTTGTAACCCCCTGTGCTAGATTGAGGTTGAATAGCCTCAGCAGGCTTGTTACCATCCTGTGGTCTTGTAGGTGCAGTGGTTGCCGGCTGCTGCCCATAGGCTGGATAAGCAGGCTGAGTGCCATATGCAGACTGCTGTGCGTAGGAGGCCTGGGTAGTAGTTACTGTAGCAGTGGTGGTATTTTAAGCAGCCCTGGACAGGCTGACTGTATGCCTGGGGAGCAGCTGGAGTAGTATAACCAGTGGGAGGCTGTCCATAAGAAGTTGCATAGGCGGTCTGCCCATAAGTTGCAGTGGTCTGAGCCTGGGTATAGCTGACATCAGTGGGCTGTCCATAAGTTCCGTAACTTTGCTGCCCATATGCCTGGCTGGTCTGTGCATATCCTTGAGTGGGCTGAGCGATGTAAGCACTGTAGTCCTGCTGGGCTGCAGCTTGGCTGTAGGTACTGTAATCCGAGGACGCCATTTTCTCATCTACCTTCCTTCTCATTCTCTCAACGTCAGTCTCCCTCGCTCGCCTTCTGCGTGCCGCACTCCCCTCCCTTCTATTCTAACAGAAATGAATTTAGAGGCTGAAGTGATAGCTCAGAGATATAGCATTTGCCTTGCATGTGGCTGATCCAGAATGGATCTCAGTTCGATCCCCAGTGTTCCATTGGTCCTCCGCGGCCAGGAGCAATTTCTGAGCACATAGCCAGGAGTAACCTCTCAGCGTCACCTGGTGGGGTCCGAAAGCAAAAAAGAGGGAGAGAGGGAGGGAGGGTGGGAGGGATGGAGGGAAGGAAGGAAGGAAGGAAGGAAGGAAGGAAGGAAGGAAGGAAGGAAGGAAGGAAGGAAGGAAGGAAGGAAGGAAGGAAGGAAGGAAGGAAGGAAGGAAGGAAGGAAGGAAGGAAAGAAAAGAAATGCATTTAGAAAAGCTCAAGTTTCTAGAAAACAGAGTACCTGTTTAATTTAAATACCAGATTTACAGTTTGAAAGAGCATAATCAGTATATAATAAACATAACATATAATATTGGTTGTTTCTTTAATTGAGAAAATCAAATTATTATAAAATTTAATTATTTATAATGATAAAACAGATAGATAAAAAATAAATTTAAAATGTCTTTTTAAATGTTCCACATCACTAATTATCACGGAGATGCAAATTAAAACAAGAGGTACCATCTTACACCACAGAGACTAGTACACATCACAAAGAACAAGAGCAATTAGTGCTGGAGGGGATGTGAGGAGAAAGGAACTTTTATTCACTGCTAGTGGGAATGCTGTCTATCTAGCCTTTATGGAAAACAATATGGAGATTCCTCAAAAAACTGGAAATTAAGCTCGCATATGATCTAGCTATACCACTCCTAGGGATATACCCTAGGAATACAAAAATGCAATACAAAAATTTCTTTCTTCCTTACACCTATATTCATTGCAGCACTATTTACAATAGCCAGACTCTGGAAACAACCAAGATGCCCTTCAACAGATGAATGGCTAAACTGTGGTACATATACACAATGGAATATTATGCAGCCGTCAAGAGATGAAGTCATGAAATTTTCCTATACATGGATACACATATTACGCTGAGTGAAATAAGTCAGATGGAGAGAGATAGGCATATAATAGTCTCACTTATCTATGAGTTTTAAGAAAAATAAAAGACATTATTGTAATAATGCCCAGAGATGAGGGCTGGAAGGACCGGCTCAAGATATGAAGCTCACCTCAAAGAGGGGTGAGTGAAGTTAGAAAAATGATACACTAACAACTACCATGACAATGTTAATTAGTGAGAGAAATAGAATGCCTGACTAGAATACAGGCAGGGGGTGTTGGTGAAGGGAGATGGTGGCATTAGTGGTGGGAATGTTGCACTGGTAAAAGAGGGGGCTCTTTTTGTGACTGAAATCCAACTACAGTCATGTTTGTAATCACTGTGCTTAAAGATATGATAAAAATAAAAATAAATAAAATAAAATGTCTTTTTAATGCTCTGTTGAAATACAGTGGTTTATAATACTATTAGTGATGTTTTTTCCCTGTATACATTATTCCATAACCACACCCACCTGAGAGTGCTCCCTTTTCTCCACCATGCTCTCATAGAGCTGTCCCTCAAGTGCATGCCCCATAATTTAATTTTGTGTCAAGTTACTTGAATCTGTGTCATATTATGTGTCATATGTATATATATATAAAGATATATATACATATATATGTATATTTAGCCACTCAAATGATGTTCAGGAGGTACAGGGACCATGGTGTTAACTGAGGCAACATATTCAGCACAAGAGTCAGAGCTGCTGTTCTAGGCATACCAATGGTGTTGAGGGCCTCCAAGGTGATACCCAACAATACTCAGGAACCTATGTGGCATTGGGCATTGAACCAGGTCATGTGCCTTAATCACTGTTGCATCAATTTACAGCAATTAGGTTGTAAATTTGATTAAACTATTGGATATACTTTTATTTTTGTAAAGATTTATTTTATAAATATGGTATTTAAAATCAAGATGCATCTTGTGTGGGAATATATATATGTTAAAGATGAAATGTCATGTCTTTACTGCCATGAACAAAGGTCAAATCAAAATAATTTAAAGACCTTGATATTAGACCTGAAACCATAAGGTATATAGAAGAAAACATAGACAGAACACTTCATGACATTGAAGATAAAAGTATCTTCAAGGATAAGACACTACTAACAAAATAAGTGGAAGCAGAGATAAACAAATGAGATTACATTAAACTAAGAAATTTCTGCACCTTACAGTAAGCAGTGACCAGGATACAAAGACTTCCAACAAAAATGGTGAAACTATTCACGCAGTTTCCATTTGATAAGGGATTAATATCTAAGATATATAAGGCTTGATATATGTAAGACATAAGGTATAAATATATATGAGCTTAACAAGGAAAAAATATCTAATTCCATTAAAAAAATGAAAAGAAGAGATGAACAGAAACTTCCTCAAAGAAGAGATATAGATAGCCAAAAGGCACATGAAAAAATGCTCTACATCATTAATCATCAGGGAGATGCAAATCAAAATAGTGAGATATTATCTCTCACCAGAGACTGGTACATATCAAAAAGGACAAGATAAAAGTTGCTGGTGTCATACAGGGAAAAAGGGACTTTCAACCACTACTGGTGGGAATGTTGACTGGTCCATCTTTTTTGGAAACATATGAATATTCCAAAGAAAATTGAGCTTCCATATGATTGATAGTAGCAATATTACTTCTGAAATTTACCCCAGAGGCCTCAAAACACCAAGCAGAAAAGCCTTCTGAACTTCCATGTTCATTGAAGCACTATTCACAACAGCCAGAAAGAAATAACCCAAGTGTCCAAAAAAAAAAAAAAATGAGTGGCAAAAGAAACTTTGATACATTTACACAATGGATTACTACTCAACTATTAGAAAAAATGAAATAATAAAATTTGCTTATACATGATGGATACGGAGAGTATTATTCTGAGCAAAATGAGTCAGAGGGATAAGATAGACATAGAATGATTACACTCCAAACCACAATGTCAAATAGAAAACAAGTGAGAGAGAGAAAAAAAGGGGGGTGTAAAATGACGACTGGGGATGTGGGATGGGTGGGAAACTGGGTACATTAGTGGTGGAAAATGTGCTTGGTGAAAGTGGTGTACTTTCTATAACAAGAGCAATTTTGTATCCACCGTGCTTCAAGTAATTATTTTTTAAAAATGACAATAAAAGAATGATTACACTCATTTGTGGAATTAAAAAATACATAGTATGGTGTTAACCATAAACAAGAGAAGCAAGGAACAGCAGAACCAGTTCATGGTAGGAAGCTTGCCACAAACAGTGAGGGAGTGCAGGTAGGACAGAGAAGGAATCATCATGACAATGATACTTGAAAATTATTACTCCAAGACCCGGAGAGATAGCACAGCGGTGTTTGCCTTGCAAGCAGCCAATCCTGGACCAAAGGTGGTTGGTTCGAATCCCGGTGTCCCATATGGTCCCCTGTGCCTGCCAGGAGCTATTTCTGAGCAGACAGCCAGGAGTAACCCCTGAGCACCGCCGGGTGTGGCCCAAAATCCAAAATCCAAAAACCAAAAAAAAAAAAAAAAAAATTATTACTCTGGACAAGAACTGGGTGCTGAAAGGAGATTAAGTAATATGTATGATATTTCTTCAGTAAAAATATTGCAAAGCACAGTGTATAAAAAAAAAGAAGTGAGGGAAAGAGAAGAAACAGGCCGAGTAGAGGACAGGAGGGAGGGTGTGAGAGAAACTAGGAACATTGGTGATGGGAAATATGCACTGGTGAAGAGTGTTGGATATTGTATTACTGTAACTCAATCATGAACAACTTTGTGTATCTCACACTGATTCAACTAATTTATTTATTGAGAAAAAGAATAAAGTTTAAACTATGAACCTGACAAAGTAATGAATAAATATTTTATTGCTAAATAATTTCTTTTTTTTTGGGGGGGGTCACAACCCGGTAGTGCTCTGGGGCCACTCCTGGCTCTCCGCTCAGAGATCACCCCCAGCAGGCTCTGGGGACTATATGGAATGCTGGGATTTGAACACCGTCCTTCTGCATGAAAGGCAAATGCCTTAACCTTCATGCTATTTCTCCAGCCCCGCTAAATAATTTCTTATCATCATCTGAGCTATTGGGAAAAAGTGTCCAATAAACTTGCTCTAAAACAAACAAACAAAAATGTCATTGGAAGACCATTAGTTGATTTACAATTATGCTCTTTTCTTCAAATTTTTTAAAACGTATTATTATGAACAGTACGAATATGGAGAGGGCTTTCAGACAATTCTCTCCATTATAATTTATAGAATGTTTGCTGTTTCTTTGAACCTGAGGATGTTTGTAAGTCCTGTGGTCAAAAGGAAGACAGTAAATATTCTAAAAACATAGCAGTCAGCCTCTCCTGCTACAAGTGTGCCAAAAAAACTGACTTAGCAAAACAGCCAGCAGCACAAAAATAAGCCTGCTGAATTTGTAGGGAGCCGTAAATCCTGATCGGCTTGTTCCACTTACTCCATTCTGATGATATATTTTGGAGCCCCAGGGACAAGCAGAAATGTGTCACATATAATCTTTCTCATCCTTCAAGGCATAGCACAAATGTCAAATATGAAAAGGAAAGGGAGTTTGAGAACTCCCTGCTTTTATCTAATTCCACAACCTTCTTTCCACATCTGTTTGGGACCCTCTTCCAGGTTGCCCTTTTTTAAACTGCTCTCAGAAAACGTCACAACTTGGAGTGTGCCATGGCCTCTTCATTAAATATTAACTCTACTATAGTTGATCTTCTGGATCCATAATTTGATCAACTGGTTCCACAAAAGTACCAGCAGCGTTTTTTGGTACTAGAGTATATTTGCTGCTATAGAGAACAAGAAATTCTCCCACCCCTCTTGGTTCTTAGTTACAGAAAAAGAAAAATTTTAATTACATATATTAGGAGTGGGGCAGAGTGACAGCACAGCTGTAGGGCATTTGCCTTGCACATTGCCGATCCAGTGCAGACCTGGTTTGATCCCCAGTGTCCTATATGGTCCCTGTCACCAGGAGCAATTTCTGAGTGCATAGCCAGAAGTAACTTCTGAGCATCACTGGGTGTGGCTTAAAAACCAAAAAAAAAATAAAAATAAAAATAAAGGAGAACTATAAGATTGCATATTCTGGGGCTGGAGAGATAGCATGGAGGTAAAGTATTTGCCTTGTATGCAATAGGTCAGTGGTTCGAATCCTGGCATTCCATATGGTCTCCCGAGCCTGCCAAGAGCAATTTCTGAGCGTAGAGCCAGGAGTAACCCCTGAGCACTGCCGAGTGTAAACCCAAAACCAAAAATAAAATAAAATAAATTTTAAAAATGGTATATTTTAATATAAATGGAACAAACTAGGGGTCTTATCCTGTACTAGAGAAGAGGACAGGGGTCTAGGGATCAGAATGATGACCAGGAAGATTTTATATTCACAAAACTTTATGTCCAGAGTTAAGCATGTTCCTTAAGATAGTGTTGTTTTTGTTGTTTTTAATCAAAATAGTAATTTCTGAAGATTACCCTACATCTAAGTAACCTACCTTCCTTAAGTAAGGCTAATAGTTTCTCCTAAGACTCAGCAAGTCTAAATTGATTTTTCTATATTACAAAGTGACATATCTTAGAAAAGTCTGTCTGAAAATTTAGGGAAAAGCTGGTCCTACATTGCCTTAATTCAAAGACAGAACTAATATGGAGATTTCATGTTGATTCTCAGTAGAGAAATACTTGATTTTGGTCTATTTATATATGGACATAGTTGTTCAAAAAATAAGCATGCAAGTAAGCAAGTACAGGTGAGCATCATAAGCACCACAATTACCCTGGTAATCGCACAAAGAAGAAAAAGAAGAACGATGAAGAGAGATAAAACCTACAGGCATCTGGAGGTTTTGTAGACTCAGTTCTAGACTACTGCAATAAGAGTATTTTAGTAAAACAAGTCACATGATTGTTTATTTCACAGTGTATATAAAAAGTTGTATTTATACTCTACTCAACTAAATGTGAACTAGCATATTGTCTAAAATATTGTGAACAACTTAATTCAAGATATTTTATTGATAAAAACTGTTAAGTATCTATCTAAACTATTAGAAGAATGGTGCTGAAAAATTAGCTGGATAGAGTTGCCACAAGCCTGCAAAATAAACAATTATCTGAAAAGCATAAAAAAACAAACTCTGGCTGTATTTTATATGCAACGTTAATAATTTTATAATTTAAAGAAAAACCAAAAAACTAATCATTTTTAAAATGTAGTCTATAAAAGATAAAAGTCAATAAACTCCTCTCGCTGGAAATGATTCAAGGAAAATGCTTTATTGTCTTCACTTAGGAGATTCTCACTGAATGAAGCAGACGTGTCCCAAGTGACAAATCATTTTCATGGGCGTGGGCAGAGAAAAAATGTTAATGTTTTTCAAAGAGCAAGTGTGGAGGATACTGTTTCATTACACTAGTGTGTTGAGTTAGGTGACCACTGATCTTAATTTTTACTTCTTCTTCCTCCTATAACTTCAGATTTTAGACTGTGAAAAAACTTGTCAAACTGAGTTTTTCTTAATTATATTTTTGGGGACACACTGAGTGATGTTAAAGGATCACTCCTGACTGCACTCAGGGATTATTCCTAGGAAGTCCAGGGAACTATATGAGATGAAATGGATTAAACCTGAGTTAGCCAAGTATAAGGCAAGCACCCTACCTGCTATACTATTGCTATAGTCCCATTTTATTCTTTTTTTTAATTAAAAATGTTTTTAAAATAATTTTAATTGGATCACTGTGAAATACAGTTAAAAGTTGTTCATGATTAGGTTTCCATTATACAATGTCCAAGACCATTCCCTTTATCTGTGCACATTTCTCACCACCAATGTTCTCATTTTCCCTCCTACCTTCCCCCCTCCCCCTATATTCCCCCTGCCTGCTTCAATGGTAGATATTCCCCCCTTTTAAACTTTCAGATATAGTTTGCAATATTGTTACTGAATGGGTATCATGCATATCACTTTACTTTCTTTCAGTACACAGTTCCTGACACGAGTGATCATTTCCAACTATAATTGTCATATTGGTCCCTTCTCTGCCCTAACTGTACTCCTGCCTCTTGTGGCAAGCTTCTTACCATGAACCAGTTCTCCTGGACTTTGTCTTTATTTGTTTTGGGGTAGTATTATTACCATACTACCTAACTATCTATCTATACATATATATCTCCCATAAATGAATGTGTTCATTTTATATTTATCCCTGTCTCTGTCTCAGCATAATATTCTCTTTATCCATCCATGTTTAAGCATATTTCATGATTTTATTTTCCTAAGAGCTGTATAGTATTCCATTTTGTAGGTGTACCATGGTTTTTATATCCACTCATCTGTTCTTGGGCACTTGGGTTGTTTCCAGATTCAGGCTGTTGTGAATAGTGAAGCAATGAACATAAAGTGCAGAGAGCTTTTTTGTATTGTGTTTTTGGACCTCTAGGAGCTGTATTGCTAGGTCATATGAGAGTGCAATCTCTAGTTGTTTTTGGCAGTTTTTGTTTGTTTTTGAGGAATGTCCTTATTGTTTTTCTTTGTTCCATCTGCTTAATGTTTAAAGGCAACTACTTCCATTTCCCCAGTCTTCATTCCACTCTTAGATTAAAACTTGGTTATGTAATTTTTTTGTGTGGAGGTATTTGAGGTTTGTCAGCAACATCAGGTGAGTGAATTGCTCACAGTGGTGCTGAGGATAGAACCCAGGTCAGCAGCATGCAGGACAAGTGTCTAAATCCCTGTACTAGCTCTCTTAAATCTATCATAGTATTTTTTTTTCTATTGCTCTTTTTTGGTAGTAATATTACCAATAGAGGTAGAGAGCTAGGACAGAGTGCCTAGGGCACTTGCATTACATTTGGCCAACCACGGGTAACTCCCCAGCACCACAGACACAGCCCCCTCCCCCATCCAGTACAAAGTTGGGTTGAGTATGCCTGTAAAACTCAAACTCCCCATCACCTAAAAAATGAGTAAGATTTGAGGCAAAAACACTCACTCACTTACATTTTTATTTTTACATAATATAATTTTACAGAAAGGAAGAGAAGAAAGGAGAATGTGGGCTTCATCAGACAGTTTCATGAAGTGAAAAAAAAGGGGGGGGAAGTCATGCCCATTTGGGATGGATATCATTCTAGAGTCAAAAAGCCTCACTCATTTTCAGAATGTTATCTAAAGAAACTTTAGCTGAGGAGTGCTTTTTCGAAATAAACTAATTTAATACACCAAATCAAACTGTCCTGGGGAGAAAACCTTATCTATCTCAGAAGAGAACAATCTATGGACTTCTCACCAGAGGACTCAGGGTGAACTCAAATGTCTTTTTGAACCTGACAATTCGTAAGTGATTTCTTGATTGATTTTTCTGACTTCTAACAACACTCTTCAATGCTCCCATTTTTATTCTCTGAAATGTCACTAATCTGTCCTTGGGTACTAGAGAAGTCTATTAGAAAAAGTAATATAGAAATCAGGATTCTCTTAGTCTGAACGACTAATGCAATGATAAAAGAGAGAAATTTAATTGTCTCACAACTGCAGGTATCCTAAATTCTGAAACATTCTTCAAAGTTTAGCAGTCTGCCAACAAAGAAAACAAAGATCACAAAAGACTAAAGAACCTGAATAATGGAGATTTATTGCTATCAATAAGGCTTATTCTTAGGATTGTATTGTTCATTAAATATATAAAGGTTTAGTTGAACATGAAAAATAGAAGACAAATCTAATGCATTTTGCATTGACATTTTTAGCCTAGTATATATTTTATATTAGGCAAAAAGTAATAATAAGTATTATCTGATTTTTTTAATATAGAAAGAAACTGTTATTGGACATTTTTGAAAGAATATGAAACAGTTTTGAAGGAAATAGTGTTTTTAGCATTTCTTTTTTTTTTCATGCTATCTGTTCGGCCCCAATATCTCTTTCTTTTTTTTTTAAATATATTTTTTATTTAAGTAACATGATCATATTTGGGTTACATTCATAACCAGAACACCCCCCTTCACCAGTGCAACATTACCCCCTCCCCCCTTCCCATCCCCTGCCTGTTTTCGAGACAGGCATTCTACTACAGTAATTTGTTTTTAAGTTCAGTAAATTGTATTATTTTCCTTACAGTAAAAAAATATAGTAAAGGTGTGATAGTGGCAATCGCCAATGTTTGCATAGGTCCAGAAAAATGGAGAAAATGGGGGAAGAAAATCCTTGACCTGATTACAAAAAGGCCTCACCCCAGAAGTTTATTGGCATAAGACAGACTCTGGGTTCCAGGCATACCAGTCTATCCAACTCCAGTCATTCTCAAGGTCCCGGTGAAACTTTTTTACACTTTAGCTATAGTTGGTATCAGACTTTTATATTTAAAGACTCTCCAGAGTTTTTAGCATTTCTAAAATGCACAGGCAAACAAAATTTAAATTTGCTCTCTAGTCACTAAAATATTTTAAACATGCTTTGTTTCCCTAAAAACCTGAAACTACACAGCTGGAATAATATGGAGTAGAATATCTTAAAATATCTGCAGCAAAAAGCTAAGCAAAATACAGTTGAAACTACTCATGACAGATAAACTCTTCTTTATTTCTTATAATCAAGTACTTCAGGGTAATTTTTTTTTTCTCTTAAATCCTTCAAGAAGATGTGGCTTGAAAGATAGTATAGTAGATAGAACACTTGCTTTGCACACTGCTGACCTGGCTTCAATTTCTAGCATCCCATATGATCCCCCAATCCCACCAGATTGAGTGCAAAGCCAGGAATAAGCCCTGAGCATAGCCACATGTGGATCCCAAAGCATAAACAAAACAAAAATCCTTCAATAAGAATTGTGATCACATACTTCTGTGAATGTAATCTGGAAATTCCCCGCACCCCCATTGCAGATATAATAAGAACCATTAAAGGACATTAAAAATGAGAGCTTCACTAACTGCTGCTGCCAGAGATTCAGGGCCACCCTTCTATCTGAAGGACCAAAATCTTTTAGATGCAATTTGCAAACACTCCTTCCTGGAAGAAGATGAATTAAAGAATGTATTTAACAGCCTGAAATAAATGGCAGCAGGACCAAAGTCTTTGTGTTTATATAGCTTTCATCTGTTCAATCCCTTTCTTGTTTGCCTTTTGGGCAAAAGCTGACTGGTGTCTTGGGAAAATATTTTGCAGATCTATAAGTACACTGTTAAATGCTCTTAACCACCACAGTGGTCTAAACTAAAGTAAAGCTCTGTGGTTATCTGTACCTCAGTCTGTATATTTCTCCAGCCCCTAAGAAATATTTTCTCTGTGTAGTCCATTTCAAAGTTTCAGAAAACTAGGATGAATTTTGTAGAGAAAGTGCATGTAAGGACAGGTTCAGAGATTCACAAATATATAATTTTTTTTTCAAAAGATTAAATTGGGGGCCAGAGGGATAGTAAAGTGGGTAAAGTGCTTGCCTTGTATGGGCTGACCCAGATTATATCCTTGGCATTCCATATAGTTCCTTGAACACTGCTGTTGCAATAAAGCCCTTTGTATGGGCTTGGATGGTGGTGGATGGTGATGGATGGTGAGAGGCCTTTCTCCTCCAGCCCAGGCCATGTATATGCAACCCCCTTCAGCCAGTGGGTCTGCAGTTTCATGTAGCAGTGAGAAAATCATCCACAGACAGGTTCAAGGAGATATCAGCTTTATTCATGCCCTAACCACCACATGTGTGGCCTATAAACCTTTTACGCTGGAACCCTAGTCAGCCCTATTCAGTACCTAGTCCCTCAGCCATCTCCTTTCCAAACTCTTCCTCCAAATGTCAACTCCCTTTTGTAACCCACCAAAGACCCCGCCCAGAAATGGGCAGGTCTTTCTTGTAGGTAAGGTTACACAGAAAGAATGGGGGATGGGGTAACACACTGCCAGAAGTAATTCCTGAGTACAGAGCCAGAAAAGACCCCTGAGCACAATCAGATGTGAAGAAAGAAATATTAATTTGGAAAAGGTTTGAGAAAGGTTATGATAAATATAATCATAATTTAAAAAGGCATTAGAAGAACATTATAAATAATGAGAAAATGTTTAAGACTCAGTGGGGTTCTTTGACTATTTTTGCAACTACTGATGTCTTTACTGTCATCCTTTCTTTTCTTTTTTTAAATGTTTGTTTTTGGTTTGGGGGCCACATTCAGTGGCACTCAAGGGTTACTTCTGGCTCTGTGCTCAAAATTTCTCCTGGCTGGGGCCGGAGAGATGGCATGGAAGTAAGACATTTGCCTTGCATGCAGAAGGACGGTGGTTCAAATCCTGGCATCCCATATGGTCCCCGGAGCTGCCAGGAGCGATTTCTGAGCGTAGAGCCAGGAGTAGCCCCTGAGCACTGCTGGGTGTGACCCAAAAAACAAACAAACAAAAAATTACTCCTGGCAGGGTCAGGGGACTGTAGGGGATACTAGAGATCGAACCTGGGTCAGCGGCATGCAAGGCAAATACACTACCAACTTTACTATCAGTCCAGGCCCCGAACTTTCTGTTTTTAATTTAAAAAGCCTTTATGCCAACTTTACTAGCTCAATCTTATCTAATGAAAACTCTTAGAAGCCCCATGTCTTTTATTATTTTAAATCCTTACAATTTTGTTGATCTGTTGTCTAGTATAGATCTCTTTGGCTATTCCCTGAGTTTCATGAGCACACAAATATACTCTCATATGACCTCTAGCTCTTGTATATATACTTGTATAACCTCTTGTCTCTAACCTTTAGCAAAATATTAGGTTTTTAACAAATACTAAGTATTCACTCACTGAACCTGAATTTTCTTATTTCTTCTTTCATTGTCTCCCAAGAAGGAAGATTTCAGGGCTGGAGAAATAGTACAGAAAATAAATTGTTTGTCTTGTATGCAAACAAATCCGTTTTCTTGAGCACTAGCTGCAGTGATTTCTGAGCACAGAAGTAGAAGTAAACCCTGAAAACTACCAGATATGATTCCTGTGGTGCCAAAGACAACTCTTGGCTTGATATTTTGAGTCCATCTTGGCAGTACTCAGGATGATCATGTATGCATGTGGGAAAACAAACCTGGGTCCATGTGCACGGAAGTATACGCTCCAGCCCATTGAGTTATCACTTTGGCTCTTATACTAGTAACTTTTCACTGTAAAACTGTGCTTCAAGTTTCCTTGTCTACAAATTAGAAATCCTAATAGTGCTATAGAGGAGGCCATTATAGAAATTGGCTGAACTAATAAGTAATGCCTGAAAGAATTTAAGATACAACCCTCTGTGGCAGACTGGAATCCACAATCCTGGGGAATACCTTAGTGGAACCCAAGACATATCTTCTGGCCAGTCATATCCTGGTTTTCTCTGCATCATGCCCCAGAGAACAGAAGTCAAAGGGCGCGGGGGGTGGGGGGTGGAGGGGGGAGAGACTTCACAGTAATGTTCATAATCCAAACTACTGTCCAGTTCAAGGGATGGGATGGAGAAAGGGAGGGAAGGAGCCATCGAGGCTGACCAGGAAACTGCTCTCTGATTGGGTGAAAAGAAGGTTCAAGGGACTGACTATTGAGTGCCTACTCTGTGCAGGCACTATTCAAATTTAGTCCTTGCTTTAAGGCCCAAACCAACTGATGAACAAAAACACGTGCTAGCAAAGGTGATTTTAGGTATTAGTAAAGACTCCAACGAAGACAAAACCAGCAAGTTGGTAGAAGGATGAGTGATAGGGCTGTTTTTGTTTGTTTGTTTGTTTGTTTGTTTTGATTGTTCGTTCGTTTTGATTTTTGGACCACACCCGGTGACGCTCAGGGATCATTCCTGGCTATGGCTCAGAAATTGCTCCTGGCTCTGGAGATCATATGGGAGGCCGAGGATTGAAACCAGGTCTGTCCTGGGCAGCGGAGTGTAAGGCAAACACCCTACCGCCCTGCTGCTGTGCTATCCCTTGGGCTCTGATGGGGCTGTTTTAAGTAGTTGGTAGGAAACAGTCTCTGGGACATAGATACTTGTCACATGCCCTTGGAATGTGGCCAATCCAAATAGAGAGGTGATGCATTGCATACACTAGTCATTTTAAATGGAAAGAGGAGCTAATATAAAATATCTGATTAATAATTGTATATTAATCATGTCACTGATGGTGTTTCGGTTTACTCAATTAAATAAAAGATTGTAATTTTAAAATAAAATCCTTCACCAATGCCTGCTATATATTAGGACCTCAATAAGCATTGGGCAGCTTAAATAAGGATATTATTATTATTATTTATAAAATAAGCATTAGTAGTTAATATACAAAACGGACCCCCAGAGCAGTTTCTAAAATGAGGCTTCAAAACTTACTTGCATCTAAAGAGTAGTATCCTGGAGGACGCTGGGTTCAAGGTGGAAAACTGATGTAGAATAGACAGTATTGTCACTTACCTACTGCCTGTTCGTTGTTTCTCATTGCTAAATATTTGGTCAAGGCTTGTGGGCAATTCTGGACATATATTTTCACATATTCTATCACTAAACTGTTGGTTATAATTTTTCTTTCTTTTTATTTATTTATTTGACTTTTGGAACTTATCCATCTGTGCTCAGGGTTCACTCCTGACTTTGCACTTAGCACTCCTGATGGGCTCAGGGAACCATGCAGGGTGCAAGGAATTGAATCTGAGTCATTTCCTAACCTTCAGACCCTAGATTTTAAGGAAAAAATAGAGGGATTGTTTCCCTTTCCTGTTGTGCTATGGTGGTGGTATGTGGGGGTCATACAAAAATGCATAAGGATCACTCTCAGGAGTCATGTCGGGGTGCATCTAATTTAGGGTCTAGGGCCTGCAAGACTCTTTCTAGGATGGAGTCACATTCCCTTGTCTCACAGTACTCTTCATTTTAATCTGTATTATTAAACTCACCCCAGTAACTCAATATTTTCCCAGTTCCAAATTATCTTCTTTAGTTATATACTATGTCCACATTCAGCTATTTCCTTTTCAGTATTTTTCAGTATTTCAGTCTTGTGTTTTTAAGCAAGTCACATTCCATTATATTTCTATTTTAATTTCTTCTCCAACTAATTTTAATGCATTATTAAATAGGAGGCTAGCACTTTGAAAGAGAAAGCAAACTATTTTAGTGATAATTCAATAATAATAATTTTGCAGCAAATTGTCCCTGTGGGTTACACTGATACATTATAAAGTAGTGAAATATGTTAGCTGCAAACATTTGCATTTATTAACATAAAGTCAAGGCCAACTAAACAGAGGTTATTTCAGAAGTTGTAGGTCCAAGTTCAGTTAACTGGAGTCAATCCCTTAACATTAGAGCTGAAATGGGACTGCATTAAAAGTGCTGTTGTGTGATCACATTTTAGTGCCTATTATGTCTTGATTAAGACTCCCCTGGATATTCCTTTTTAATGGAATTTGAGGAATTAAAAATGGCTTCACAAATCACTTTTTAATCTGGTGAAGTAAGCAGGGAATGAAAAAACACCATGCTGTCATCTTCAAGTGCAAGGAAAGTTGTAAATAAAGAAAACAAATTAGAGGCTGGTTCACACCTCATCAGCTACCTAACAACCTGTTACCAGTTAATTACACACCTTTAAAATGCATGTACCAGAGAAATTATTCAGAAATCGGTTTCTCTAAAAGGGAGGGTGGCAGACAAGTACCGAATCAGAAAAGGCTGTATTTAACTATTTAGGTAAACAATCATGAAAGGGAAAAAATATTTTCTTGAGAATTATAGCCTGCAAGTATCTCTATTGGTGATCTCACCTCAGTGGCCTCCAGACCAATAATTCACTCAAGACAGATAAATTTGTTGAGGACCTCGTGGGAAATAGAGTCTCATATCTTGTTGTGACCTTGTCAATCCATCAGTAGTATCCACTGGTTATTTACTGCATTCAGAGTCCAATCTTGATCTATGAGAAGAGAATTAGATCACAAGACAACTAAGCTAAATACAAGTTTAAGTAGCCTCACTGTGCTTTTGGTTTCATTATATACCTGTTTCTTCTTGTTTTAGCTTCGAGCTAAATAGAAAACGGTTGGAAATAACAGGTAGAAATAAATAAATCGGGGGTGGAAATCCTGGATAAATATCTTGTTATCTAGTCTAGACACACAGGTTTTTTTGAGGAGCATATATGAGTAGGTGTCTAATTTATTTCTCCAAATTGCTTTGAAAAGTAAAAGGCCCCCAAAAACAGCTTTGTAAAATATTGAAAGTGCTACAGAACTGTCCTTCAGAATACTGTTCAGCATACTGTCTTTGACTGCCTGGTGTATCTCTATACCAAAATCACCTCTTCTTTAACCAAGATAATGATCACCTGCCTGCTGCATTTCTTGGAAGTGCAACTGACAGAAGCAATTTCAATGCACCAAGCCTACAGCAAATGCTAATTACTATTATTTTCCATTGTCTTTATAGATAGTGAGCCATGACATTGGCTTGGTTGCCTGATCAAATCTATTTCCTATAGCATTTTAGTGCAATATATGATCTAAATGATTAAAATGATAGTATTCTATGTACCTATTAAAGGCTTATTTTGAAAATGCAGTTTGAAATTGGCTTCACAAATAAATTTTTAAAGCATATTAATTCAATTTGAATTATATTCATTCATAAATGATTATTGAATGATATATGTTCAATTTTGGCATTAATTCATCATCCAGCAACTGAATTTTTCATAAGCACTATATTCAAAAGGCATATTGTCATTTCTAGAAGAAAAAGGTACATATCCATATTAATGTATTTGGAGTTGAGGAGGTAGATCAAAGAGCTAAAGCACTTGCCTTGCATGCAGGAGGTCCCTGATATCACAGTCTGTGCCTCTCAAATAGAACCAGAGTGGCCCTGGTCACCCCCAGAATAGACCTCAGCAATACTGCTTCAAAAAGGAATAAATATAATGCATCAAAAAAGTATGTCAGGGGTGGCATCCAGCTCTCTAAGAACTGCTAAGGAGGTCCACTCCCCCAATATAAATACATCTATACAAATATGAACATATCTATAATCCAATTATAAATTGCTTAAAATTATTTAGATAAAATTCTCATAGTAATTTTCTCAAAGCCTTGGTTAGTTAGGTAAAATTTTTAGTTAATTTGGACAGGGGCTAAGGATATTTGTTAAACCTATGTCTGGATCTTTATATATATACATTGATAGAAAAATATCAATGATTAATGATAATAACTTCTCTCTGACCCAGGTAGGTCAAAACCAGAATAATCTTCACTAGTCTCACTGATAAGATTTTGTTACACATTGAAGAAATGAATTAATTTGCAAGATATTGCCTATCTGGAACAACAGAAGATCTACTAAATTAAATTTAGAAGATAGAATTTTATTAAGTCACTACTATATTATTTTTGCATGTTATAAAAGCAAATAAACCGGACTTATAAAAATGTGTATGGATTATTTTGTAGTTCCATCCCTTTAAAATACATATATACATATAAATGATTTTAAACAAAAATGTATCATTCTATGTGCTTTGTTGTGAAGCAACTGTTTATGAAGATTTGTGATGTTCTTGAATTTTTCTGTAACAAATATGCTGAAAATAAATATCCTATATCATAAATACTTGTACAGAAATTTTACTGATTAAACATATAGAAGTAGAGTTGCTTAGCTAAGTAAGAAAAGATCATTTTTTTGTTCTTTTAACTTGGGAATGTGAAGCCATTAGGAGATTAAATATTTTTGCATATGCTTTTGGTTATCTTAATTTATTCTTTCATCAATGATTATTAAACTGTCACTTTGATCTTATTCCTGTGCTCTGGTTATATCATTTTGGACAAGTAACTCTGTAAAGCTTTGTTCATTGTTTATACCCCAATTTTATGCATTTCATTTGTTCTTGTCTTTTTTAGCCAATTTCTTCTTCACTCCATTTTAAGCTGTACTGTTAAAATACTTTTTAAAATGTATAATAAAATGACACTGTATAAAATATTAAAATGAACATGTGGGACTAAAGGGCTGAAGTATATATATATGAGGAGTATTACATGGAATATAACTATGAGGGAGCCTCAGATTTAAACTCAAGCACCAAACAGCTTCCTGAGCACTGCCAGGAGTAATCCCTGAACATTTTTCTGGAAGTATTCCTGAGCACTGCTGGGTGGGAAACAAAACAAAGAAAAAAATTATTTGTGGTAAATATTTTACTTTATGCATTTGATATGAATACGGCAGATTTGACTTTCAAGAAAAAGTCAAAAGGTACAAATCTATATGGAGTAAGGAAATAGGACTGCGAACTAAGGCAAAAGTGATATTTGGTTGAAGGAGGAAGTCAATTGGAACACTATTAGACAGAACAGAACATGGCTACCTCTCAAATTTTAAGGAGTTATAAAATGGTTGAAAGACTTTAAAGGACTAGATAATACAAAAGGATTTGCTATGTGGTATGATGCATAATTTTCCACAAAAACACATTTTTTCCCCTATGGTTTTTCTTCTTCTTTTTTTTTTTTTGGTTTTTGGTTTTTGGGCCACACCCAGCGGTGCTCAGGGGTTACTCCTGGCTGTCTGCTCAGAATCAGCACAAAGACCAAGATCTCCAACCACAGAAGATGGATTAAAATGACACTGAGGGAACAGAACCTCTAGAACCACAAAGACTGACTTCATCATAAGTCCCACCTCAGGATCCGTGCAGATACTGAGACCTCTAGACACAGAGGTCTGATTGTATCACCCAGGACAGGGCAGAAGTCTTCCACACACCACAAAAACACCACCGGGAGAGTAAATGATCCTGAACAGAGTCTAGAGTTGATCCCATGACAATATACTCCAAGGAAGGAGAAAACCCATATTTCTTAGGCCAAGTGAATTCCTTTTCGAATGACCCCAATATTTACTGTGCCAGGGCAGGAGGGAAAAAACAAAAATACAAAAAGCACGAAACCTTGGTTATTTTTTTTATATATTATTTTTTATCTTCATTTATTATTATTATTATTTTTATTTACCTATCTATCTTTGGTCGATTTCTCTGTTTGGGTGTGATTATTAAAATTGTTGTTATACTTATTTTTTTCTCTTCCTTTCTTTTCTTTCTTTATGTGCTATGCCATGTTTCTTATTTCAAGACCATGGCGTTTTTTGTTTTTTGTTTGTTTGTTTTGTTTCTTTTTGTTTTTGTTTTTGTTTGTCTGTTTTTCTTTGTTTTGTTTTTTTGTTTGTTTGTTTTTTGTGGTGCTAATCGATATAGCTGGAATCCTCACTGGATATTTGACACTTCTTTTGGTACTGGTGGAGTGTTTCACCTTCTTTATCTCCTTCATCTCTCAAATCGTTGATGAGAGCCCCTAGAAGGATTCCGCCCATTTTCGGCATATTAGACTCTTACCCCAGCTTATTACTTTTCTCTTTTTCAAACAAAACCATGCATCTTGAACTAGCTAGTCCTGCCTCCAGGTAGAGGGGGAAATAAGGGAGACATCAAGACCAAACAGGTGCAAGACTACTAAGTAGTAGGTCAGATACAGAGGGGACCACATATTCTAGCCGCCCTGAGGGTGAGGGAAGAGGAAATGGGAGGGAGGACAAAAATGGAGGTATAAGGAAGACAATTTGGTGATGGGAATCCCCCTTGATTTTATGTAAATATGTACCTAAAATAATATTGTCAACAATATGTAAACTACCATGATCAAAATAAAAATTATATTAAAAAAAAAAAAGAAATAGCTCCTGGCAGGCACGGGGGACCATATAGGACACCGGGATTCGAACCAACCACCTTTGGTCCTGGATCAGCTGCTTGCAAGGCAAACGCCGCTGTGCTATCTCTCCAGGCCCGGTTTTTCTTCTTTTGATGAAAAACAATATTTTAAAAATAAGGCTTATGATAGTAGATTTTGTTTGATTAGTTATAGAGATGTAGTAAGACTACAACTTTAGCATATGGGCCTTCTTATGTTTGCTTTGTTGGAAATTTTTGTAAGGAATCTCAAATTGGACTTTGATAAGCCTCCTGTTATTTACTATTTTGAAACTAGGAAAACAAGATAAAGACTTTACCAGATTTTATTTTTACTACCTGCAGGTTTGGATAAAATTCCTATCTTTTCTTGTTCCCAAAAATATTCTAAAGGCCTATCAGGAACTGATCTTCCACTTTCAGCTAGAAAATTGGGAACATTAAAAAACAAGATTTTTGTTTCTGGTTTTGAGGCCACACCAGAGGCAGTCAGGGGTTACTCCTGGCTCTGCGTTGAGAGGTTCAGAGGACCATATGGGATGCAAGGGATCAAACCTGGGGTCTGCCATGTGCAAGGCTAATACCCTGTCCCTTGTGCTATTATTCGGACCCCTAGAAAGCAAGATACTTCATCCACCAGTACTTTGTAGACAGTTGTACATGAAGTCTAAAACTTTAATTTCTCAACTATATATTTTCATATTTTACTAAAGAATATCATTTTCAGGTACATACAAAAGAACAAAGTCAAATCCTTTCTTCATATAATGCATAAGTGAATGCAAAATATATAAATTACATGTAGGAAATGGAAAGAAAACAATGCAAAATAGAGAATGTAAGGCTTAATTGTCTTGGCTTAGGCAAAATTTTCTTGGGTGTGACACCAAAATCACAAGTGACAAAAAAAAAAAAAACAACTAGGATTGCTCCACATCACTAATCATCAGGGAGATGCAAATTAAAATAACAATGAGGTACCATCTTACTCCACAGTGACTGGCACACATCAGAAAGAACAAGAACAATCAGTGCTGGCGGGAATGTGAAGAGAAAAGAACTCTTATTCACTGCTGGTGGGAATGCTGTCTAGTCCAACCTTCATAGAAAACCATATGGAGATTCCTCAAAAAACTGGAAACTGAACTCCCATATGATCTAGCTATACCACTCCTAGGTATATACCCTAGGAACACAAAAATACAACTCAAAAATCCCTTCCTCACACTTATATTCATTGCAGCACTATTTACAATAGTCAGACTCTGGAAACACCAAGATGCCCTTCAACAGATGAATGGTTAAAGAAACTGTGATACATATACACAGTGGAATATTATGCAGCTGTCAAGAGATGAAATCATAAAATTTTCTTATACGTGGATGTACATGGACTCTATTATGTTAAGTGAAATAAGTCAGAGGGAGAGAGATAGACACAGAATAGTCTCACTCATCTATGGGTTTTGAGAAAAATTAAAGACATTATTGTAATAAGGCCCAGAGACAATAGAGTTAAGGACTGGAAGGGCTGGAAGAACCAGCTCACAATTTGAAGCTCACCACAAAGAGTGGTGAACTCTGTTAGGGAAATAACTACACTAACAACAACTAACATGACAATGTTGAAGAATGAGAGAAGTATAATGCCTGTCTTGATTACAGGCAGGGGTGGGGGAGGAGGGGGGTATTGGTGGTGGGAATGTTGCGCTGGTGATGGAGGGTATTCTATTTATAACTGAAACTCAACTATAAACATGCTTGTAATCATGGTGCTTAAATAAATATATATATAAGAATAACTAGGATTATATTGGATTTTATCACATTGTATTTCAAAGGATACCATCATCAAGACAATGAGAGGGGTCTTAAAAGATAGAGCAGGAAGTAAGGTGCTTGCCTTGTATATGGTGAATCCTGGTTGATTCCCAGCACCTGAGTTCTTTAGCACCAGAAGGACACAGAGCTAGAAATAAATGTCTGAATATAAGTAGCTATGTCCCAACCCCTATTCCTCAAAAGACAATGGAAGATAACCTACATGATGGGAGAAAATATCTTCAAATCATATATATGAAAAAAGATTTGTAGCTAGAATTTCAAAAGCCTTATAGATGAAGAACAAAGGCTGCATACTTTTTAACTAAGTAAAAATAAGCAAATAATTTGTTTTGTTTTTGAGCCACACCTGGTGATGCTCAGGGGTTACTCCTGGCTCTATGCTCAAGAATCACTCCTGGCAAGCTCAGAGAACCATATGGGATCCCCAAAATTGAACCTGGGTCAGCTGTGTGCAAAGCAAGTGACTTACCACACTGTACTATCACTCCAGCCCCAAATAGGCAAAAAATTTAAGTAAGCATGTCCCCATTAAGCACATGAAAAGATGTTCAACATAATTATCCAATGGGAAAATGTAAGTTAAAATCATATGATACCAGCTTGTATCTATTAGGGTTGCTATAATTCTAAAAATGATAAGACTTGGCAAAGATGTAGAGAAAATGTAACATTTACACACTGCTGGAAAGAAAATTAAAATGATACAGCTACATTGGAACAATGTATGGAAGCTAAACATGGATTAACCCAGAAATTCTGCTTCTATGATTATACCCTAGGAAGTTAAAAAGCATTCTCATAGAGAACTTTGTGCATAAATATTTATAGCAGCTTTTTGAAAATTTGAAAAGAACCTAAATGTCCATAAACTGTGAAATAATATAAAAACTACTGTATTTAGATTAGAAACTTGGTTCAAGTGATAGCCGGTATTCTTGCGTGTACTATCTGTTTTTATTTCCTTTTCAGTAGGACTGGCACAAATTAAAATTATTTTTTTAATTGAGTTTCTTTTTTTGTTTTGTTTTGTTTTTTTTTTTTTGCTTGTTTTGAGGCCACACCCAGATGTGCTTAGGGATTATTTCTGGCTCTCTGCTCAAGGATCACTGCTGGCAGAGGATCAAAGCCGAACTGATGGTGAGCCTGGCAAGTGTTATACCCACTGTACTATCTTCTCGACCCTAAATTTACTACTTTTTAAAAAAAATAAATAAAAGTATTGGGACCAGAGCAATAGAACAGTGAGTAGGGCCACTTGTTTTGCACTCAACTGACCTAAATTCAATCCCCAGCAGATCATATAGCTATAGCCCCCTGTGATAGGAGTGATCCCTGAGCACAGAACCAGGAGTAAGTTTTTTGTTTGTTTGTTTTGTTTTGTTTTTTGGGTCACACCTGGTGGCACACAGGGATTACTCCTGGCTCAGAGGATCATATGAGATGCTGGGAATAGAACCTGGCTCCATCTCGGGTAAGCTACGTGCAAGGCAAACTCCCTACCACTGTGCTATCACTCTAGCCCCTGGGATAAATTCTGACTGATGGATATGACCCAAGATCCAAAATAAACAAATAATGTTAAAAACTTTGTATTGTGGTTTTACCTCACTTTTTTGCATAACATAAAATAAAATCTACAATAATCTTGTGGCACAATGCAATATAGCCATACAGTAAAATATTTGAAAAAAAAAAAAGAAAATATACCATGCTATTAAATACCACGGGATGGATAAATCTTGAAGTTTTATGTTAAGGTAAAGTAACCAGTATTAGTATGAAATATCCAGAATAGTCATATCTGAATTGATGCTTATCAGGAAAACAGGAATGACTGCTAGTGAGTACAGAATTTCTTTAATTTTGGGGTTTACTTGGCTTGCTCAGTCGGTAGAGCATGAGAGACTTAAATTTGGGGAGAATATTCAGGAGCTATTCTGTCTATGTGCTTATGGATCACTTTTGGCAATGCTCAGCAGACTATATGTGGTGCTAAAGATTGAACCATGGTTGCCTACATGCAAAACAAGTGCCTTAATTTCTGTACTACCTTCTTTCCAGCCTCAGAACTTCTTTTTGAGGTGATGTTATAAAATGAATTGGAGTGAGTTAGATAATATACACAAGCCATCAATTTTACATGTTTAGCATGTATAAAACTTTGAATTCAACCCTTGGTACCATTTGCCCTTCACCAGAACTGCCAGGTATATATCTCTGGTAACCCCAATAACTTTTTGTGTGGCCCTGATGACCTCTGAGCACAGCCCAGTTGGAACTCTGCTGGAAATGGTCCAGGGACCTCAGCACTGTTGAGTGTGGCCCTGATTTGAAAGATTTCTAGTATATAAATTGATAACATTATACTATTGTCTGACACTGGGCAAAGCAGGACTAGGACTCTGATAAACAGAAACCCATTTTGGACAGTAATGACATTGACAAATCTCTATAAACTTTACATCCACATCTCAGTCTTTGAAATGTTTGTCTTAGCAAGATTTTACTCATCTCAGTTTCACCTGGAGCAGGTTATGCATCTCTTTTGATTTGCTAACTTTTTTCAATGAAACTAATCAATAATAGCATCAAGTAAACTTTCTTTTCTCGCACTTTCTATTTTTGTCAAGTAAATAAAAAAAAACCTTTGTAATTTTAAAGGAGCCTCTGGGAAATCTCAAAGACAATTTTAGAATGTTGAAGGGCCTCAATGTACTTGAAAAACACAGAATGCTTTGAAAAATACTTTTAAGACAAAACTAATCTCAAAAATGGAAGTATTTGCACAAAAGTATTTATACTTTTCTGAACTTATGCTAAATTATTTTTTTTTTTTGGTTTTTGGGCCACACCCGGCGGTGCTAAGGGGGGTTACTCCTGGCTGTCTGCTCAGAAATAGTTCCTGGCAGGCATGGGGGACCATATGGGACACCGGGTTCGAAACAACCACCTTTGGTCCTGGATAGGCTGCTTGCAAGGCAAACGCCGCTGTGCTATCTCTCCGGGCCCTTATACTAAATTCTTACATTTAGATCAAGTTACATAAAAATTAAAAATTTTCTAAAAGAAGAAAAAAAAGAAAAAAACGGGGGGGGCTTCCGGCGGCGTCTGTGGTGGTGGTGGTGGTAGTGGTGAGTGGGCGGGGATTAATTAGCCCCCAGGGCGCCAGGTGTTGTGGTGTCTTGGGGGTACCAAATTAAAAAAAAAGTTTTCTAAGGGGCATCCATAGTGGTACTTGATAGTAGGAGATGTGGTTCAAACTCGGGCCTTGCATATCTAAAGCATGTGCTTCACTGCTTTGAATTATCTCCCTGACCCTCATAACAAGTATGAATTTTTTTTTTTTGATTACTTAGTGCCCATACCCAGTGGTGCTCTGAAACACCATTTGGCTTAGTGGTCATGGGCCATTCCTGGAAATGCTTAGGATTCAACTCAAAACATACACTTTAGTCCTTTGAGCTATTTTCCCAGTGCAGTAAACATTTTGGTTTTTGAGGGTCACAGTACCAACAGTGTTCAGTTTTCACTTCTGGTGTTACTCAGGGGACCATATATGGTGCCAGGTATCAAACTGAGGTTTACTGCATATGTATGCATGGCAAGTTCCCTATTCCCTTTCTATTTCCCAGTCCAGTAATTATAACTTTTTTTTTTTTTTTTGGTTTTTAGGTCACACCAGCAGCACTCAGGGGTTACTCCTGGATCTATGTTTAGAAATCGCTCCTGGCAGGCTCGGGTGATCATATGGATGCCAGGATTCAAACCATCGTCCTTCTGCATGCAAGGCAAATGCCCTACCTCCATGCTATCTCTCTGGCCCCAGTAATTATAACTTTTAACCAAAGAAATGGCCTCTAATACAGAGAAAATCTGGGAAGTAGAAAATAGTTCATCACATACCAGTATTTTACCACATTAACAGAGTTCATAAATAACCATAACACAATTTTCTAAGACCAAATACATATTTATTTAAGCTTTTAAAAGTGATCAAAAGAACATATTCACTATAGAAGCAGGGACAAGGATATAGGTCAAAGAGCTTTTCATGGGCAAAGTGTAGAACATTGACCCCCTATCAACTGCTCCAAGAGCTATCTCTGAAAACTTCTGGCTCAAACTCCTCTCCAGATGAAAGAAGCAAATATATACCAGTGTAAAATTATGGTCAATATCAGTTTATAGGTATTCTGTATTACCATCTTAAAATGCTCATGCAAACTAATAAATATTAGTTTTATTTCAATCATGATTTTGGTTTATAGATATTGGAACTTAAAAAGCTGAAAAATGACCCCAAAAATGCTAGATGAAATAAAGTTTATAAGGATAATGATTCAATACAGGCAAAGGCAAATGTACTATTTTCATAGAAGTAATATAAGTTTATTGAAACAGTAACACTACTTAGTATTGTGAAAATATTTCCATCTAAAATTAAAATCTACTCTTAGATAATTTGTTTAATGCTAAAAGGCTAGCTTTAAAAATCTAAAACCCATAATTTTAAGCTAATCTCATTTACTAAGTTATGTGAAAGTGATTTTTCTTTTTCTTTCTGTCTCTTTTTCCAGGCGCCAACCCAGGACACTGTACAAGCAGGACAAGGGTTCTACTACTGAGGTTTATCCCTGGCCCAAAAGTAGTTTCTAAAGTATTTATGAGTTGAACACTTTGAAGAGCAAACACTTGATTGAAAATATGAGCAATTTAATTTCCAAATATTTCTTAGAATTTTAAGGATATTCTGATTACATAGGTACTTATTTCTATAAATCATTTGAATAAGGTTTCTATAAGGTAGTTTGGTTTGGATGAGGGTCTCCCAATCAATACTGATGTCACTTTCAGCAACATCTGGCAACCTGGCCAGAATGTTAGTACTAGGTCTGATGATGATGATGAACTTCTTGGGTTCAGTTGTATGGAGGTCACCAGGGCCAAACCAGTAGTGTTCAGAGGTAGTCATGCAGTGCCAAGGATCAATTTGGAGCCTAATGCATTCCAGTTATTTGAGCTATCTCCCTAGCCCCTTTTAAGATATCTTATAATATAATTTATTAATACTATTTAGAAATAAGAAAAGTTGCACATACATGAGAGGTAAAGAATTTTCTGAAGTATAATTACATGTACATATTGAGAAAGAATCTGATGTTCTGATAAATGTCTACAGTTTTACCCAAGGTTCAAGAGTAAACATGATTATAAAACTTGTTAGTCAAGGTATTACCTTCCCAATAGGCAGAAAAATTCTTCATTTATTTGAGTTCAAAATAGACAAATACAAAAGACTAACACAACAAATTACGTTATCTCTCATCCACTAAGGTCTCTGCGAAGTATCGATCCATTTACAGATATCATCAAATGGTCAAGTCTCTAAAATAAATTCCAACAAATTACTGGGAAAGAACTAATTGGTAACAAATGATCCAAGACCAAAGCAAAGATTGTAAGACTAATAGAGAATAAACTTAAAATTAGAAAATTGGGGCCTGAGGGACTGAAGAGGTAGTACAACAGGAAGGGGGCTTGTTTCAGACACAGCCCACCAGGTTTGATTGCCAGTATCCAGAGTTACTTAATCAATGCCAGGAGAGATCCCTAAAGTACAGACATGGGAGTAAACCGTGAACATCACCAGGTGAAGCAAAACAGCAACAATAGAAACAATAAATGAAAAAAAAAAAACAAAGGCAACAAAAGATATTAGGGCATGAACAAAGTTCTATTGTTACTTTGAATATATAACTTGGAAGTATAGAACAGTATGGGTATAAACTGCATAGGAAATGCAGTTCTCAATGATAAAGTAAAAGCCTTCCAAAGATATTTTATTCATAACAGGGTGTCTAACTTAGTCACTGTACATTACAGCTTTTTATGGTTGAGTTTCAGGCATACAATGTTTCAACACCATTCTCTTTACCAGTGTCCATTTTCCTCCACCTGTGTCCCCATTTTCCTTCCCAAAGTGTGTGCCTCTATGACAGGCACTTTAATTTTTTAGTTTTAGACATTGTTGGATACAGTATTGTTACTGATAGAGTTTTATGAATAACACTGTACCACCTTTTATTTATGACAGGGAAGACATGATAATTACATGAATTTTTTTTGTAATTGAGGCTCTATTGAAAGTTCATAAGAAGCTTTTATTATTGCCTTAACTACCTAGAAGAGTGAGAGCTGGAGGCATTATCTAGAATTAGAGGTTTGAACAGAAAAACCTATTAGAGAAACTATCTACACAGCAGAGAAAGCAGCCAGTTACAGAGCATCTGGTCTTCCTCGTATGAGTCACCCTCTTCACATAATGTGCATCTCCCTCCTCTTTCCTTGATTCATTAGCCATAATAATTCTATCCCCATTTCTGCTTCCTAACCTTGAAATTCATGTCTATGGATCCCTCATATATATGTAAATAATTTTTATGTCCTTTTAATATTTGGATGTTAATTTGATTACTTGATCTAGTAAAGAATAAAGAGACATTTTCTCTTTTCCAAATACTTGGTTTTTCAGCATAATTAACCCCATTTATTGTCTTAGTAAAACTTCAAAAACTTAAAAAGTTTTTTTCTAATATCTGGAGATAATACAGAGGTTAGGGTGCATGGTTGGCACATATGTTACCTGGTTTTAATTTCCAGAATCATGTGGTCTCTGCTCTTAGGTTTTTTTAGAGTTGGCAAGAGCTGCTGTCTTGCTTGCTTTCTGAAGAGACAGTGTTAAGGGGCAAGTATCAAGTTAAAAGTTTTGATCAAGTAAGTGGTAAGAACCTTTCTCCTTGACCTCATGCCTTCAGAGTCAATGCAGGCACTCAGAAAGATTGAGCTCTCACCCTCCTTTTTCCCCTGAAAGGCACAGAGGCCAGTGTGTCTCATGACAACATGAGATTTATTGGGTCACAGAGAAGCCTTATGACCTAAGGAACCCCCTAATAGAAGAAGGAGGACCCTTTGTGAGAGGTGCATGGGTGCATATCTTCATTTGCATCACCCTGAGGAGGGGCAGGCTATGATTGCTGAAGGGTGATTTTCTCCTCCAGAATGTGACTCGTTGCAGAGCTCAATGCTTCTGTTCATCAGTGAGAGACCTTCTGTTCAATCTGTACCTCTATTTTGGTATTTGGATCTTGAGGCTTGCAGTTAGGAAGCTGATCCTCAGGTTCTTTGTCCTGGGTAGAGAAACACCACTGCAAATATGTTGGGTGTATATATATATATATATCCCCAATTCACAATACAGACCAGGCAAAGGGCCTGTGTTGAGGTGTATATGGGGTCACTTACTGTACCTCCTCTTTCTATACAGTCAGTGTAAAGAACACAGCCTGTGGTAATAATTGGGAGGCATTATCTTGTCTTGTCTCTCTATATATTTTATATATATTTACATATATATATAATTTACATATATATTTACATATATATAGTCTTTCACAACATTCCCATGACCAATATCCCAAGTGTCCTTCCTCCCCACCCCACACCGGCCTGTACTCTAGACAGGCTTTCTACTTCCCTCATTCAGTCACATTTTGTTAGGATAGTTCTCAGTGTAATTATTTCTGTGACTGCACTAAATGATCCCTATGGTGAGCTTCATGTCAGGAGCTGGATCCTCCAGTCCTCCTCTATTTTGTCTCTGAGAATCATTACACAAATGCTTTTCATTTTTCTCAAAACCCATAGATGAGGGAGACCATTCTGTGTTTATCTCTCTCCCTCTGACTTATTTCACTCAGCATAATAGATTCCATATATATCCATATATAGGAAAATTTCATGACTTCATCTCTTCTGATGGCTATATAATATTCCATTGTGTATATGTACCACAGTTTCTTTAGCCACTCATCTATTGAGGAGCATGTAGGCTGTTTCCAGAGTCTGGCTATTGTAAACAATGCTGCAATGAATATAGGTGTGAGAAAGGGATTTTTGTATTGTATTTTTGTGTTCCTATGATATATCCCTAGGAATGGTATAGCTGGATTGTACAAGAGCTCAACTTTTGGAGAAATCTTCATATCACTTTCCACAAAGGTTGGACCAGACGGTATTCCCACCAGCAGTGAATAAGAGTTCCTTTCTCTCCACATTCCCACCAGCACTGCTTGTTTTCATTCTTTCATTATTTCATTCTTTCAATCTCAGTGGCTTGAAATGGTACCTCATAGTTGTTTTGATTTGCATCTCCCTGATGCAAATGATTAGTGATGTAGAGCATTTTTTCATAAACCTTTTAGCCATTTGTATTTCTTCTTTGTCAAAGTGTTTGTTCATTTCTTCTCCCCATTTTTTGATGGGGTTAGATGTTTTTTTCTTGTAAAGTTCTGTCAGTGCCTTGTATATTTTGGAGATTAACCCCTTATCTGATGTATTGGGTGAATAGTTTCTCCCTCTTAGTGGGTGGCTCTTGTATTCAGGGCACGATTTCCTTTGAGGTGCAGATGCTTCTCAGCTTAATATAGTCCCATTTATTTATTTCTGCTTTCACTTGTTTGGAAAGTACTGTTTCCTCTTTAAAGATACCTTTAGTCTCAATGTAATGGAGTGTTTGACCTACATGTTGTTCTATATACTTTATGGTTTCATGTCTGATATCTAGGTCTTTAATCCATTTGGATTTTACTTGTACAAGATGTTAACTGGAGGTCTAAGTTCGCTTTTTTTTTTTTTTTTTTGGTCAACTGATATTCTGGAAGTATCTGTTCCTCTTCTGGAGGATCACAGGGCTTACTCACTAGGATCTCCATCCCTAAGAAACCCCATTTTTGGCCTTTGGTCTTATGACACTTCACCTCTTTTCTGCATACACTGTAGCTGCCAGAAAGGTTTCAGATGCCCAAATATCTGTGGTGAGAAACACCATATCCTGGCTGTCTTGGGGAAGTGTATGTGTGGCAGTCTTGGAGGTGGACACCAGTCACAGTCCTGAAGGAAGATATTACTGATAGTCTCTGGAGGCTGCTTCTGATACTTGGCCAAGCGATGCTGTTCTGCTGGTGCTCCAATGTGTTCTGAACATTGCCTGTGACTTTCACTGGATGTACTAGACTAATGTGGAGAAAATACAGGAGTGTCATACACTGAACCAGATTTCAGTGGGCCTTCTTGGGAAGGAAAATGCATTTTAGGGCCTTGTGGATCTTTTGTCACCTGTGCAGACTGGAAGCCTTCTGTGACCCCTTATAGTCCTGTTTTCTGGTGACAGTTGATTAAGGATTTAGCACCATAGCTTTTGCTTTTTTCAAGACTGGATATTCTTGAGTTGTGGTCTTACCTTGTGCTGCTCCTGGGAGTAAGGCATCATGCCAGATTTGGCTCACCAAATTGCAAGTCAGAGATGGTAGCTGACTGTTTTGTCTAGTCAGGAACACTGAGGGCCAGTGTTTGCCATATAGTGGAATATGTCCCCACTGAATTGTCCCCATATTCTGTGTTGGGACACACAGGTAGAGGCCTTGTCAGCTTTGGGGGTGAGTCATTATATAAGAAACTGATGTTACTTTTTCTAATTCCCTTTCTTCTGGGCCCAACATTGGATTTCTCAGAGATGAGAAAAGCTTCTCTGCCAGTGTTTGATTGACCATGGTTGAGAACCCATTGGCAATAACAGTCATCCATAGGGCTCTAACTCTGAATGTTATTCTCCCCATTCCTTCCATGAGCTCTCTTGAGAAAAATTTCTAGATTTTTTTTGGTACTGTTCCATTGTGGGAAGTTTTGGAAATTCTCTTCTCTGGATCTTTGGTTTTGCATCCACAGTCTCTCTAGAGTCCATCAAGGCATCCCTAAGGATCTGACCCATACAGTTCTATATTCTGGAGAAGTTTCTTTTTTTTTTCTTAGATGTTTCTAGTCTGTTTCTTCCTGTGGTTGCTAGTGCCCATCCAAGTTAATGGTTTCAAGATTACATGATTCTCCAGTGCCTGATGCTCCCCTGGGTGTCTCCTCTGAGCTTTAGTTTTTCTCATCATCATGGGGATACAAAGCCTTTTCTGAAGCTGGTGTCCCATTTTTTTCCTGTAGTGTCAAACTGTTCAAAACCTTAGAGAGGACAGACACTGGCCAGTGGACCTGGGAGTTCCATAGTTCTGTAGCACTCAAGTGGGACTTGATAAAGGATCTTTTGAGATTCTGTCACCATAGGTATTATGATCCTTCTATATTCTTGCTTTTCCCCCAACGTGTGGTCATCCCAATTTTGTATGACTCTAGGAAGAGAAGACTTTGTCTTTCTCTGGGATTTAGGGAAAAATTTGTTGAAGCTGCCTCATAGTGACAAAGGAGGTGTGAAGATACCATGGACCTCCATGTTCATCTGACTTCAACTCTGGCACTGGGGCCTAGCAGTAGTTTTAAGCTGTCTTTGGGCAACTGGATCCGGCAAGGCCTTGGATTTTCTTGAGTGAGAAGCCGAAGTTTTCTGCATCTGTTCTGTTGTGACATAACTTTATGAGTTAAAAACCATTTCTATAGGGTCAGCAAACCTGACACAAGCCACCAGGGATTTGCTATGCAGCGTGGAGAGACCCCAGAAAAATTGAATCTCTGCTTTAGACAGACCCTCACACTATTTGGGAATGTACACTTCTTGGCATCCAAAAGTTGATCCCATCTGCTCTTTGTGCTCCAGGAGAATTGGCAACTTGGAGAGTTTTGCTCACCAGCAAGAGATAAAAATGCATTCCTTGAAGAATCCTTGAGGTCCCCAGGAAACTGCTTTCTTCCTTCCCCTTCCAAAGGCTTGACACCAGTTTCTCATTGGTTCTCTCTGGCAATTTATGGAAGTTGGGGTTGATGTAAAACAGGCAACCAACCTCTGCACTTCACAGATTCTGGTGAGAGAGGGAAATACTGCTTTTCCTGGGACACAGAAGCTGTTGATGACTGGAAGATAAGGATCATACTAGTCATCTGATATCACCACAGAGTTCTCATAGGACTGGTTTACTGCCCCTGCCTAAAAAAATTTTCACAGGAGCTGGCCGAGAGATGTGTGAGCCTGGAGAGGAGCCATTGGCAATGGTGGCCAGTTGCTGTGGGATAGAGATACGTCTGCCAAGGCTGGAAACTGAGGTGGTGTGTTCAGAGGGGCTGGGGTAGCTGGAGGGTAGGTATCTGGTTCCACAAAGTCTAATATAAGAGCTGTTGGAGGTGGTGATGGTGGTGGTGAATATAAAAGATCTAGAAATGCTCAGAAACAAAGGGTCAGAAGTTGAGAAGGATGTGAAGCTGGAGCAGTGGGTTGAGGTTTCAGGTTGTAGGAAATTGGCAGGAGATGAGGGGATGGTGGTGGAAAGAGGACAGTGACTGAATCTTCTTGAGAGCCCAGATATGACCAGGGTAGTTCATGACCTGGCATCTTTTTAAATTTTGTGTGTTTCCTTAAGTATCTGTGGGAGGTTGGAGGCAGAAGTGTCAGTGAAAGTCACATGGTGGGTGAGGGACAGGTCCCTGCTTCTTATGGACCCTTATTTGGCCCTCTCTAACTTCCCCACTTCACAATGGGCCTGATGACCTCACTCAAGGCTGTGCCCCACTCTCCCCGGGCCTTCTCTCCAGGACAGTCCTAGGCTGCCTTTGTCCCTCGGATCTTTTGACTCCCTTGAACTCATAAAGGAGTTCACATAAAGGAGAAGATATATTACCTTTTTAACAATTAAAAGTAGGTTCCAGGAGCCAGAGAGATAGCATGGAGGTAGGGTGTTTGCCTTGCATGCAGAAGGATGGTGGTCCGAATCTCGGCATCCCATATGTTCCCCTGAGCCTGCCAGGAGCGATTTCTGAGCATAGAGCCAGGAGTGACCCCTGAGTGCTTCTGGGTGTCACTCCCCCCCACCAAAAAAAAAAAAAGATAAAAAAAAAGTAGATTGCAAGCCTCATTCAATTCCTGCAGACTACAAAATCAGGAGACTGAGTAATGGACAAAGAAAAGGACCAGGAAATTTCCAGAAAGCAACCTGCCATTTCCTCCATGGGACAATAGAAAGGAATTTGACTCTGATACTCAAGTGCCAGTAGTCATAGACACATGTTCCTGCTTCTTGACTATGTGGGTATCTGTCACTTAACACCTTCCACTGTTGAGTCTGGAAAAGAGGTGACTTTTGATTTTGGGGTGCAGCCTTTTAACTTTGGATTTCAGTGTGCAACTTTTGAGGCTTGGCCCAAGGAGACAGCTGATTTCTGAGACCAGGCTGTAAATCACAAAGGACATTCCAAGGAATGCAAGGACATCTTATTTTCTACCAGACACCTTGAAGGGAGGGGAAACCAACTAATCATACATTCCAACAGAACACCTCGACCCTCGAGAAGGAGATCCCTGCAGAGGACAGGTGGCCCTTGAAGATTAGGGAGGAATAACACATAGGTATAGATAGAATAACACATAGGTATAGAATAAGGGTAAAATCTAGTTTAATGCAACCAAAAAAAAAGGGGGGGGGGCGGCGAGGTGGCGCTAGAGGTAAGGTGTCTGCCTTGTAAGCACTAGCCAAGGAAGGACAGCAGTTCGATCCCCCAGCGTCCCATATGATTCTCCAAGCCAGGCACAATTTCTGAGTGCTTAGCCAGGAGTAACCCCTGAGCATTAAATGGGTGTGGCCCGAAACCCCCCCCCAAAAAAAGAAAAGAAAATCTAGTTAATCTAGTTTAATGCTATTTTCGTTTCTGTCCCTAGCTTGCTTGATATAATAAACAAGGCTCCCTTCCCCTAATCACTCCAGTCACTACACTGCCAGGAGAATGTGCCCTCCACCTTGTGGATGGGGGGGACCCCTGAAAAGGTCAACCTATATTTCTGCATGTCATCAATCTGGGAGTGGGGTAAAATGATATGGAAGGGCTAAGCAAATGAGCTCTCCACCCTGTAGATTAGGCGACCACCTGAAGGGTTCAACCTATATCTATCTCTGCATGCCATCAGCCTCGGAGCTGGGGGTAAATGATGTCATGAAAAGGCTGAACAGACAGAAAATTGCGCCTTTTCTGTAAAAAATCATTGGATGATTCAAATTGTATAAAACCTATGAAATGCTTTGACCTGTATGCTCATTATCATGCTCATTATCATATGAATTTTCTTTCAGGGGTCTCAAACTCGCGGCCCACGGGCCGCAAACGGTCCTCGGTACAACACTTTGTGGCTCTACCCTAGAGGAATCTTTTTTTGTTTTGTTTTGTTTTAGTTGTTTGGGTCACACACACACACACACACACACACACACACACACACACACACACACCAATGTTCAAGTCTTAGTCTTACTACTGACTTTGCACTCAAGGATCACCCCGACTTTGCCTCCTGCGGCCCCCAGGTAAACTGAGTTTGTGGATTCTCGGGGTCTCACTACAGACCGAATTTCCAGCTTGTGGTGACACCCCAGGATCCTGGAAAAAGAATAAATCTACGTGTTATTGCATCCTCCAAGGTTTGTGTCTCCTCAATTGAGCGGTGGGCTTTCCTCCGACCTTGGGAATCCCTGACCTGGCCTCCCCGGGCTTGGTCATCTCCAACCCCGGATCCCAACTCGGGTCCAGGCCAGCTTTGGCCAACTTTAACACCACAAAAGTTTTCCCTGAAGCCTTTGTTGCTAAGGAACTGGGGTCAGTGGGTTGGGACCACCTCTCAGAGGAAGTGAACAAAGCTAAACAATTTGTCCCCTTGGATTGACAGTATCACCTCTTTGGCCAGATACTTGGTCCATTTGAGCTTCACCTACCCCTAGGAACTTTTTTTCTGGGCCTGTCTTAGTCTGCTTCTGAGCTTGGCAATCAGGGATTATTTTGGTTTCTTCTCTCCAGGAGCCTTCCAAGGTCTGTATTTCCTGAGGGATGTCACTGACTCTGAAGACCTTGGTAACCAATGCCAAGACCCATAGGCAGAGGGGAAAGAGGCACTCTTAGGTACTGGCTCTGGCAGCAGTTCACATTTCACCATTTCTTGTCTTTTGCTCTTCCTCCTCTTGCAGGGCTCTCTTGAACTCTCAAAGGGCAGAATAAAACAGGTGCTGGGAATGACTGGTCACTGCTCTCTCTCTAGAGTGGCTATATATGCTCAGTGTTGGGGAACAATCACATGGTTCTTCATTCACCAAAGCAGCTCCGTGGCTTTCTTCCTTTCTACTCATTTCCATAGAAGGAAAAGAACCTCTCTAAGTGACCCTCCAGAAATTCCTTCCCTCTCTGTGGCTCAGGGACACATTTATATTCAGGCTTCAAGTGCCTAGCTCTGTCAGGGAGAAGCTGCTCAGAGACTTTCCTCAGTAACCTCTGTTGGCTGCAAAGGGTCACACACTTTCCAGGGGAAGGTACTAGGTTCACCAGGGTTAGGGTCTGGCCTCCCATAGACCTCCCAACTTTAAGTTCTCTATTATTTGATTACTGGTTAACTACTTTCAGGATTACTCCTAAAAGATTCTAAGGGCCTCACTTCTATCTAATTCCATAGAAATTCTTGAACTCACCCCATCTTTGCCTAGCCTGGCTAGTCCTCAGAAGTGTAAGGTTTATTCGTTCCTGAGAATTGCAGACCCCATTTCTCTCTGTCTAGGTTGCAACATGGTAACAGTAGAGAAGAGAGGATCATGTTATCTTGGGTTCCCTACAGTACGGTCTTACCTCCTGGATGTTTCTAGGCACTCTAGGTGGTGGTATAGATGGCTTTCACAGAATAAAGAGCAGTACTGCAAAGAAAGTGTCCAGGGCACAAAAGATGGGGAAGTTTCCACTAGTCATCCAGTTTTATAATTATTTATATTCCAAATATACAATGCAAAAAAAAAAAAAGATATTCAGAGTGAAGAAAAAAAATCCTCCATCTCAATTGCACAGTTGCCCAGAGGCAAATGAATACTGGGTCTCAGGGTGGGGACTAAACCTCATAGCCTCATCACTATCAGGTCACCTTGTCACAAAAGACACCTACCAGCAGGAGTGGTTGTAGTAGAGGAGGAGTTTTGTCAATGCCCCTCCCTCAGCTCCTCCACCTCCCTGAGTTCCTAGTACCACTTCTCATTGCCAGAAACACTCAAGTTTATTTTCTGTGAACTCCACTAGGAACTTTTGAATCTCCAGTTTATGTGCAATCCCTACTTGTAGCATTCCCACTTCATATGTCTGTCAAATTTGCAAATGTCCCTACATTTCTTTTCAGTTTTTTAATTCACAGGAGTCCTAAAGTCTTTACCTTGAAAATGCCCTCTGTCTTTCTCCAACTTTCCCACATCATACCTTTTTCCTTGCGCTATCCCAGATAGCTGATATGGGTTTATCATATGCTTATGTGAATTTTATCACATAATATGTTTTGAACTAACTAATTAATTATATACATATATAAATATATTCAGCTCTGCCTTTTTCAAAGTCAAAAAATGCTGACTTCACTGTTTTGACCCAGAGGGATTTCTATGTTGAGGTTTATATTTTCTAATTTATACATCTCAATCACGAACAACCTTGTCACTATGGTGTTTAATTAAAGGGGTGGGGAAATAAATTAGAAAACAGAATCATGTGGTCTCTCAAAAAAAGTTCAGGTACAGCCTTGGAGGCCCTGTACTGCAGGGTCCTAGTAGATTTGTGTCCTTGAGCTCTTGAAGCCCATGTTGCCAGAAGGTTCTCCCAGACTTCTGAAACACAAATTGATATCTTCCCCAAATTTTATATAAAAAGTAACATCATGGACTGAAGATATAACTCAATAGTAGATTATTGGCTTTACCTATAGGAGGCCTTAAATTTGATCCTGTCTACTCCCTAAAAAGGAGCCTGAACTAAGGGACCTTTTTCAAATATCTATACAAATAAGATGTAACAATTCTCCTGGCTCAATATTCAGGAATCACTTCTGGTAGTGCTCTGGGGACCAAATGGAATGTCAGGGATCAACCTATACAAGACAAGTGCCTTACTCTCTGTGATATCTCTCGGAGATGTTTTATGAGAGAATAAGGTAATTACTATAATTTGTTTTAAAATTTACAAATTTCCATATATAGTACAGTGGTTAAGGCCCTTACCTTACATGCAGCCAACCCAAGTTTGATTTCCCAGACCCCCATATGGTTACATAAGCCCCTATAGGGGCTTGAATACAGCTCCCTGAATATAGAGCCAGGAGTAATTCCTAAGGCCAGTCAATGTGCCCTCAACACCACACCCATATAATTTCTATGTATTAAATGATTGGAGGCAAAATTATCTTTTTCCTCATATAGAAGTTTTCAAGTTAATCAAAATTTCCAGATAAGATAAAATGTCTGTCAAAAAGGTGAAAATATCTATAGATTACAAAGGTCTGGAATCTAATAACTTAGAATAATATGTCATATGTATAGTTTTCCATTGAAGCATATTATTTCTAGTCTGTTCTGCTCATATGTCCCAGAGACCCCATAAATGTTTCATTGCTTTTCAAATAAAACCTGCCTGGTCAGCAGACAAGAAAGAACTCCTATTTATGTGAGCAATTTTAAATGTCTTTATTAATAGTTTAGTGGTTTTTTTTTTTATTTTTATATACCTATTAGTTGTTTAAGAATAATTTCTGGGTAATATGCAAATGGAAACTAACTACTCAGAACTGGGAACAATCAAAGTTAAGGGCTTCAAAAGTGAAGGGGTTAAAAGTCCCCTCGATTGATTTTATAATTACTATGGCTTATTCTTTATGTGCCAGGCACCATGTATAAATAGAGAAAATGAAGTTTTAGTTTTCAAGATATTAAAATTATTCTGGGGCAATCGACAAGGAAATAAACATTTCCAGAAAGTGGTGAGTATTTTAATGCAGGTATGCAGAGGTTGGATTGGGAGCATAGTCTAAGAGTCAAAGTCCTCTAGGATACTCAAAGAATTAGTAAATCCTCAAGGATTAACAAGGTCAAGGATGTTTATAGAAAATGTTTTAGGCAGAGTGAGTAACAAGTGCACAGGTTAAAAAGCAGAGAGCGAGGCATGTTTCTTTTGGGAAATTAAGAGTCCTTCCATGTAACTGGAGCATAGACTGAGATGGAGGGGAGGGCAAGAGGAGAGCTGGAGAGTAAAGCAGGGTCAGACGTAGCAAAGCTGATTGTGACAAGCAAAAGAGCCAGGGCTGTCTGCTTTCAGTGAAGTAAATTAATCTAGGGAGTTCCGTGATCAAACTTGCATTTTATAAAGATCACTCAAGCAGCAGAGTGGAATGGATTGTTAACTCTAAGATTTCCCAGTATATATTTTGATAATGATTGAGCACAGATTTTTAGCTGATTCACCCATTTCTCTCTGCAATGTTTATAACATTTGGTCTGTAGTCATAACTTTGCTGTATGGTGGGTACGAGGCTATAGCTTTGTTATAGAGGCTGTAGAAAAAAATGAAAGGGAAAAATAAATCAGGGATCCACACATACTGCTAACTGGTAAATATCAGTTGCCATCCATTGTAAATAATATTTCATTAGAACACAGCCACAACTGTTGCAAAACTGTGTATGGGTGCTTCTGGCCACAGCAAGGTGTAAATAAGAGACTATACAATGGGAGAATGAGCATACTTGCTATCTGACCCTTGGAATTTTGCCAGCCTCTGATATGAAGGAGTACAAATTTTATGGTAATTTTTACCATATGTGGTAATGTCCATATTTGATTTCTATTTATTCCCATGTTCAAAAGAATTTATGCAAATATGGTTATTGCATTACAAATTTTCCAACCTTGATAGCTCTGCTAGTAAACTGGCTGTATCTGGTTAGAGTAAATAGTGCAGTAGGTAGGGTATTGGCCTTGCATTTGGTTGATCCAAGTTCCATATGCTCTATTGTCTCCTGAGCCTATCAGGAGTAATTCCTGAGCACAGAGCCAGGAGTAAATCCTGATAATTACTCCTCCCCCCAATCCCCACCGAACAAAAAAATGATGACTCTATTTTAGGAAGATGACTGTATTCCCAGGTAGCAAATTACCTATATGATATTTTCCCTCAAACCCTTGAAATAGGAACAGAAATATCTGCTTTTATGTGCTTAGCTTGATTAAGTTGATGTTCAAGGGAACAAACTTGCTAAGAGATATTTAATGATATATTCCTTATAACTTTTAGGACCTTGAACATAAAATATCTCAAAGACACATAAGTACAAGTTTAAGGATGAAAATTAGACATTTTACTGTCCTCTAGGTTTAATGTCTCTAGACTCTAGACTTTATATTTATTTGTAGAAGAAATATACAAAAGTACTTTGTCATTGACTAATTTTAGCAGTGTCCACTCCCAGTTCTAAATAAGACTGCTTTGGACTGCCGACATCAAGTCGGCACCTTTCAGAGAACACAAGGCACAGAGGTCAGACAGAAATACTGCACAGTTAGTGCCTGGCACCCTCCCCCACAGCCCGCAAACTGCCTGCTCAGCCATCCTTAGCTAGGACACCTTGAATATTTGAAAAATTGGAAAAGAGAAGCAAAAACCTGTTTTCTGCCTCAACCATCTGCAGAGGCTCTCTAATTGTCCCAGGAGACCAGAATGTATGCATCAGTAGCATTTACTTAATAAAAATCTCCTTTGACTAGTTTAAGGCCAGAGAAAAATGACTTTTTTTTTTAATGCATTTCAGATTTTGACTGAAATGTTCCAGCATTTGGGAAAAGTCAATTTGCATAGCAGTTGGTGCTTCACCTCCTGGTGTTAAGCCCATCTTCCCTATGCTGTCTTTTTGGATCTGTTAATCAAGTTTCTTGCCTTCTCTAGATAGCAGCCTAATTGCTTATGTCCTGCAGAAACCCCTCACTGAGAAAGAGATTTAATTTGTACCTTAATCCAATATTTTTATGCAGTATGGTGACACATGATTTTTTGTTACACTATTTTGTCAGCTCCGTCATTAACCTCCTAAGAGAATCCCTTCCTTTGAGCTTAATCTGGCTTCTATTTTTTTATGCCACCTCTGTGATATCTTTTGGTTTTATTTTTTGACCCAGAACCTCCTTTTTTGTCAGGAAAAAAAATCATCATCATCACCATAAGAAATATTGATTGCCTGCCCACAGGGTGCAGTTCCTTGTACCTGGTCCTGTGGGCTTGGACCAAGTTTCATTAGCTTTCTTCTTTGATATAGCAACAAGCAAACCAAACCAAACAAAACAAAATCTACCTGTGTCATTCTTTATATTGGAAGATGAAAAAAGGTTCAAAAGTATGAACCCAAATTAATACAAGTCTCAGAAAAGGATGACATATTAGAAATGTATTCAAGCCTATAAATATATTAGACCTGACCTTCCACCTTGCTTCATTTTCTCTCTGTGTTTTGTTTTGCCTATTTTGTTTTTGCCAACATGACTCTCTCTTCCATCTACCCTTTTCCTTTTTGCCCCCATCTGGCCTTCTGACAGCAGTAGAATGAGTGTTAGCTATGTACTATTATTTGACATCCTTCTTCTTATAAAATTGAATTTCTTTTGATAAATGTCAGAAGGGGACACACATTCTTCAGTAAAATGAGCTAAGCCTAGAGCAGATTTGTCATTGCCACCTCACCAGTCATCTCTTTTGCTTCTGACAAATACAGTATGTCCTGAGCTTGTCTGTCCTTGGTGACCTTAAAGAAATGGAAAAGTGATCCCATCCTTTCTGATTTCAGCACTGTGAATTGTCACAGGTGGTAAGTTAGAAATGATTAAAATGTTTACATATTTCCCCTTTACTGCTAACCTCTTGGTGTATATATGGAAGGATGGCACAACAAGTCATTGTAAAAAGGTGTAGAGCTAAATAATCAGACTTAAACACCAAAGCCAAAGTCAACGACAATAGAATCAATAGCCAATCTTCAACAAGCTATACATAGAAGGGACCAGTTATCCTAGCAGTCCACGGGGCAAAGGAGTTTGGGAGATTTTTAATGCTATGAAGATTTTATTAGTTTTAATTTTACAACTGCTTTTCAATTCTAAGAGAGGAATTAAATAGGAACATATGTATGACAGATCAAACCAGATATGACTGCACGCAAGACCAGTATCTCACTATACTCAAGATCCATCCAATCATTCCAAATGGTATGATTTCAGTTGTTTTTAAATAAAAGAATAGTGATTTCATTGAGTGTGTATATATATACATATATATATATCCGTCCAATCCATATATAGATCCATCCAATCATTCCAAATGGTATGATTTCAGTTGTTTTTAAATAAAAGAATAGTAATTTCATTGAGTGTGTGTGTGTGTATATATATATATATATATATATATATATATATATATATATATATATATATATACACGGAAGGATGGCACAACAAAGCATTGTAAAAAGGTGTAGAGCTAAAAAATCAGACTTACACACCAAACCCAAAGTCAATGACAACAGAATCAATAGCCTATCTTCAACAAGCTATTGCTTGTTGCTGTTATTGTTGTTCTTCTTCTCTCTTCCTTTTCTTTTCTTTTTTTTTAGAAATAATTTTTATTGTGACCAACATGAATTACAAATCTTTCACAGTAATATTTAAGGTACATAATGGCATTGAATCAGGGGTATTCCCACCACCAGTGTTGTTCTCCCTCCACCCTAGTTCCCAGCATCCTCCTCCTTTGTCCCCCAGACTGCTAGGGTAACTGGTCCCCTCTGTGTATAGCTTGTTGAAGATTGGCTGTCGATTCTGTTGTCATTGACTTTGGGTTTGGTGTTTAAGTCTGATCCTTTTTTTATTTCTACTCTGTGTTCGTACTACTGTCTGGTTCTGGTACCATCCATTTTTTCCCCCTCAATTTATGAGGCAGAACAAAATGATTCAAGTTATATGATTCTGTTTGAAAAAAAAAGAAAAACAACAAACAAACAAAGAAAACCAGGAGGAGTCTGTTTAGAGGTTATAAATATCAATTTAAAAAGAAAAAAGGGAAAAAAAGAAGAAAAGTATAACAATAAAAAAACCAAAATACAAAAAAATAACCCTACAACAATAACAAAATAAAGAAAACAAAAAAAAGAAACAAAAAAGAAACAAAAGACCAAAACCACATCTACAAAAAGCACCACAGCAACAAATACAATAACCAAACAATAAACATGAGAACAACAACAAAAAAAAAAAAAAAAAGGAAAAGAAAAAGAAAAAGGAAGGAGGGCTGGTGTGGCAAGGTGGTTTTTGTTTTTGTTTTTGCATAGGCAAAATAAATATTGGGGAAATTAGGAAGAAAATTCCCTTGACCTAAGAGATACAGGCTTTTTCCGCCCTTGAAACATACTGTCATGAAACATACTGTAGCCTATAACTACAGGCTCTTTACACACTCCTTTTCACACCCCAAGGACTTTTTATGGTGCCAGGAAACTTTCTGCTCAGTTGTGGATGATAGAATCAGGCCTCTAACTAGGGATCTTGGTATTTGCACAAGTCATAGGATAATGCCTGGGATAGCATCTTTCTTTATGGTTCTGGTAATTTGCAAAAACGTATTCGATGAGCAGCACCTGTAACATAAATCTGTAGTGCACCACAGACTGTTTCAGTGGTCTGAGTGATCATATGCTTTAGAACCTAATAGAAGACATAAACTAAAGGAAATGACTAAATTATTTTATCAAGACATTATCATTATGGACATATCATATTATGTATATGATATCTAGCATGACTGAGCACTAAGGTGTAAATTTAGGGTGTCCACCCTTTGTTTCCAAGAACCACTGTGTGAAGTTGCGAGTCCTCTCTCTCTTTCTTTTCTTTTCTTTCTTTCTGTTTCTTCTTTCTCTTTTCTTTCTTTTTTTTTCTTCTTGGGTTTGGGGCAATATCTGACTGTGCTCAGGGCTTACTCCTCCTGACTGATCTCAGGTATCTCTCCTGGTGTGGCTGGGGTAGTGGTGCTGGGGACCATATAAATGCCAGGTCATGGAACTAACATGACTACATGCAAAGCATGTACCATACCTGCTATCCTATATCTCATTCTGTAGGATTGATTTTTGCCATGCCCACTGACACTCAGGGGTCACTCTGGCTCTGTGTTCAGGAATCACTCCAGGTAGGCTCTGGGATGCCAAGGATTGAACCCGTGTCAGCTGCATGCAAGGCAAATGCTCAACCCACTGTGGTATTGTCCTGAACCCAAGAGACTAATTTTTAAATAGCTTATTCCTCAACATTGACTTTCTCTCCCTACATTTATAGAAATATACTGTACATATGCCCATGTGTGTGTACACTAAGACATACATACACATAATGTTCAGCCTGGAAGTCTGGGCCTTATAGTGAGTACTTATTAGGCCAATATGATGTGGTGTTACTAGATATAATGATACTAGGGGCTATTAGGGCTTTACTTAGTAGTGCTCAAAGAACATGCAGTACCAGTAATTAAACTCAGGGCCTTGAGGATACTAGGTATACACTCTATCATTTGAGTTATCTCCTCAGCCCCATATGGATCTTATTTTTATGGTTGTTGTTTTTGTTATGTGACCATACAAGGCATTGCTCAGGTCTTTCTTACTTCTGGCTTTGTGCTCTGGGATCACTCCTCGTGGGACTCAGAGGCACCATATGGGACACTGGAGACTGGATCCTGTATTAGTTATATGCAAGGTAATCATCTTACCTTTAATGTCCTATCTCCCTAGCCCTTGGATAAATTTTAAATTGAAAATTCACATGAAATAATCTTAAACTGTATCCAGTATTAGTGAGAAAGCCCTTTGTACTCATTATCTTACTAAATTTGTATCCGTGGTAGCTCTTTTAACAAAGGACAGATTAGTAAGAGAAAAACAATGCTAATGCCATATATATGATAAGCCTTAGGTTCAAGGAAAAGTCAGGCAAATCAGGCTGATGGTCATCCTAAACTTAGGAGAGGGAAAGGAATATGAGACTTCAGAGGCAAGGAAAACAACTTATCAGGAGATAACAACAAAAAATGTTTTGATAAAATAAATGTTTTCCAAGAAACAACAGGACACAGAGAAAAAATTTTTATTAGACTTGTTTAATACAAGTCTAACAAATTTCCCTTGTTTAATACACCAGCTTACATTCTTTGTTACTTTCTTTGATTTGTAGTAAGAAAGTCTTTCCCTTTAGTGGCCCCTATGTAAAAACATTTTTATGTTTTAACAAGGGAAGATGAAAGTTTTTCTTTGAATCTTCTAGGTCTTGATTGCCTTCAACTCAAAGTAAACTACACACCGAGGTGGCACATTGCAAGACTTACTTGGGGGAGGTTTAGCTCCTCCCCAGTGTCATGGAGGAAGCATATCTTTGTCTTCTTTCTTCTCTGTTAGGACCCTGTAACAAATAATCATTTAACAAGAGAAGCATACAGTTATATAAAAGAAATCTCATTTGAGATGAAAGCCTTCATAAGGAAATGAAATAGTGGTGAGTTGTACAACCTCAGTGAGTTGTACTAGGTTTGGTAAGTGGAAACTCATAGAAATAACCAGGAGGATAAGGGTGTGGAGCTAAACAGAGGAAAAGTAAGAGTGAGACTTGGCAGGACCACTTCCTGTGTTACCTCCTCATTCTTTAGAGACAACAATGTACCTGAAACAGAGGGGCAACATATTTTGCATGAGGATTTTTAAGCCCATTTTAGGGAAAGTCTGAATGTTCATCCTGATACTATATCCTGATTTCATTCCCTTAAAATATTTCGTATGTCAAGATGTCATAGTTTATAGTAAGAAGTTCATTATAAACACTATCCCCCAAATAGATCAGTTTTTCTTTAAGAACATTATGTTATTTTCAATCATTCCAACATCAAAATGCCTTGAAGATCAAAAACAAGAGATACAGATGAGGATCTCACTACAGTGATCAGAATCTTTTCATATATCCAGGTAATTGACTCTAGTCCTAGAAACAATAAGGGTTTTTTTTCCAGATCTGGTTCAACATGTGTTATTTCTGCACCTTAACTTTCTATTTAACAAGATGGAGTTTAAATGCTAGTTACAAGAGAAGATTTCAATTACACTTTACAGATAACTCAGTGATCATTCAATAATCATTAAATAATTATTCAACAGACCATACAATAATTGTCCAATTATCATTGAATGAAATGGATCATTTATTCACTATTTCTTTAATAAATTGTTACTAATATTTATGTTATTTATATGCTAAGTTAAACATGGAATATGTGGAAATCTAAATTGAACTCTTCAACCTCAAGGGACTTATTTATTGGTATACATATTAATTTCTAGATTATGAAACTATCTTAAGAAAATAAATAGGATAATGTAGAAGAAATGAATAGGGAAGATTCATTTTGGGTAGTCAGAGGCTTAATTTTACCTTTTTATTTTCTTTCGGTTTTTGGGTCACACCTGGCAGCCCTCAGGGGTTACTCCTGGCTCTATGCTCAGAAATTGCTCCTGGTAGGCTCGGGGGAACATATGGGATGCCCGAGATTTGTTTTTGTTTTTTGTTTTTGGGCCACACCCGTTTGACGCTCAGGGGTTACTCCTGGCTATGTGCTCAGAAATCGCCCCTGGCTTGGGGGGACCATGTGGGACGCCTGGGGATCGAACCGCGGTCCGTTCCTTGGCTAGCGCTTGTAAGGCAGACACCTTACCTCTAGCGCCACCTTCCCGGGGCCCCGGATGCCGAGATTTGAAGCATTGACCTTCTGTATGTAAAGCAAACGCCTTACCTCCATGCTATCTCTCTGACCCCTTAATTTTGCCTTTTCACTAATTTTGCCTAATTCAATAACTTTTTTTGAATATTGGCCATGTATTAGTACTTCACTATGAACTTAATATTTTTAATGACTTAAATATGTCCATATATTTTTAGTTTAATTTAATTTGGGGTAGGTGTCACATCTGGCAGTGCTCCTAGCTCACACTCAGGAATCACTCTGTTGGTGCATATGGGATGCTGGGAATTGAGCCCAGGTCAGCCTCATTCAAAGCAAGCAATCTACTCCTGTGCTAGTTCTCTGTCCCCACTGTCCATTTATTTTAAAGCCATTATAATTTTTATGAGGAGATTTTATTATTATTTCATGTTATAATGAGAAAATTGAGGCATAGAGAAATTTAGTAATTTGCTAACAGTCATTAAAACTAAAGAGCAGGAGAATCAGGATTTATCCTGTAGAATTAACTCTAGAATCAGTACCCCTTATTATTATTGTTAGTACAATTCTTCCTTCAAATAAATCATTAACTGTGTCAAGTATTGTGGTAGATAATTGAGAAACAAATGTGAATTAGTATGTTGCCCCCAAGAACTTTACAATTTAAAGAGAGAGATAAAATTATTACTACAACCACATATGATAAATATGATACTAAAATATACACATATTACATTAGGAACACTGATGATATAGTAACACTATGTTAAATGTCTATTGCTTTATTACTTTAGAAAAGATGAATAGAAGTCGTAAGTCACAGTGATGTTTAGAAAACGCTGCTAAATTTGGTGCTAGAAAAAAACAGGAAATAAAGAGCTGCTAATTGACTGAGGATATTAATTGGTCCTAATAAGCTAAAATTGTAACCTACAGTGATAAGTGTCTTCTACTAAGTATATTCAACCCATGATACTCTGATATCTTCTCAGGCTCTTCTTTGGAACTTTCTCCTCTCCTTTTCTCTGTATCTTAGTTTTCTAGGGCTGCTATAATAGATGACCATAATTTAGGTAGCTTAAAAATAACAAAAATTAATTTCTTATAATTTGGGGAAACAGAAATTCAAATTAGATGTTTCCACAGAAGGAAGTAATCAACCTCCTTCTGAAGTTTCTAGGAGAAAATCTGTAAAATCACCCCCATGCACCATAACTCCAAGCACAGTTGAATGAGTCTGAATCAGGGTCGCACAAGAAATAATCCAGACCAGGCTGAGGGTGAAACATATGTAGTCTGGCAGTCCTCTACCTAGTATAGAGCTTGCTGCCCACTAGAACTACCTTTCTATTGAGTACAGAGATCACACCTGGGTGGAGCAGTAAACTCATACAGATTTACAAATAAGACAATCTTTGTTTTGGGTGAAACCAGGTTGTAAATAAACAGATACAAAGAAACCAGGGATAAACTTTATTTTAGGGAAAATAAGGTGTAACCCAACAAAACTCCTGCCTTTTCTCTTCCAACATCAGAAATCCCATTCCAACCTTTATCTCTGACTACATAGAGACAATATCATATGACTATAAGACAAAAATACTTTCTTCAGTCAGTCAAACTCTAGTCAGGTTCCTCTGGGTTCTCTTCTTTTTTTTTTGTTTTGCTTTTGGGGCCACACCCATTTGATGCTCAGGGGTAACTCCTGGCTAAGCACTTAGAAATTGCCCCTGGCTGATGGGCCAGGAGAGATAGCACAGCAGCGTTTTCCTTGCAAGCAGCCCATCCAGGACCAAAGGTGGTTGGTTCGAATCCCGGTGTCCCATATGGTCCCCTGTGCCTGCCAGGAGCTATTTCTGAGCAGCAGGAGTAACCTCTGAGCAATGCCGGATGTGGCCCAAACACCAAAAAAAAAAAAAAAAAAAAAAAAAAAATTGCCCCTGGCTTGGGGGACCATATGGGACACCAGGGGATGGAACCGAGATCCTTCCTTAGCTAGCGCTTGCAAGGCAGACACCTTATCTGTAGCACCGCCTCACTGGCCCCTGAGTTCTCTTCTTAATTAGATAACAATGTAGCTCTATAAAGACAAATCAAAGCCTTTCAGCACAAATAGTTTTTGTCTATATGCCTCTCTCTTTAGCTCTTCCTTTACTTCCATACAGAGACCAGGAAACTTGAACAAATGTTAGCATAGTTTCCAAACATTTAGTTCCTAATCCCTAGGATTAGGAATTCAACCTTGACATTCTGTCTGAGAAACCTCAAGACTCTCCATAAGAGTTTACACTTTGCTTCAACTAACACTTAAATCTAAGGCCCTTTCTCTCAATGTGTGTAAGGATACTTGTGTAACTTCGGTAAGTACCAGGTAGCAAACTTATATAGGTTTCACATAGAGACTAGCCTTCCTCTCTCTTTTCAACTTTTGTTGAAATTCTAGTTTCTACTTCCTTGCATTTGCCCACAGATTCATCCCTCTGCTTCTCTTTCTTAACTGTCTCCATAAAAGCCCTGACAATTTTGTGCAAATTGAAGTTCAATTCAGTTTTATGTTAGATCCTCTTTCTTTATTGTTATCGTTCATTACTGATAAAATTTTACACTTTTTTAAAATCTAATGTCTGGATTTAATAATTCTTGACATTTAGTAGAGCACTCTTACACGTATTAAGTATAGGGTCTAGGGACCTGAAAGATAGTATATTGGTTAGGGGTATTTGCCTTTGCATTGATAAATGATAACAGTGATAAATGATTGTCAAGGCAATCAGGAATGATCCCTGAGTGCAGAGTCAGGAGTATGGCCTGAGGATCCTAGGTGTGCCCTATCCCCATAAAAGAATGTAGACTCTATTTAAATCCACTGTGATTGCAGCATGATCCTTAACTTATTGTATTTATTAAGGCCAATTTTTATTTATTTATTTTTGGTTTTTGGGTCACACCCAGCAGCACTCAGGGGTTACTCCCTGGTTCTATGCTCAGAAATCATTCCTGGCAGACTCAGAGGACCATATGGGATGCCAGGATTTGAACCACCATCCTTCTGCATGTAAGGCAAACATAAGGCTCAATTTATAAATAAATATTGAGATACTAAGCAAGAAAAATTCTAGGAAAAACTATTGAACTCATATTCCTATGTTCCAGTAGTCATGATATATTCTATTAATAGTCATCTAATAACTAAACCTACTTATCTATTCCATGATTATATCAAAGCAATGCTTATATCATATATAAGAAATGGGGTTGGAGCAATAGCACAGAGGTAAGGCTTTTGCCTTGCACGTTGCCAGAACAAGACAGACCCTGCTTTGAATCCTGGCACGCAGCACACTACACACGCGCACACTACACACACACACACACACACACACACACACATATATATATAAGAAATGTTTTTTATCAAATCATGGAATACATATATCAACCTCTAGTTATGAGCGACAGTTTCAGGCTATCAAAAAAACTTCCATTTTTCACTTTTTCAATTTTCATTGCACTGGTAATGACCATGTGACCTAGTTCTTACCAATAGTACCTAAAATCAGGGATGACATCAATTACAGGATGCCAGACACAGAGAATTAAGAAATGTTACTAAGACTCTCATTCACAGCTGGTGGGAATGCCTACTGGTCTGGCCTTTTTGGAAAAACAATATGAATATTCCTCAAAAAATAATAAAACCTAGAAATTAGCTTCCATATGATCCAGCAGTACCACTTCTAGGATTTTATCCTAGGATCCAAAAAAAAAAATTGTAGAAAAGCCCTCTGCATTCTCATATTCATTGGCAGTACTATTCACAATAGACATATCTGGAAACAACTCAAGTGCTTGAGAAAAGGAGAGTGGATAAAGAAATTGTGGTACATCTACACAATGGAATACTTTGCAGCTCTTAATAAAAACAAGGTCATGGAATTTGTTTATACATGGATGTATATGGAGAGTATAGTGCTAAATAAAATGAGTCAGAGGGATGAGAATAGGCATAGAATGATCACGCTCATTTGTGGAATATATATAAAATAGTATTGTAATAATATCTAGAGCCAATAAAGAAAATGGTCAGGAGGACCAGCCCATGGTAAAAAATCTTTCACAAATTGCAGGGAAGTGCAGCTACGGAATGCAGTTAGAGAAGGGACTACCATGACAATGACAATTGGAAATGATCACTCTGGACATGAATCGACTGCTGAAAAGCAGAAAAAGTGATATGCATGATACCCCTTAAGTAACAATATTGCAAACACAGAGTCTAAAAGGAAAACAAGAGGGAGAAAGATAGAGAAGGAGGAGGAGGTGGACGATGAGGAGAGGGGAAGGAGGAAGAGGAAGAGGAGAAAGGAAGGAAGGAAGGAAGAAAGAAAGAAAGAAAGAAAGGAAGGAAGGAAGGAAGGAAGGAAGAAAGGAAGGAAGGAAGGAAGGAAGGAAGGAAGGAAGGAAGGAAGGAAGGAAGGAAGGAAGGAAGGAAAGAAAGAAAGGAAGAAAGAAAAGAAAGAAAGAAAGAGAGAGAGAGAAAGAGAGAAAGAAAGAAAGGAAGGAAGGAAGGAAGGAAGGAAGGAAGGAAGGAAGGAAGGAAGGAAGGAAGGAAGGAAGGGAAGGAAGGAAGGAAGGAAGGAAGGAAGGAAGGAAGGAAGGAAGATGGGGACCGGGCCGTGGCGCTGGGAGGTAAGGTGCCTGCCTTGCCTGCGCTAGCCTAGGACGGACCGCAGGTTCGATCCCCTGGTGTCCCATATGGTCCCCCAAGCCAGGAGCGACTTCTGAGTGCATAGCCAGGAGTAACCCCTGAGCGTCCAATGGGTTGTGGCCCAAAAACCAAAAAAAAAAAAAAAAGAAAGAAAGAGAAGGAAGGAAGGAAGGAAGGGAAGTGAAGGGAAGGAATGAAAGAAAGAAGGAAAGAAAGAAAGAAAGAAAGAAAGAAAGAAAGAAAGAAAGAAAGAAAGAAAGAAAGAAGAGAAAGAAAGAAAGAAAGAAAGAAAGAAAGGAAGGAAAGGAAGGAGAGGAAGGAAGGAAGGGAAGGGAAGGAAGGAAGGAAGGGGAAGGAAGGAAGGAAGGGAAGGAAGAAAGAAAGGAAAGAAAGTAAGAAAGGAAAGAAAGGAAAGAAAGAAAGAAAGAAATGAAAGAAGAAAAGAAAGAGAAGAAAAGAAAGGAAGTAAGGAAGATAGAAAGGAAGAAAGGAAAGAAAGGAAGGAAGGAAGGATGGGGGCCGGGCGGGTTGGGCGCTGGAGGTAAGGTGCCTGCCTTGCCTGCGCTAGTGCCTAGGACGGACCGCGGTTTGATCCCCCGTGTCCCCATATGGTCCCCCAAGCCAGGAGTGACTTCAGGAGTAACCCCTGAGCGTCAAATGGGTGTGGCCCAAAAACCAAAAAAAAAAAGAAAGAAAGAAAGGAAGGAAGGAAGGAAGGAAGGAAGAAAGAAAGAAAGAAAGAAAGAAAGAAAGAAGAAAGAAAAGAAAGAAAGAAGAAAGAAAGAAAGAAAGATAAAGGAAAGATAAAAGAAAGAAAGAAAGAAAAGAAAGAAAGAAAAAAGAAAGAAAAAGAAAGAAAGAAAGAAAGAAAGAAAGAAAGAAAGAAGAAGGAAGGAAGGAGGAAGGAAGGAAGGAAGGAAAGAAAGAGAAAGAAAGAAAGAAAGAAAGAAGGAAGGAAGGAAAGAAGAAGGAAGGAAGAAGGAGGAAGGAAAGAAGGAAGGAAGGAAAGAAGAAAGGAAGGAAGATGAAAGGAAGATGGAAGGAAGGAAGGAAGAAAGAAAAGCAATAAAGAAAGAAGATAGAGGGGCCGGGCGGGGGGTGGCGCTAAAGGTAAGGTGCCTGCCTTGCCTGCGCTAGCTTGGACGGACCGCGGTTCGATCCCCGGTGTCCCATTATGGTCCCCAAGCCAGGAGCAACTTCTGAGCACATAGCCAGGAGTAATCCCTGGCGTTACCGGGTGTGGCCCAAAAAACCAAAAAAAAAAGAAAGAAAGAAAGAAGATAGAAAAAAAAAAGATAAGAAAGAGAAAGAAAGAAGAAAGAGAGGAAAGAGAGAAGAAAGAAAGAAAAGAAAGAAAAGAAAGAAAGAAAGAAAAGAGAAAGAAAGAAAAGAAAGAAAGAAAGAAGAAAGAAGAAAAAGAAAGAAAGAAAGAAAAAGGGAAAGAAAAAAGAAAGAGAAAGAAAAGAAGAAAGAAAAAGAAAGAGAAAGAAAGAAAGAAAAGAAGAAAGAAAGAAAGAAAGAAAAGAAAGAAAGAAGAAAAAGAAAGAAAGAAAAAAGAAAGAAGGAAATGCCACAATAAGAAGGCAAGGGTGAGGGCAGAGGGGAGAACCAGAAGGGAAACAGGGGAAACTGGAGACATTGTTGGTAAAATCTGCACTGGTGAATGGTGTTATATATTCTCTGAATGAAATTCAATCATGAACCACTTTGTAACTATAAAGGAAAAGAACAATTATAATCAACAACCTTATAAACCATGGCATTAAAATTACATAATTTTAAAAAAATATTAAAAGAAAAAAAGAACTGTTCTCTGATATAAGCTTCTATACCAAGTCTGGAAGTCATCTACCTGTATCTAATTGAATAAAACAAATCCCTATCTGTTAAGCCCTATCAGGCAGAAATTGTGTTTCTTGCATTCAAATGCATTTCCAATTGATTTACTTACCAAGCTCAGTTACTTTCCTTTTAGAAATGTCCTTTCCCATTTATTGCTTCCTTTCCAGTTCAATCAACTGTTCATCATTTCTCACTAGACAATTATAACATCCTAATTAGCCTCCAGGTCTCATTCTAGTCTCATCTATTCCCTATGGGTCTATCATGTGTAATTGTTCTGAAACATAGATCATGCCCTCTGCTGCAAACTTCCCCTTGCTCCAATTACTTAGAGAATAAAGTCTAAAACTTGTTAGCACTAATGATCTGGCCTCAATCTATTGTTTTCTAGTCTCTTTTACTTTCATCTCCCTTTCTCTTATCCTTTACTTGGAGCTACTAGTTACTTTCCTAAATATACTTACTATGTAATTTCACATCTCATGTTCACTCCTCAAACCTAGAAAAATCCAGCATATAAACCCAGATGTGTCCTCCTCCATGCAGTCCTCCATAGTTTATCTTAGCATTAATACCTTGAGTCACATAGTATTTTTTTCTTCCTCTATTTCAGGCACAATACCTTTTATATTCCTATATTCTATCTGAAACTTCTGGATTCAAATAACTTTACACTTCCAGATTACATTATATAGAACTAAACATTGGAGGGCCAGAGAGAGATAGAAAGTGGTAGGGGTGTTTGCCTTGCATGTGTCTGACCCTGGGACAAACCCAGGTTTGATCCCTGGCATCCCATATGGTCCCACAAGCCCTGCCTTAGCAATTTTTGAGTGCAGAGCCAGGAGTAACCCCTGAATGTTGCCAGATGTGGCCCCAAAAAACAAACAAAAAAAAAAAAAGAGAGAGAGAATCACATGTAATACCCCCCCAAAAAAAATTCTACTCTCATCTTTCTGCTCATTGGGTACTGTATTAATATCAAGGGTGTTATTGACTTATTTGGACATTTTCTCAGAAGGCAGGAACCAGATATCAGGTTTTAGGAATACTAGACTCAAATATTTCCTGCTGACAGAAAGAACATATCCCTATAGAAAACTATAAGAGTTTGAAGCTTTAGTTCTTCATTTACTCACACCCACCACTGCTCCTATTTTGCAGGATTTCTACAGCTGTATTTGATCTGCGCAACTCTGACTTTACTCAACACGAACCTTATTCTATCTCATCCTTGAACATTTGTCTTCTTTGGTAGACAATGAATTCATCTATAACCTTTGCCATCACAGACGACTGCCGATCATAGTTAATGCTGATCTCACCATGACCAGGGTACTCATGCAGGCCATCAAAGAAGCAAAGGAACAGCATCCGACATGACAGTGACCAAGATGGTCGTCCATCAGAAGACCAAGAATATCTGAGGAGTGAGCCCAGGCCACTAACCTCTCTCATTACCCTCTTAGCTCTCATTCAAAAAAAGGGGTGGGGGGTGGAGAGGTAGGCGCTAGACTTAAGGTGTCCTGCCTTGTGCAAAGTGCTAACCAAGGAAGGACAGTGGTTCTATCCCCCAGTGTCCCATATGGTCCCCCCAAACCAGGGGGCAATTCTGAGCGCTTAGCCAGGAGTAACCCCTGAGCATCAAATGGGTGGTGGCCAGAAAAACCAAAAACCACAAACCAAAAACAAAAACAAAAAACCAACAACAACAAGAACAACTACAACAACAACAACAACAAAACAACCAGCAAAATTATCAAGAAGTGTAGCCTGTCTCCATAGAACTTCAGACTTTCAAGATTATTTTAAACCACTGAAAAATTTATTTATTTTCTATTTGAAATTTACACCAAGAGAATCTCCTAGATATCATTGGTCCTTTGAAGGTACTCTTCTACATCGTGATAGACAAATTTGCTCAAACTTTCACACACACAAAAAAGTGCCCTCTTCTTTATAAAATTGATAGGTTAAATTGTGTCCTCCCTTACTACTTCCTTTAGACCTGATAGAGCCTTGAATGTTGATTTTGACATAATTCCAGATCAACCTGGTGCCCCTATAACTGCCTACAGTCTCATCAATATGTTCCTGTACTCTCTGCTGAGAAAGCCCTGCCATAACACAGCTTTCTGTACGCAGAGATCATCAATGCATGTTCTACAGGCAGTCAGCTCAGGTAGTAAACATGTCTGTCACCATGGCTTACTTCCTATTATACCATGGCAGAGTGTTACGGGAAGATGTCAATGGTACTGTTGCATCATGAAAACCAAGCAGCCCCCCGATTTATAGACTGGTGCTCAAAGTTGGCATCAATTGCCAGTTTCCCACTGTGGTCCCTAATAGAAACCTGGCCAAAATTAATAAAGCTGTGTTTATATTGAACACCACACATTTTGCTTGAGACCTAATCCTTAATTGATAAATGGAAAGCTTGTCTTGTTCAGATATATGTGTATGGAGGATAATAAGGGAGAATTTTCTAAGGTCTAATGAAGACATGGATTCCCTTGAGAAGGATTAAGAGGAGGTTGGTATGAATTCTGCATGAAGAAGAAGAAAGGAGAGGAAGATTATTAAACTCAAAATGTGACCAAGTTGTTTTTGTAAGGAAATGTATTCTATTTATACATTTACTGATGTATGGGCTTTAAAATATGGCACTTTGTTATGAACTCAAGCTGTGTTTTCATAAAGAGATTTCTTATCTTTAAAAGTAAAAATCCTTTTCTCTATATTGAACAAAAGTTCACTCGTTCACCGATAAACTTTTCACGCCATCACAGGTTATTTCTGCTTGATAACCAAATGTTTGATCCTGGCAGCTTCATGATTTCATGTCCCTTTCATCCCCTTCACTGAAAAGCTTGTCTAATTATTTAAACATCTTAATGCATTTTATCAATGATGATAGACATGAAAGTGAATACTACTAATGAAAAATTAATTGAGGCCAACATTAGAATCAAGATGAAGTATTTTAGAGCCAAATTTTACTGTATCCTGAGCTTTAATCAAATACAAGTATTTAAATTAGCACACCATGTTTTAAGTGCAAAAAAAATGTTACAAGAATAAAAAATGCAGGAAATGCAATTGTATATTGTTCTGGATTGTGAGTTGATGTCCAGGCTAGTAATGGAAGAAAATGGAGACCTAATTTAAACTGTAAATTAATAATAGTTAGAAAATGTGTTGCTGTTATCCAAAGGCAGAAGAAAAACCTTACAGGTCCTTCAATCTGTTGATTAGATTACAATCTATGAAGGAATTCTTTTATCAGGAAAAAACAATAGCTGTGTTTTTTTTTTTAAAAACAGATAAATATCTAGTTACTTTCTACAAAGTCAGTATCACAATTTTCTGCAAAATCTCCACTAGAGAAGTGGGCACTCTGATGATGAGTATGGTGTTAAAATAATATATGCATAAATGATGTATGAAAAATATAATTAACATTATTGTAATCCTGGTGCCTCAATAAGAAATTCAAAAAGAATTGGTGCCTCAAAAAGAAATTCCCTTGGCAAGTTCTTCCCACATGAAAACAACTCATTTTAGAGAATATTAAGTGCTATCTAAAATATATTGAGAACTTTAAATTGAGGAAGAAATTGCTTTAGAAAATTACTTTTATTCTTTTGGTTTAATGTTTAGTAATCCATTTTTAATTTATTAATGTTTTAAATAATCATATACACATTCCAAAACATTTAAGGATAAAATAAACTACATATGCATACCATAATTACAGGTTTCATAAAGTGTTTAGCTTTGTACAAAGAGGAGCCTCCGCATGGCTGCTACATCTGTAGCTTAACTTCTGTAGACACATTACACAGGGAGATGTTAGTTAATTGGACTCCTAGAAAACAAAGAATTTCTGATCAAATGGGTTTAGGAATGCCTTTTACTAAATCCTGTCTTGAAGACTGAAATAACATTAGCATATTAAAGAAGTTCAACCATTTAAAATGCATTTATTTTATTTCATGATTTACTTATAAAGAGAAAGGTTTCTGCCCACCCCACACCCTCTGCTGTATATCTATTAACAACATTTCCTCCAGCAAAAGAAAGCAATGATTTATAAGAAGAGCAAAGCAATGGTTTGATTATAGGAAAAGAAAGACACCTATGTCATTCCTAGCACAGTGTTTAGTACAACTCTCAATAAATGCCTATTAAATGAATCAACATGAGAGAAAAGGGGAAGAGAATTTGGAGCTCTAAAAGAATTTTAAAACATACTTGATTTTCAACTGGTGATATATTTTATTTTGCCATAAAGTAAAATAGTACTGCTGATACTATTGCAAAGTATATATAAATAAAAATTTTATTTTTTAATATCTCTATTTAAACACCATGATTACAAACATGTTTGTAGTTGGGTTTTAGTTAATAAAAAAAAAGCACCCCCTTCACCAGTGCAACTTTCCCACCACCCACCAATGCCCTCCAACTCCCTCTTCCCCCACCCCTTACCTATATTCGAGACAGGCATTCTATTTTTCTCACTCACTACCATTGTCATGATAGTTGTCAGTGTAGTCATTTCTCTAACTGAATTCACCACTCTGTGTAAGCTTCATATCGTGAGCCGGTACTTCCAGCCCTCATCTCTATTGTCTCAATATTATTACAATAATGTCTTTTATTTTCCTTAAATCTCATAGATGAGTGAGACTATTCTGTGTCTCTCTCCCTCTGACTTACTTCACTCAGCATAATAGTTTCCATGTCCATCCATGTATAGGAAAATTTCATGACTTCATTATTTTCTGACAGCAGCATAGTATTACATTGTATATATGTACCACAGTGTCTTTAACCATTCATATGTTGAAGGGCATCTGGGTTGTTTCTAGATTCTGCCTATTATAAATAGTGCTGCTAAAAACATAGGCATGCAGAAGTCATTCTTATGTTGTGTTTCTGTGTTCCCAGGGTATATCCCTAGAAGTGGTATAACTGGATCATATGGGAGCTCAATTTCTAGTCCGAGGAATCTCCATATTGTTTTCCATAAAGGCTGGACTAGAAGGCATTCCCACCATCAGTGAATGATAGTTCCTTTCTCCCCACATCCCCACCAGCACTTTGTTCTTTGTGATGTGTGCCAGTTTCAGTGGTGGATGGTATAAATACCAATTTTAAATTAAAAAATTATACTTGCTGCTTACTTTTCAAGCCTGTGTTCTCTCTTAAACATGTATATATCTCATCTCTTTCTTGCCTCACCCCCATCTTTCTAATTTCATTCAATAAAAACTGTTTTTGCTTTATCAAAAGAAAAAGATATAATCCACTTAACAAATAAATAATTTTTTAAAAGAGAAGTGTAGGGTACTGGGTCTTTGCACTTTGGTTTTGGTAAAGTTGCAGTAATTTTGTACATCAAAACTATAAACGTTGGGGCTGTGGTGGCGCTAGAGGTAAGGTGTCTGCCTTGCCAGCACAGCGTCCCACATGGTCCCCCAAGCCAGGAATGACTTCTGAGTGCATAGCCAGGAGTAACCCCTGAGCGTCACCTGGTGTGGCCCCCCCCCAAAAAAAAACCCAACTATTGTTAAGTCCAGAACAATAGAACGATGTGCCTTTCAAAAACACTAAGACCCCAGTCTCATGCAAAAGCAAGGGGTTTATTGTTCAAGCATATATGCCTGGGCACCCAGTAAGGCCATACGGCTAGAGACTGAGAGCCCCGATCTCAAATCTAGCAGTTCTTTTATAACACTCCAGTACAATAGAAAATTTACAGAACACAGCATGACTGTTGATTTCAGGAAGTTTAGTGACTTTTACATTTCAGGGAACATTTGGAGCATTTGTCACAGACATAATAACAGGTTAACAGGTTGTACAGGTTCAATTACAGGTGAATTTTCAGTTGCGTTCACCTTAACCTTTTGGGGGCTTTCCAAGCATATGCAGAGACTTTTTAAACTTTTTCCTTTTCATTCCTCCTTTTCTCTAATTTCAGTCTCTAATCCTAGAGACTAGATTCCGCCGCCTAGTATGCCCTGGAAGCCATGTACCAAGAGTTTTACCTGACCAATAGGGAGGTGAGTGAGTCCTGAAGTTTGGATATAGCAAAGTTAAAGGCTTTTTGACAGAAGCCTTTAACTGGACTAACTTCATGTCTCCTTTTACCAGAGCAACTGTTCCTGTTCCAATTCCATCAGCTACCCCCATCCCTAGGATGACTGCCAGGGTGAGGGAAACTGGTTTTCGAGGGTACCGAGTGGAGCAGCTATTAAACCTTGCCTTAAGGAATCAGAATCATAATATAGCACTCTGGGCAGCACCTGAACTAGCACACAATAATGGGAGGCCAGATCAAAAACTTTAAGGGCAATGCAAGGCCTTCCTTTTTATGCCCTCCCTCCCACCTCGGCTGCTCTCGAAGAAGAGTGATTCACTACAAAGCTGGTTATCACGATCCAGTCCCAACTGGAAGTGAGCTTCCAGTATGCCTGACCGGTGGTTTCACAGCCCCATGATGTCATCTGATACATTAGGTGATCTTCATTTTTTCTCGGTCCAGGAAGTTGAGTCAGATGAATATGCGGGGAGGGGGGGTTACCAGATAGTCCTCCAGGCCACTGACCACCCAAGCTGTGGGCTTCTGAGAAGTATCTGAAAAAGACTTATAAAGAGGTTCCCAGGGAGTTTCTTACTGTTCTGTATCTAAGAGAACCGTCTCTTTTTTTTTTTCAGTTTTATAATTTTTTATTATGAATTATGAGAACAAAAGATGCAAAGAAAGAGGATAAGGTAAAGTTACAGTGGAAGGACAATCACCCATAACATAATTATCAGAAGAAGTCCCCTTGCTGATATCTTAACTTTGAACTTTCACCAAAGAAAGTTAAGATAAATAAAACAGAATCCATGTGCAATTACTTTGTCCTCAAGTCCCCAGATTGTAGCACATTATAATATTTCTTAACAGCACACAAGGCAATCTAAAGCCATCAAACTTACGTAACTCCTTAAACATTAGAGGCATAGTATTTTTTACATTTCCATGTACATGCATATTAGCTTAAGTTAATCTCAAATTTTAAGTGGGTGTGTTTTAAGGATTGGAGTCAAAGGAGCACAGTAAAACGGTGTTAGAGTGGCAATTGTTGTTTGCATAGGCCCACCAAAATATGAGAGGCATGGAAAGGAATAGCCTTGGCCTAAATACAAAGAGATCCTACCCCTGAAGTTTCCTGGCATAAGACCAGCTCTAGGCCTCAGGAAAGTTATCGTTCGCTCCAAGACATTGTCCGTAGCGCCAACACACTTATCACACAGTCTCTGTTGTCGGTCTCATGTTTCTGTATTAAAGATTCTGGAATCTGCATGTCCTATATTGAAGTCATGATGTGGAGTGCCTTCTCGTTTCACCTCACCATGAAAGGGGAATGCAGGAAGCCCTGTCCTGTAAGCAGGTTGTTGTTGTTAAGTCTTCTCAGTGTTAAGGGAAGTCTCTTTTGAGCAGGACGATGTCTGAGCAGTGGTAGGGTCTTTCGTGGTAGAGGATTGCTTCCAGGTGATGTTATAGACAAACCTCACCATAAAGGGGCAATACAGCAAGCCCTGTCCAGTAAGCAGGTCATTGTTCTTGTTGTCTTCTCAGTGTTAAGGGATGTCTCTTTTGAATAGATCGATGTCAGAGCAGCTGTAGGGTCATCCCTGGTACAGGAATGCCTCCGGGTGATGTTATATACAACCTTGGATGTTTTGTAAATGTCTTCTGTAGATCAAGGGGTAAATGGAGAATGCCCCTTCTTCTGAGGCCTGTGCCAGGTCTTTATGTCAATGTTCAGGGTGTAAGGTCTCATTGCACTACAAGATTTGTGTGTTCCGATTTCTATTAGATAAGAACTTATTGGTATGTATAGTATTTTCCCATGTTAGTGTGCCTACGCAAACAAGTAATAAAGCCACGTGGTGCTATCAGATATATGGGGGCATAAGAACATTTCCAACAAGATCCATGACTTGGTTCAAACATAAGTATTAAACTGAGGGATTCTTTCACACCAAATTCCATATTGAGCAGTTCACAAAGAGAAGATAAAAAACATGGGGGGGGGGGATCATCACTGTATAAGAAAGTATTTAGCAAAAGTTATAGCCGTCAAAGAAAACACCCATAAAATGTTGAAAAGATATGCGTCATTTTTATGCCTTTTAAAATAGTTGGGTGGGTGTTAACTCTAGGGCACCACTTTGGTCTGTGAATTAGGACTCAACAGTACTTAAGTTAGAAAGGGTAAAAAAGGAGTAATGATGATAGGAGATAAAGAAGTTAAAGAGAAATATGAACTTATGAAGGGGTATGCAAAAGGGCAGAGTACAAAATGGACATTCTGCATACATAAAAACATAATTCAATGATAGTGAGTACTATTAATGTTTCTTGTGAGAGTACTATTAATGTTTCTTGTGCGCGCGGGGGCAATAGCCCCCGCGCAATTTTGAAAATGTAGACTGGACAGAGATTACCAGTGCCAGCCAAACCTCCTCCTGCTAGACTCCCGGCTCCCAGGAAGGAGAGATCCTTCAAGAAGCTGGGAGACCAGAGGTTCAGAGCCCCACCCAGACCCTCCCTAAGGAGCCGCATGGATAGTGGGGGAAGGCCTAGGGTACCTTCAAGCTCCACCAAGGGACCCAACTCACCGGCTTGCCCAGGCGTGTGGCCTGGGGAAGCCCTGGAGATCTGGAGCAAGGCGGCAGAGGGGTGCTGGGGTTACCCAAGTCCCGCACCCCCCCTAGGCCTGGCCAAGCAGGCCTCCGGCATGGCGTGGGCTTGCCAAACCTCCTCCTGCTAGACTCCCGGCTCCCAGGAATGGAGGGAGATCCTTCAAGAAGCGGGGAGACCAGAGGTTTCAGAGCCCCACCCAGGACCCTCCCTAAGGAGCTAGCATGGGATAGTGGGGGAAGGCCTAGGGGTACCTTCAAGCTCCACCAAGGGGACCGGCATACAACAAAAACAAAAACAAAAAACTAAAACCTTTATCTTTATCTTTTAGGTGTTTATAATACCTCATTATTATTCATTATTATATCAATAATATACTGAACATCCTATAACATAGGTTTAAAACATTCCAACTTCTTTTACACAAAACATTGGCTAATTTCTAAGCTAGAGCATTTTAATAATAATACATAATAATTCAACTTAATCTGTCAATTTTTTTTCTTAGTATACCTTCTTAGTTATCCTTTTACACATTCTCAAATTTTCTGGCATTTACCCACTTTCCTGTTTTTTTTTTAAATTCTCTCTATAAATTTCCTTCAGTCTTACCATTGGCTGCTGTTTCTCAGAGTTTTATTCTCTTTTCCGCCAGTATTAAATTTATAATTCTTTTTCATTTTGCATAACCACATATTCTCCTACACAAATAAATATTTGGATAAGACTTTTTTTTTTTTTTTTGGTTTTTGGGCCACACCCAGTAATGGCTCAGGGGTTGATTCCTGGTTATGTGCTCAGAAGTTGCTCCTGGCTTGGGGGGACCTTATGGGACACCGGGGGATCAAACCGCGGTCCGTCCAAGGCTAGCGCAGGCAAGGTAGGCACCTTACCTTAGCACCACCCGCCCTGCCCCTTGATAAGACTTTGTAATTAAAGCATTAAACAAATTTTTTAAAAGCTAGGCTTTCTATTGTACTTATATTTATTTCATGTTAAAATTTCTGTATACCAGATTGAACAACATTTTTAGGACCAAAGCAAAACATAATTTATTTTATTTTTTATTTTATTTTATTTTAATTTTTGGTTTTTGGGTCACAACCTGGCGGTGCTCAGGGGGTTACTCCTGCTGTCTGCTCAGAAAAGCTCCTGGCAGGCACGGGGGACCATGTGGGGACACCAGGATTTGTACCTTTGGTACTGGTATCGGACTGCTTGCAAGGTAAATGCCGCTGTGCTATCTTCTCCGGCCCAAAACATACATTTTTTTTTAAAATATTTTAAATTTACAATTTAGAAAAGTTTTAGTTATTAAAGTCTGATCTTTCCACTTTAATTTTATGAATAACTTTGAACATTATCCAAAATCTTCATTTTTCTTTAATTATTTCAGACATAGCATTTTGCAGTTTTTTAAAAATTTATCTTACAATTTTTTACTGCGTCTATAATTAATCATAGGTCCAAATGAGTTTACTACAAATTTATCCTGTGTTATTGATTAAAATGCCAAATTTATGACAGTGTCCAGAAACATATTATATCTTAAATTCCCAGTTACCAAGTTACTTAGCTTTACAAGATGCAACTTCAGCAAATGAGAGGTAGGTATTGTAACCATCCAAGCACTACAGTATAACTTAAGTTATAAAAACCTTAGAGATATTAAATATGACTAATTTTACTTCAATTTTAAAAGGGTCTGCACTTTATACAAATACTTTAAAACTTTTATTTCTCTTTATTTTTTTTCCCAATTAGAAAACAAATTGCTAGAATATACTTTATCTGTCAGGACCAAGTTTTCTTTATTACACTTAGTAAAGGACAATTCTAGGTATTTAAATTTTCATATTGTTATCTAGATTTAGTTATCTTAACAATATAAGTGTTTACAAGATTAACAATATATCAAAATGCTAACCACAACATTTTCCACACAGGTTTTGGCATCTTAAAATTAATATTAATTTTTAACAGAAATAGAAAGATAAAGATTCATATTATTCCCACATTACAATGCTGTTGGAAACCGTCTGGAACTGGATTGATAATTTCTTAGGTGGGTGAATATTCCTTATGGCAGGGGTGACATTTTCAATCTGTATTAGAACTCAGTTTCATCAGACAGAAAGTTAATTACAATAATTTGCAACACTGTTCCCACCAAATTATTCATTCTAAGAAACCTTTAAGTCAGAGGAATTTCTCCATAGATTTAAAGACCCAATTTTTCCTTCTGGACTCCCAGCCACTCCCAATTTCTCCTTTGATATGTAAACCCGGCGGGGGCGGGGGGGGGGGGAGGTAAGGGAGTTGGATAAATTTCCCTTTCTTGGATAAGCTCCAGTAAGGAATTTTTAACTGACCAATTTCTTAGCTTCCAGCCAGAATGTAGCAAGACGACAGCTCTCAAGATTTTTCTGATTTTTACCTTCGGGCTGAGGATAGATTTTAGTCACAAAGTCTGGCCTCTCCAGGACAAATTTAATCTCTGCTGGCCAGTATGGAGGCAGGTTTTGTGACCACCACACTGCCCTGTCCCTAACAGAGCTTGCCTTGAAATACAAAAACACAAGTAAACAGAAAATAACAAGGAAGTATAGAAATTGCCACTCAACACCATTTTCTGCACCTCTGGGAAGTTCGCCAGCAAAGAGACCCCTTGGTGTCTGAGCAATCTGAGCCTAGCTCCATGGTTGACTGAGAAAAAAAGTCTATAGATAATAACAACTAGTCAAGGAAAACAGTGTATCACAGAAATTCCCCACACATTCTGCAAGCACTTCACCACTCACACTGGACCGGCTTCACTCTCACTTTAAACTTTCACAAATTCCTTTCGCTCTCTGGAGCCGTGTCCAATGAACTCCACACCTCTCCAGGAGCTTAGAGGGATTGTCTCTCTCACTGAGTAAACTTCCAGTTTGAAGAGAGAGAGACAGGAGAAAATGAACCAGAGAAGTGGAAAGCCAAAAAATAAAATCAAAACTAAAAAATGAGATCAAATGAAATCAAACCAACTTGGAAAGATCTGCAAAGGGCTCACGCCCAATTTGGGAAAGCCGGCAGGGACTTGCAACGGATCCTTGAAGCTCGGTGGAGTCTCCCTTGGAGCCAAGTTCCTGGTTCCACTGCCGAGGGAGCCTTGCCCCGACCTCCTCCCTGAGGAGAAGGGTCCCTCTTGGCCACTTCTCCCTAGGGCTCCCTCCAATAAAAGCGAGTCACACAAGGACAAGAGAAACAGCACACACAAAACAGTAACAGGACAGACAGGACAGACAGGACAGACAGACAGACAGACAGACAGACAGACAGAGTCTGACCTAGGTCCTAATTCTTGGGCAGTTTACAGATGTATCCAATACTTACTTACAAAAGGATATACTTACAAAAGGGGCTTCCAAGCGTCCTCAGGATCTCCAAATCTCACGAGGTGTCCTCAGATCTGTGACCCTGCGGCCTTCTTAGGACACATCTGTCAGCCGCCACCTAGAGGAACCCTCACGGGCCCGTACAAGCAGTCACACTGCCCTCTACCAAGTGCAAAATTTTACCCTCCTAGGCCCCAGTGTCCTCAGAACCCTGAGGTGAGGCGTTGGTTGTCCCTGAACAGGGCGTGAATATCTCGTCAGGGCACCGGCCAATGTTTAGTCCAGGAGAAACGATGTGCCTTTCAAAGACACACAAGACCCCAGTCTCATGCAAAAGCAAGGGGTTTATTGTTCAAGCATATATGCTTGGGCACCCAGCATGGCCATACGGTTAGAGGCTGAGAGCCCCGATCTCAAATCCAGCAGTTCTTTTATAACACTCCAGTACAATGGAAAATTTACAGAACACAGCATGACCGTTGATTTCAGGAACTTTAGTGACTTTTACATTTCAGGGAACATTTGGAGCATTTATTACAGACACAATAACAGGTTAACAGGTTGTACAGGTTCAGTGAATTTCCAGTTGCGGTCACCTTAACCTTTTGGGGGCTTTCCAAGCATATGCAGACTTTTTAAACTTTTTCCTTTTCACTATAAATGTTAACACTATTGTAACCACGTTACCAAAAAAAAAATATTGGCAAATGCCTAAAAATAAATTAATTATATTAATAAAGCATGCAACTGAGTGACACTGAGTACATTTTTATTATTGTATAAACATCCATTTTTCTTCTGCAAAGCTTTTCCATTATCCTAGAGTCTTCTATATACATTGTAGGTCCCCAACTGAGTTTAAATATTTAGACCAACATAAACAGATTAAAAGTACCGTATTTGCGGCGTATAAGACGACCCCCCTAATTTTGCAGTTAAAACATAGGATTTAGGCCTATATTCGCTGTATCAGACAGAATGTTCCTGTGTTGCATGTGGCTGCATGGTTCCTGTGCTCATGTACCACAGTGATGCCAATCACAACAAGCAAATGTTCTAAGATTATTACTAGTAATAGACTTCCTCTCTGTACTCTGGCCATTCTGAGCAGGCTTCTTATCAGTGTAGATTCGGGTCCAGAACATTGTCTAATTTGCTATGGCATAAAAAAGCCTGCTTGGATTGGCTGAGCTAGAGATGGCAGTCGTGAGCAACCTTGCAGTGTTTGGTGCAGGAGGTCGAGTTTGGAAAATTCGTTTTGTGGCAAATTCAGACAATTTTCGCGCTAGCGGCATATTGAAACATTTTCAGGATATACTCAGGTGTATAAGATGATCCCAATTTTCGGTTGACATTTTTTTTTGTTTCAAAAGTCCGTCTTAAACGCCAGAAAATATGTGTAAGCCTTTCTGTTTGTTTGTTTTTAGTTTTTGGACCAATTCTTGTGGCGCTCAGAGGTTACTCTAGGCTTTGTGCTCAGGGAGACCTTATAGAAGAATGATGACCTGGCAGGCTCAGAAACTATATGGGATGCAGGGGATCAAACTGAGGTTGGCCATAGTGCAAAGCAAGCATCCTATTCTCTGGGCTATTGACTCCAGCCCCCTAGTTATTAATATATTTATTAGTGGTTTTTTTTTTTTTTTGGGGGGGGGGGGTGTTTTGGGCCACACCTGGTGGTGTTCAGAGGCTATTCTTGGCTCTTCACTCAGAAATCACCTCCTGGCAGGCTCGGGGGGACTATATGGGATGCTGGGAATTGAACATGGGTGCATCCTTTGCTGGCCAAGTTCAATGTAAATGCCCTACCTACTGTGCTCTCTATAACCCCAACATAAACAGATTAAAAGAAAAATGGCATCTCACTTATTTAACAAAAGTTTTATGTCACTGGAATCGTTCAAAGGAAATGAAAATAGAAAGATAATTTTGTTTTTATGTTAGGTTAGATAAAAGGTTATAAAGTTATGCAAAAAACATCAAGGGTGAGCTGAGGGTAAAGAAATGAGTGAAAACCTATCCTTTTCAAGGCGTATTCTTTCAGGTTCCTCTTTGGAAATAAGCGACTCTCTTTTTTAGTGTATAGGAGAAAATACTACTAAAATACTACTAATTACTGTAATACCTGCTTTAGGGAAAGGAGAGGAAAATACTTCTTGACACAAGTCATTTTCCTTACGTTCAAAATATTCATTATGCTGAAGTGCTATTCTTGAAAATAATGTGTTCTACACTCCCTCACAATTAAAGCATAACCTGATTGTCTATTTTATCATTCATTTGCCTATTGCCTAGTAACTTCAATTCCACTCTCTACTTCTAAGCATGACTTATTTAATTTAGCTTGTTTATAAAGGTTCATCTATTTGTATCATCTATTAATTTTCATTCCCCCATTCTTCTACTTCTCGACGCAATAATTTTTTCTTGCTTCGCTCTATTCGGGAAGGAATTCAGAATGTGCAACCCAAGTATTCCACCTTTGAGCATATTGTTGATTTGGAGAAGAGTAGCTCTCTGAATAAATAGAAATTGACAGAAGGCCAAGGAGAGGGTTCAGGTGGACATTTATTGCAAAACTTTTACACTAGGGAATGAGCACAGGACAGTCTTAACTGGTCCTCTTGAACATGGGTCTGGGAAGTGCATGCTAAGAATGTAGGAGTGGGAGAGAGAAGGTGCTGGATCCACAGGCACTGTGCACAGAGCATGGCATCCTCATGCAGAGAGTGTTTCATTCACATGCAATGCCTTTCTATTAAAAGAGGAAGTCAGTAAGGGGTGAGCACAGGATCCTATTTTGGTGAGAATTGATTTTGGGTTTTACCTTCTATGAATTCACTGAGTTTCACATACTATCTACTTCCTAATATCCTAACAGCTGAAAACTGTATCATTTAGCTTTACCTGTGTGATGATAGCATAGACCTGTGGACTCTGTGGTTAAGACAGAATATAGTTCTTTCTGAAACATAATTCATATTCTAGCCTCAAAGCATTTGTGAAATAATAGATTAACTATGGGGCCGAAGGAGATAGCGATGGAGGTAAGGCATTTGCCTTTTCATGCAGAAGGACAGTGGTTCGAATCCCGGCATCCCACATGGTCCCCTGTTTCTGCTAGGGGCGATTTCTGAGCCTAGAGCCAGGAGTAACCCCTGAGCGCTGCCGGGTGTGACCCAAAAACCAAAACCAAAAAAAAAAAAAAAAACCACTTATAAAAATGGGGTCTGTGACTGGCCCTCACATCACAAAGAACAAGAATAGCCTGTGCTAGTACAGATGTGGGGGGAAAAAGAGACTCTCATTACTGCTGAGGGGAATGGTCAACTGGTGCATGCCTTTTCAGGAAAAGAATGTGGATATTTTCTCAAAAAAAAAAAACTATAAATGAGCTTTGTCATGCCACTAATACCACTTATAACTTATAGATTATAACTTAGAGGCCCCAAAACACAATGTTAAAAAGCCCTCTGCATCCTTATGTTCATTGCCGCATTATTCTTCTCTATAGTCAGAATCTGGAAACAATCCAAGCACCCAAGAACAGATCAGTGGCTAAAGACCACTGTGTTACATTAACATAATAGAATGCTAGGTTAGCTGTTGTGGAAAAATGAAGTAATAAAATTAGCTTATACATGAATGGATATGGAGAGAATTATAATTGATCAAAACGAGTCAAGAGAGAGGGATAGACATAAAATGATTGAACTTATTCACGGAATATGTAAAAAGGAAAATATGATCATATGTCAGATAATAAAAAATAAATATCTAAAGACAATATAGGATGAGGGCCAGTATGATCAGTCGATGGTACAAAACTTTCCACAAGTACGAGGGGAATGCAGGTAGGGCAAAGAAAGGGACCATTATGACAATGATAGTTGGAGAAGGACCACTCTGGACAAGAATTGGGTGTTGAAAGGAGATAAAATGATAAGCATGAGGGGCCAGAATGATAGCACAGCAGTAGGGAGTTTGTCTTGCATGCAGCTGACCTGGGACAGACCCGGGTTCGATTCCCAGCATTGAATATGGTCTCCGAGCCTGCAGGAGAGATTTCTGAGCACAGAGCCAAGAGTAACCCCTCGGAACTGCCAAATAAACAAAACAAAACAAAAACAAGTATAAACACGATACCCTTCAGTAACAATATTGCAAACCAACGTCTAAAAGGGAAAAAGTTAAGAGGAAGTTTTGGGGGGGGTGGTGGTGAAGAGAACTGCCCCAGAGGCAGGCTGAGAGGACAGGAGGGAAACTGGGGACACTGGTGGTAGGAAATGTGCATTGGTGAAGGGTATTGTACATTGTATGACTGAAACTCAATCATGAAGAACTTTGTATCTGTGGGAAAAATACCAACTGTATTAGGAACAATCTTGTAACCATAGTGTTTAAATAAAATAATTAGAAGAAGAGAAGAAGAAGAAGAAGAAGAAGAAGAAGAAGAAAGAAGAAGAAAAGAAAGAAGAAGAAGAAGAAGAAGAAGAAGGAAGAAGAAGAAGAAGAAGAAGAAGGAAAGAGGAAAGAGCTCTGTGATCTCACTCTTTCCTATGTAAATTGTAAAATTTTCCTTGAGAGTTGCCCCTTTTGAAAAAGAACGTTCCATCTCTGGTGACTGAGAGTCATTGAGAAAGTTACAGTAACAAACCTACTAAAACAATCTCCAGTTTCATTAAACCCCTTAATATTTACTGTCCCATATTTAGTATCCAAGTTAACTTTTGTGTTTGTTTTTTGGATTTGGTGCCATAACTCGTGCAATGCTTAGGGGATTACTTCTGGCTCTGACCTCAAAAATCACTCTGCAGCCTCAGTGGACATGCTGGGGATTGAACCCCAACATGCAAAGTCAGCCACATGCAAGGCAACATGCAAAGTCAGCCACATGCAAGGCAAACATCATTCTCTGCCGTGATATCGTTTTGGCCCCAACCCAAATTCTTTGGTCACAAATATATTAGTTTATCATTCTTTTTTAAAAAATTATATTAATTTTGGGTCTAATTTTTGGGAGGCTAATTCTTTTCTATGGTTATTCATGTTTTTCTGTATAGGCATTAAGATATTAAAGATAAATTGTTTTTTCTCCTATTGATTTGTCTTTTGTGAGATTAATCTTAAGCACAGTCCACAGGGACCTAAAAAATATAGTTTTTCCTTCCCTTATGATTTTAACATTTTACTACTCATTCATCTGTTGATGAATCTTCTTTGTTGTTTATATTATGGGCTAATAACCCTATTGAACATGGTGTATAAATACCTGAGTTTTATCATGTTGAAGTCGCGCCTGGCTATACTTAGGGTCTTATTTCTGGAGGATGCTGAGGGATCAGTACCTATTTGTGGTGGGGACCCAAACTCAGATCAACTATAAGCAAGGCAATTGCCTTCCATACTGTACTATTTCTACTGAACCTCATTTCCTGCCTTCAGTTTCTCATTGTCCTTATTGTTCATTGAAAATTTTTCAACATAGCAAAAGCATTAATCAGTTTTTTAGATGGTATTTTGAAATCCATCCCTATGTGAAGGCTGGTGTGTCTTGGAAAGCATTCTGGAAAGATTACCAGAATCCAAGAGCATCAGCAAATCTTTTAGAATTCAAGGGATCAGCATCTGTGAGTTATTGATTTAGATCAAAGATCTCAGGATAAATTATTCCTGCATCCTTTCTTCATGGCCCTGAAGTTTGATGAGACACCCCTCCCCCAGGCCTTCCTGAGTCTATTTATTAGATGTGTGACATAGGCTGCTATCCTGTTGTAAATAATGGCCATCTTCTCACACCCAAGTTTATTGATTGCAGGACATTATCACCCAGGGCACTTAGTATTTCTCAATAAAGTGATTAGTGCAAATTGGGAGCATGTTGGTGGTTTCTGAGATGTTTTAAAATCTTCTCAGCAAATATAGGTAGATAGAGTCCATACATCATATATTTCTGAAGAATCACCTACTGTTTTATAATACAAACTTGCTGGTTTTTTAACTATTTCTTTTTTCTTTTCTTTCTTTTTTTTTTTTATTTTGTTTTTTCAGGCCAACACTCATTTGATTCTCAGGGGTTACTCAGGGCTAAGCGCTCAGAAATTGCCCCCTGGCTTGGGGGGGACCATATGGGGACGCCAGGGGATCGAACCACAGTCCTTCCTTGGCTAGTGCTTGCAAGGCAAACACCTTACCTCTAGCGCCACCCTCGCTGGCCCCTTCTTTCTTTTTCTTTTGTTTCTTTTGTTTTGGGGGCCACACCAGGTGACGTCAGGGGTTACTCCTGGCTATGCACTCAGAAATTGCTCCTGGTTTCGGGGCCCATATAGGGATACTAAAGGATCGACACCAGGTCGGTCCCTGGGATCAGGCCACGTGCAAGACAAATGCCCTACCACTGTGCTAATCGCTTCAACCCCATGGCTTTTTCTATATAGTTCATGCATATCCTATGAGTGTAAATCAATGTCTCAATTATTCTTGTCTGCAGTTCCTAATAGAGATGTTTAATGTCTTTTCAGCTTTATATACTCATTCATTTGAAATATGAATATTTTGTTTGCCCATTTTTAAATTTTAACCAATGATCCTTTAAATATAATTTGGATCAGAAAATCTTTCCTTGAGTTCAATATCAGTTTCTGTACATATCGGTTGGTCAGAGATTATTGTAACACTTGTTTGTTTGCTTTTGGACTACACGCTGTTGCTCAGGGATTCTTCCAGGCTTAGTGCACAGAAGTCACTCCTGGTGGTGCTTTGGGAGACTATATGTGGTTTCACTATATATGTAAAGACTTTGTGTTTCATAGTGATTCAATAGCGTTTTAAAGTATTGAATCTTAGTTGGCTGTGTACAAAGCAAACACCTCACACATTGCTCTATCTCAAGCCTTAGATAACACTTCAAAAAATTTTTATCGTTTCATTTTTTGGTTTGGGGGCTCATGCCTGGCTGTTTCTACTACTGGCCTTTGTCTGGTGATCAGAGATTACTCATATCAGTGCCATATAAAAGTTCTGGGATTGAACCTATGCAAGCAAACACCTATCCACTGTACTACCTCTCTGAACTTACTTTGTAAATTTTTTAAAATAATTTTTATTTTGACCAAAAGTGAATTACAAATTTCACAGTAATATTTTAGGTACATAGTGACATTGAATCAGGGGCAGTCCCACCACCAGTGCTGTCCTTCCTCCACCCCTGTTTTTACAGCATGCATCCCATATCTTTCTCTTTTGGCCCCCGGGCTGCTAGTATAAGTGGTCCCCTCTGTTTATAGCTTGCTGTAGAATTGGATACTCCATTCTGTTGTCATTGGCTTTGGGATTTAGTGTTTAAGTCTGATCATTTTTTCTTTCTACTCATGTTCATACAACTGTTTGGTCTTGGTACCCTTCATTATTCCCCCCTCAGTTGTGAGGTGGAACAAAGATGGTTCAAATTATGTGGTTCTGTTTGAAGTAAAGGAAAAAAAGGGGGCAAAAATCAAATAAGCAAAAAAGAAGAGAAGTCCTTCTAGAGACTATAAATATCAATTTAAGAGAAGAAAGGGAAAAAGGAAGAAAAACATAACAACAATACAAAAAAATCAAACAAAAAAAAACCCCGAAAAGCACCACAGCAATAAAGACAACAATCAAGCAATAACCACTGTCCCGAAATAAAAACATAACAAAGCACAAAAAGATAGCAACAAAAAACAACAACAACAATAACAACAGCAACAATAACAAAAGAAAATAATTTGTGTTGCTTCTTTCTTTTATTTTTATTTTTTATTTTTTTGCATAGGCACAGTAAATATTGGGGAAATTAGAAAGGGAATTCCTTGGCTTACTTTGTAAATTTTTATTTAACAAGTAAGGTTCACTCAGTTTTTCTCTTTTACATATTATTATTAGATTTTAAATATTACTATACTCAAACAGCTACTTCCCTCCCAAGGGAAGGGCCACTCCAGTAGTTGAGAAAGAGAGAGAGAGAGAGAGAAGAGAGAAGAGAGAAAAATGTTTACCACAGAGCCAGAGAGAGGGAAACAGGGAGAGAAATGGGGGACATTGGTGGTGGGATATGTACACTGGAGAAGGGTGTTGTACATTGTATTATTGAAACCTCAATAATGAAACTTGGAAAAACAAACAATTGTGCTAATGATCAATCTTGTAAACCAGTTTTTAAATAAAGATAATTTAGCTAAATTTTTTTAGCTGTTCTATTATGCCAGCCCTTAAAACAAAACAAAACAAACAAGCAAAAAATAATAGTAGGGGAAAGTAGTCACTCTTGAACAAGAACAGGGTGCTGAAAGGTAAAGTGGATATGCATGTTACCCCTTCAGTAACAGTATTACAAACAAAAATTCGTAAAAGGAAAACAGGGAAAGTGACATAAGGGGAGACCAGGGGATGGGAAGGAACGTGGGACATTGGTGAAATAGATTGAAGAAGTGGTTTGGTAGTCAAACATTGTACAAATGGAAGATCAATCAGTAAATAACTTTGTAACTTTACATTTTACAGTTATTAAATAACTATTTTTTTAAAAAATAAAATGTTTTTTTCTTCTATTGTTCCCATCTTTTCCTGTGCCTATAAAAACAACAAACAACAACAACAAAATCTGCCACATACACACCCTTTCTTTCTTTTCTTTTTTTTTATTTCTTAGATTTAAATAGGGAACTCCTGGTCTTTTATCCCCATAAAACCTTGGGACATAGATTACTTTTTTTTAACCATTATATTTCTGCATTTTATATAAAACTAAGAAGAAGAGAAATGAAGAGAAAAGGCTGAGGGTCAGGGGCCAAGTGATCTCTCAGATGCACTGGTGGGGAAAAAAAATAAGGGACAGAGCTAAATATCCAAGCCAAAGTTCAAAGACAATAGAATCAAAAGATCTAAACTTTGGCAATCTAAACTTAGGGGCCAGAGTGATAGAACAGCGGTGTGGCATTTGCCTTTCACAGGGCTGACACCGGGACAGACCCCGCGTTTGACCACTCGGCATTCATACTGTCCCCCACATCTGCCACATCTGAATGCAGAGCCAGGAGTAACCCCTGAGTTCGGCATGGTGTGACCCACCCCAGCCTCCAAATTCTAAACTTAAATGGACCAAATTCTAAACTTAAATACTGGCAGGCCAAAGGGCAAAGGGTGGTGGTATAAAATGCACTCTGGGTTCATTGATGGCGGGAGGATGACACACTGGTGGTGGGAATGGCCCTGACTCACTGCATATCTGAGATTTAACTATGAGGGACTCTGTAGATCACAATTGTTTCAATAAAATACAAATTTTAAAAAATGAGACACATTTTTAACTTAAAAATAAAATAAATAAAAAGAAAAGCAATGATAAATAAAAATTATCACAGAGATAGCTGATTTTCTGTTTCTAGAAAAATGATTACAAGCATTGTAATTTAATTCCTATATGATATAACCTGCTCTTCAAAATTTTACTTCAGGATTCCTGGTTGCTTTATATAGCTCATTTTCTCTAGTTTTTTATTTTCAATATGATTATTACTATTATTTTTACAATGTGGAATGTTATAACTAAGCCCTCACAGGGGCAGGGCCAGTTCTCTATATCCCCAGAAAGTTACAATACCTTATTACTTTTACATTAAATAAATAAAAATCTTTAACAAGTTTATTTAATGGGGCCAGAGAGATAGCACAATGGTGGGGTGTTTGCCTTGCACACAGCTGACCCAGGAACAGATGGTTTTCGAATCCTAGCATCCATATGGTCCCCCGTGCCTGCCAAGGAGTAACCCCAGAGAGCCACCAAGTGTGACCCAAAAACAAAATCAAAATTTAATATTCTACTATTTGAAAATCATTTTTGACCAACTTATTCTTTGTGACTGTGTACTCAGTTCTTTTGTGCCCTCAATTAAACCTTCCATATAAGCAATACAAAAGCAAAATTAATTCATTAAAGTTTTTTTTTTGAGAATTCTCTATATTGTTTTCTACAGTGGCTTCATGAATTTACATCTGCACTAACAGTGTGTAAAGGTTTTCCTCTTTCTCCCATCCTTGCCAGGCACTTGTTATCAGATTTTTTTCCATAATAGCTGTTCTGACAAGTATGAAGCAATGGCTCATTGTGGTTTAAATTTGCATTCTCCCGCTGATTAATGATGAATATCTTTTCATGTGTTTGTTGGCCAGGCTGTATGTCTTTTATGAAAATATCTGTTTAGATCCACTAATCATTTTCAGTTGTACTGTTTGTTGTTATTAAATTGTAGCAATTTATTATTCTCTTAGGTATTAATCCTTTATCATATACATAATTTTCTCTCATCAGAAAGTTACTTTTGTAAAAATCTCTCTTTCTTGTTGTGCCAGGTCAGAATCCAGTCTCATATATGTACTGTACTACATGAATCCCAAATTCTAATATTATTAACATTTGGAAATACTGTGAAACAGTGTCTGTCGTTCTCTTCAGCCTGCTGTCTCTAATCCTGCGGGCCATTGTTAGAATGATTTATTTAATTGGAGAGTTTGTGAAAAGGGTCATTGCACAGGTTCTGTCCAGGATTTTTAATCTTTTTCTCTATGTAAGCAAGTTGAGCATTCTCACTTCTTGGATGCCTTTTTCCCAAACAATAAGCTCACTACTTCCGAGATACACATGCAATTACCAGATGATATAGTATGAGTGCAATCCAAGAGAAAGTTGGCAGAAAATTCTATTTTTGCACCATGTCCAAGTCACATTTTCCAGTCCATTTCTAACTGAGGTAATCTATCAATTGGCTTAGAATTCAGGAGAGAGAATGAAGTGATGAATTGGCACTGATAAAGTCCAAAATAATTTGAGGCGGGCTGTCATTCTGAGCTGGTATCTTGAATGAAAGAGATGTAAACTAGAGCTGTGTAAATATCTTCAATGTAGTATATGGTGAAGTAGTATAGAGAATACACTCACACAGATTAAAATACCAAGTAAATTTATAGAAAGAATTAATACGTTGAGTTATAATGATTCCACCTCATTGAGAGTCTAGTTGCATTACCATCAACCTTAGTTTCTATGAAATACCCTCAAATTTATATTCTATTGATTTTATCTTAGTTTGCCTCAAATTGTTTTAAATGATTTATGAATAATAGTGATGAACTCACTCTCTGAATTTTATATACTCCTTTACAAACAGCAATTTTTAACATTTGTTTTATGTGTCTTATTATAGTATAATGATTTTTTTACTTTATTTGAAGAAAGTGCATAACATAGTTGATCTAGTTGACCATATACACTGGTTTCCAGATAAGTGAGAACAAAGTTATTATTTAAAAAAAGAATAGAAAGAAAAGAAGATAAAGAAAAAAAGAAAAAATTTAAGAAAGAAAAAAATGAAGTACAGTAGCAAGCACATTTGTAAAAATTATTGTATCTCCAGTGAAGTCATTAAATACAATGGCTGTGGGTTTATTAAGCTTTGTTGTTACCTGTCCATTTGTTAAACTGATATGTTATTATAGGGATGACACCATGAAAAAAAATAATGTTATCCAGAAATTCTAAACACTATTACTGATACTAGAACTTTAGGGGTGTATACTCAGAGTTATACCTCTTGGAAGAAGGAAGATGCTGGGAGAAGGTAACCTCACTTGCTCCAAAAAGGCCCTGGTGAATAATGCCAGTATACCTAAAGTTTGGTTTGATTGGTGTCCCTAGAGAGAATCATAGTGGTTATGCTGAGGCAGGGCCAGAATCTTAAACTCTTCAGAGTAACTTTGATAATTTCTCCAATAAGTTATCATTCAACAGTTTTTCTGAGACAAAACTACTATGTTTTTTGCCACATCCAGTGGTGCTTAGGGCTTACTTCTGCTCTGCACTCAGAAATCAGTCTTAGTGGGGCTGAGGGGACCATACATGATGCCAAGGGACAAACCCTGGGTGGACCATGTGCAAGGTAAATGTCCTACTTACTATATTATCTCTCTTGTTCCACAAAAAATCACTATTTATTGAGGTGATAGTTTCTCCTTTGTGAACTCAGTACTAGAATTATTTCATATATATGGTTGCTCATATATATGCATAATTATATCTGAAATTTAAATTTTCTTGCCCATTAACACTATCTCATTTATCTGCTTGGGTCAAACAAATAAACATAATCTCTAATTCAGGGATCACCTTTGAAGTTCATAAAGATATCTGTCAAATCTTCTCTAACTTTTTCTCTGGTTATTCTTAAATTCTTTAGGTACAGTTTTTGCAATTACTAGAATAACTTAGTTGAGACATTGTGTTGACGGTGCAAATTTTTTGCTTAAGCTTTCATTAAAAAAAGACCTTGTTGCCGCCAACAACCATCACCCAGTTCCCAAGCGAAGGGACACCCACGTCTGCCCACATCTCATCCCTCCAAGAAACTACAACCAACACTCCTGTTGACTCATGCTTTGTGCCCTCCTCATCGCCCCAAATTGTAGACTATTGCTTGATACCAGACTCAGCTCCAGAAGGACCCCTCATGCAAGAACTCTACCCAAGCCCTTCCTGCCACAAAGCACTTCTCAAACTCAACAAGACCAGGATGTGTGATGAAAAAAAATAAAGTACAAGTTAATTTTTTTAGTTGCTATGGTTGTTATTTTTGGTTTGTTTTGATTTGTTTTTGAGCTCTGTTTTGTTTTTATTTTTGGGAGAGGGATTATTGTTTTGGGTCGCTGTATTTATTGCTGTGGTGAATTCAGGTTTTTTACTTTGATTTTTTTTTTTAGTTTTGTTGCTATGTTTTTCTTCCTTTTTCCTTTCTTCTCTTGAACAGATATTTATAGCCTCAAGAAGGACTTCTCCTGTTTTTTGCTTGTTGGTTTTTTGCCCCCCCCCTCTTTTTTTCTTTTTTCTTCAAACAGAACCACATAACTTGAACAATCTTATTCCACCTCACAAACTGAGGGGGAAATAATGGAGGTTACCAAGACCAAATAGTTGTATGAACATTGAGTAAAAATAAAAAATTATCAGACTTAGGTACCAAATCCAAAGCCAATGACAACAGGATAGATACCCAATCTACAACAAGCTAGACACATAGGGGACCACTTATACTAGCAGACTGGGGAGCAAAGGAGGATATGGGATGCATGCTGGGAACGGGGGGAGAGGGAGGACAGCATTGGTGGTGGGAATGCTCCTGATTCAATGTCCTTAAATACTAAAAATTTTACTGTGAATGATTTGTAATTTACTTTGGTCAAAATAAAAATTATTATAAAAAAAAGACCTTGTTAATAAGACAATCAAAAAACTCACATATTTATTTATATTATATCAAATTACTGACACTGCTTTTCTGGGCCAGGAAAGGAAAAATGAATTTCCAAAGAATTCTAAAATATTGTTATTCTGTATGTCTTTCATACCTGTGTGTTTCTAAACACTAACAAGACCAAAATAATAAAATATGTATGTGTATATCTCCAAGCATATTTTTTTTGGTTTAGGGGAGTGTTCAGGTTTATTCCTGACTCTATGCTTGGAGATCATTCTTGATTTTTTTGTTTGTTTTGTTTGTTTTTGGGTCACACCCAATGACACTCAGGAGGGTACCTCCTGCCTATGTGCTCAGAAATCGCCCCTGACTTGGGAGGACCAAGGATCGAACCACAATCTGTTCTAGGTTAGCGCATGCAAGCCAAATGCCCTAACGACTGCACCATGCTCACAGCCCTGCTTGGAGATCATTCTTACAGGACCACATGTGATAATGGGAACAAAATCAGGTCACATGTGCATGGCACATGTCTTACTTAATCCCTTGTAATATCTCTCTGGATTTCTCGATAGGAACAGTATAACTTTTTATATCAATCAATTTCTGTTTTCTTTGGGAAGTTTGAGCAATAATTTGAGGTATAAAAGTACTTTTATGAACTAGCCATCACAATAAAGAGTGCAAATAAAAGAAAACTTGCTAAAAAAAAATCCATCTCCAGGGGCCGGAGAGATAGCATGGAGGTAGAGCATTTGCCTTGCATGCAGAAGGATGGTGGTTCAAATCTTGGCATCCCATATGGTCTCCCAAGCCTGCCTGGGGTGATTTCTGAGCAGGAGGAACCCTGAGCACAGCCAGTGTGACCCAAAAACAAAAAAAAACAAAAACAAAAACAAATCCAACTCTGATTTTCTCTACTTGAATGTTAAATATGAACAGAGTGATTTCTTGAGTATTTTATGTCATTGAGTAATCCAGCATTGGCAATAAAGTTTTCAAAAGTAATAAAGAAAAGGTGAATGCAGTGCATCAGGTGTTCTTTCTATCATTGAGTGCTTTGTTTCATATCATGCTTCCTTTAAAGGGTTTCTTTTTGTTTATATTAAGCTTTCAATTTTTATACATTATATAAATTATAAATTACTTTAAAGAACAGCTCTTACATAGTTGCTCTTGATACATGTTCTGCCACTCCATATTTCAATATCAGTCCCACCACCAATGTATAATTCCCTCCACCATTGTCTCCAATTTTTTTACCCATTCCCAAGCCTGCTCACTTGGCAGGCAATAAAATAATGTACTTTGTATTTCTTTTTTACAGGGAAGTGGCAATGAAAGTATTTTTTTATTTTTTTATAACCTTTATTAAACACCTTGATTACAAACATGATTATAGTTGGGTTTCAGTCATATTAAGAACATCCATCTTCACCAGTGCAACATTCCCATCACCAACCAATGCCCCAAATCTCCCTCCCACCCCACCCCCACCTATTATTGAGGATAGGCTTTCTCCTTTCCTCATCATTCATATTGTTATGATATTTGTTGAGTGTAGCTCTTTGTGGTGAGCTTCATATTGTGAGCTGGACCTTCCAACCTTCTCTTTATGTCTCTGAGAACTATTAACAAAAATGTCTTTTATTTTTCTTAAAATCCATAGATGAGTGAGACTATTCTGTGTCTATCTCTCTCCCTCTGACTTATTTCACTTAGCATAATAGATTTCATGTATATTCATGTATAGGAAAATTTTATGATTTCATCTCTCCTGACGGCTGCATAATATTCCAATGTTATATGTACCGACAGTTTTCTTTAGCCATTCATCTGTTGAAGGGCATCTTGGTTGTTTCCAAAGTCTGGCTATTGTAAATGTGCTGCAATGAATATAGGTGTGAGGAAGAGATTTTTGAATTGTATTTTTGTGTTCCTAAGTATATCCCTAGGAGTGGTATAGCTGGGTCGTATGGAAGCTTGATTTCCAGTTTTTTGGAGGAATCTCCATATTGTTTTCCATAAAGGCTGAACTAGATGGCATTCCCCACCAACAGTGAATGAGAGTTCCTTTCTCTCCACATCCCTTCCAGCATTGATTGTTCTTGTTCTTTGTGATATGTGGTTTGAGATGGTACTTCATTGTAGTTTTGACTTGCATCTCCCTGATGATTAGTGATGTGGAACATTTTTTCATGTGACTTTTGGCCAGTTGTATGAAATTATTTTTGTCTGTTTTTTTGTTTGTTTGTTTTTCAATCCACACCCTTTTGATGCTCAGGGGTTACTTCTGGCTAAGCACTCAGAAATTGCCCCTGGCTTGGGGGACCATATGGGACGCCAGGGGATCGAACCACGGTCCTTCCTTGGCTAGTGCTTGCAAGGCAAACACCTTACCTCTAGCGCCACCACTCGCTGGCCCCGAAATTATTTTTAAATAGAGGAAAGAAAGAAAGAAAGAAAGAAAGAAAGAAGAAAGAAAGAAAGAAAAGAAAGAAAGAAAGAAAGAAAGAAAGAAAGAAAGAAAGGAAGGAAGGAAGGAAGGAAGGAAGGAAGGAAGGAAGGAAGGAAGGAAGGAAGGAAGGAAGGAAGGAAGGAAGGAAGGAAGGAAGGAAGGAAGGAAGGAAGGAAGGAAGGAGGAAGGAAGGAAGGAAGGAAAGAGAAAGAGAGAGAAAGAAGAAAAGGAAGAGAGAAAAGAGAGAAAGGAGAAAGAAAGAGAGAAAGAAGAAAGGAAGAGAAAGAGAGAGAGAAAGAAAGAAAGAAAGAAAGAAAGAAAGAAAGAAAGAAAGAAAGAAAGAAAAAAGAAAGAAAGAAAGAAAGAAAGAAAGAAAGAAAGAAAGAAAGAAAGAAAGAAAAGAAAGAAAGAAAGAAGAAAGAAAGAAAGAAAGAAAGAGAGAGAGAAAGAAAGAGAAAGAAGGAGGGAAGGAAGGAAGGAAGGAAGGAAGGAAGGAAGGAAGGAAGGAAGGAAGGAAGGAAGGAAGAACCATAAAAATTTTAAATTGGGGGGCTGAAGCAATAGAACAACAATACTAAAAATGAGATACAAGTTACAAACTTTAAAGTGTGTTTATCAAGGTGGCAGGTTTGGCAGTGTAAAAAAGTTGACACTGATAATGGGACTGGTAATAGAGTATTATATGCCTAAATCACAATCATCAATAACTTTTAAAATCTTGGTTCTCTAATTTAATTTGTTTTTGTTTTTGGGTCACACCCGGCAGCACTCAGGATTACTCCTTGCTCTACTCTCAGAAATTCGCTTCCTGGCAGGCTATGGGTACTGTATGGGATGCGGGGATTCGAACCACCCACCTTCTGCACGCAAGGCAAATGCCATACCTCCATGCTATCCTCAGAGGCCGCCTCTAATTAATTTTTAAGTAAAATCAATGATAATAAAAAAATATGTCAGAATACAAAAATAAAAATTAAAAAGAAAAAAAAGAAAAGTCATTAAAAAGATTTATGAAAGGGAGGAGCCAGAGAGATTGCACAGTGGTAGGGGCATTTGCCTTGCACACAGCCAACCCAGGGCAGATGGTGGTTCAATCCCCAGCATTCATATGGTTCCCAGAACCAGGGCAATTTCTGAGTACATGGCCAGGAGTAACCCCTGAGCATCACTGGTGTGGCCTAAAAAAAAAAATAAATAAAAATAAAATAATAATAAATTGGTGTGATCTTACAGAGATAACAGTATTAAAAAATTTGGAGTTGTCACAACTGTGGCCCTGAGGGTCTAGAATTCTTTTTTTTTTTTTTTTTTTTGGTTTTTGGGCCACACCCGGTAATGCTCAGGGGTTACTCCTGCTATGTGCTCAGAAGTTGCTCCTGGCTTGGGGGACCATAATGGGACACCGGGGGATCGAACCGCGGTCCGTCCAAAGCTAGCACAGGCAAGGCAGGCCACCTTACCTTTAGCGCCACCCACCCGGCCCTGTAGGAATTCTGAGCTCTGTGGGTGATATTGTGATGATGTATTGCTTGGTTTCAGTTGCCAGGTCTTCAGGAAGTACAAGATGGTGGCAAGTAGGGTGCCAGAACTCACGCCAAAGAAGCCCTGATGTCAGCCCAAACACTAGCATACCTGAAGTTTGGTCAGTTTTGGTGTTTCTGCAAAGATGATGGTTTAGTGGTAAAGTTGAGGCATTGGCAAAGTGGTGATTGTGGATGGTGGATGCATATGGAGAGGTTTTGGCAGGGATGGGGGGGCCTAGCCTACCTTTCGCTCCGAAATTGTCTGTTTTCAGCTGTGTGGCTGATGTACCCATGTTTTTTTCTTAGATGATTTGCATCCCTTTTGAGAATAGGGTGTATCTATGGAGCTGGCCAAATACAGACATGGTGGTTGTGTTTGTGGGACATTGTTTTGGTTGCTAGGTTTCTGGAAATATGCAAAGTAGATGGGGGATTCCAAATGCATGATTTTTTTTAATGAAAGGGAAATACTACAATTCCCATAAACTTTCTGTAAAAATCAGCAAGTACCTGAGTGATAGCACAGTGGGTAGGACATTTACCTTGCATGCATCTAATCTGGGTTTAATCCCTGGTATCCTTTATGGTTTCCCAATCATCTCCAGGAATGACCCCTGAGTGCAGAACCAGGAGTAGCCCCTGAATACTACCAGGTATGGTCTAAAACCCAAAAAATCAATAAATAAATCAATCCAGAGGTTGTCATAATATTGTGTATTTAACTAGCATGTAAAAAGTTACCTTTACATGATAATAAAAATTAAGTAGAGAACTAGCATCATATAAAACTGATAAAATTGATTGCATCAAATTATTTAAAACTTATCATTCTTTAAACACATTTACGAAATGCAAAGCATAAATTGCCTCCTCTGACAGTCTTAATCTTATAACAAAATTCTAGATGTAGCGAATATTATTTCATTTTACGTTGACATCTGTTGAATTGCTTTAGCACACCCAAAAACCTCTTAAAGTTGAGACTTATAGTACATGAAACTCTGTGTAAACTTATTGATCTAGTTTTAAACTCCACCTTTGATAATTTAGGTTTTAGATCAATTTTTGATTTAATGTTTGAATATTATACAAAAATTTATATCTTTGTATTTCTTCTATTACAATGCTTACAGAATAGAGTCCTGGTTCTGGCCAAATTTAAGGATTCCTTTTCCTCCCAGATCTCTCTCTTCATAAAGCTCAGTATAATTCAATTCAGCATAATACAGAAGCATGGGAAGACTGAATGTTGAAAAGAAAGAAGGTGGACAACATAGACTCCCAGAACCTGTTAATAGATATGGTTTTGGGTATTACCCAATCTGGTATTACCCAGACTTCTTTGCTATTTCTAATTTGTTTTGAAAAGGGCCCTTCAAAAGTTTTCGAACTTGTTGCAACAATAGACATATACCAAAAAAAGCTCCCAGAAAAGCTTTTTTTTTTTTTTTTTTTTTTTTTAATTTTTATTTTGATCATAATGGTTTACATATGTTGACAATAATATTTAGGTACATATTACATAAAATCAGGGGGGATTCCCATCACCAAATTGTCCTCCCTACACCTCCATTTTCTGTCCTACCTCCCATTTCCTCTTCCCTCATCCCAGGTCGGCTTGAATATGTGTCCCCTCTTTATCTAACCCACAACTTAGTAGTCTTGCACCTGTTTGGTCTTGATGCCTCCCTTAGTTCCCCCTCTAACTGAGGCAGGACTAGCTAGTTCAAGTTGCGTGGTTTTGTTTGAAAAAAGAGAAAAGTAATAAACTGGGGTAAGGATCTAATACCCCGAAACTGGGCGGATCCTTCTAGAGGCTCTCATCATCGTTTTGAGAGATGGAGAAAAAGAAGGTGAAACACTCCACCAGTACCAAAAGAAGTGTCAAATATCTAGTGAGGGCTTGAGCTGTATCGATAAGCACCACAAAAAAAAAAAAAAAAAAAAAAACAAAAAAAACAAAAAAAAAAACAGGCAAACAAACAAACAACAAAAAGCAAAACAAGCAAAAACAAACAAACAAAAAAAACACACCATGGTCTTGAAATGAGAAACATGGCATAGCACATTATCGAAAGAAAAGAAAGGAAGAGAAAATATAAGGTATGGTTGGGGACAGTTTCAATAATCACTCCCAAACAGAGAAATCGACCAAAATAGATAGGTGAATAAAAATAATAACAACAATAATAAATGGAGGTAAAAAATATATAGATAATAACCAAGGTTTTTGTGCTTTTTGTATTTTTATTTTTTCCCCTCCTGCCCTGGCACAGTAGAGATATTGGGGTCATTCGAAAAGGAATTCACGTTGCCTAAGAAGATATGGGGTTTCTCCGTCCTTGGAGCATACTGTCATGGGATCCAACACTAGACTTTGCTGCAGGAGCCTTTACTCTCCCGGGTGGTGGTTTTTTTTTTTTTTTTTTTTGGGTGTGTGGAAGACTTCTGTTCTGTGTTTAGAGGTCTCAGTATCTGCACAGCTCCTGAGGTGGGACTTATGATGAAGGTCAGTCTTGTGTTCTAGAGGTTCTGTTACCTCCGTATCATTTTTAAACCATCTTCTGTGGTTGGTGATCTTGGTCTTTGCCCTGATCCTAGGGTGGCACCTAGGATAGCATCTTTCTTTGTGCTTCCAAAAGCCCTGTTCCGTTACAATTTTCTTCTCTGCCGGACCTTTGGGACTGGGGATCCTGGTTATTGTGCAGGTCATAGTTCAAACCCTAAACTAGGGCTTTTTTTTTTTTTTTTGGTCCCAAGATGTATACCGTCTGTCGTAAGTTCTAGCAGCCAGTCAACTATAAATCACGATCTTGGCTTTTGGACCTACCAAAGGGTGCCGAGACTTCTGGTTGTGTCTTGTCGTTAGCTGGGTAAGGTAGGTTAATCTGCTCTGAGGTCAGGATGTTCAGATTTTCCTCATTGTCAGGAAATCATGTTAGAGTTGGCCCTTGTTGTTGACCCCGCAGTATTAAGGCAGTCCCCGGCTGGGGATTTGTTTCTTGCCACTGTTGTGAGGAACTGTGCCGTTTCTATGTCTGGGATCCAGGGTTCAAGGCTGGATGAATGGTATCTGATCACCTGAGGTCTAAGTTGATTCCACATGACATATTTTCAAGGTAGGAGATATCCCTGTTTTTGTAAACAACTATGAGTTCCCATCTCTAGTAGACAAGAGCTCTTTTTTTTTTATATGTAGAGATTTCCCTTTATTTGGTGTGCCTTTGCAGGGGGAAGTGGTGCTACATTATAATGTCTGTGTATTTGTGGGTGGACAGAGGGGATAACAGAAACAGGTCACATACCCAAAAGCGAGGAAAAGAAAAAAAAAAAAAAGGAAATAAAAATGTATGCGCTCACAAATGTATATGTAGGACAAACATTTAAAAAATAAATTAATTAATTAAAAAAAAATAAAAAAATTAAAAAAAAAAAATTTAAGGTGAGTTAGTGAGGTTTTTTAAGGGACCAAAGTGGTGCAAAAGACTACCTTACATTTGGGGGAGAGTAGGGTAAAGAGGTGGTGTATTACCAGTCTTATGCCTATGTTGGAGGTACAGTTTTTCCATTGTCTTTTGGGTGTTTCCTGTGGTGTGTGGGTTCCCAGGCATCTTCCTATCCCAACCCCCTGACCTTCTTCAGATTGGTAAAAATTTGTGGCAGGGGAGGTCTTGGAAAGAGTTCTTGCGTTGGGGATACTTTTGGACCTAGATCCGGTTTCAAGAAACAGTCCACGTTAGGGGGAGTTGGTAGGGAAGGCCGCACAGCATGAGTCCGCAGGGAGTTGGCTGTCTTTTCTTGCAGGAGACGAGGTGTGGTTTGACTGGGTGTCCCCTCGCCTGGGTGCTGGGTACTGTTTCGTTGGGTAGGAGGTCGGCCTTGATGCCTAATAGATTAAGGATTGAGGGTGAAGAGTTTTAATATGGTGGGAGATCTGGATGGAATTGAGGGGTGAAGGGATAGTTGGATTTCCAGAGGGAGACAGGGGAAGGTATATGGGAGGGGTATGCAGTGAGAGGAAAGAGAAAATACCTTAGAAAGAAAAGGAGAAGAGAAAGGGGAAAAAGTAAAGAGAGGAATAGAATTAAAAAAAAAAAAAAAGTAGTGAGAAGAGAGGGGGAGAATAGCAAGGGAATGCTGGTTAGGTTGAATGTGTTCGAAGAATAGAGCCTGTAGTTTAAGTCTGTACATCACAGGCACTGCTTCGGTGGTCTGACTGGTCACTTGCTTCAATTCCTAAAAGAAGGAATAACCTAGAGATAAAGTATATGTTAGAGAGGTTTTCCTCGTGGCCCTCTCGTAGTGCATGCTATGTATGGTATCTCGTGTGGTATCCCGAGTTGCCATCTTAGTTTGTCCGCCCTTTGTATCCAAGGGCGCCTGTGGACAGAAAAGCTGAGAGGTTATTTAAAATATAGTAAGATAAAGGCATTAAAACATAGTGCTATGGTATGCTGCCATTGCAGTCGTGATTTCCTTGGTGTTTCTATACTTGTGTTCCTGTATACGAACTCTAAGGGATTATTGTGGGCCTTTGTTTTGGAAGTCTGATTACTTACCTGTTCTCTTAATGCTGTTGTTTCTGTTGTTGCTGCTTTCTTTGTGGTATAATGTGTTGTCAAGTGTTTGTGTTGCTCCTTTTTCATGAATTTTGGACACTGGCTCCCACGTATATGTTGAGTATTACAGTGTTCGAAGTTTCTACCCTGTTAAACCCTGTTATTTGATTGTTAGTATTAGTTGTGTTTTAAACTATATGTTCTAGGTGTTTCAGAATAGTGCCACCATTCTGTGTTTATCTTTTGTCTTCTGACTTACTTCGTTTAACATAACATGATCTAAGTCCATCCATGTTGCTGCAAAAGTCTGTGATTGTATCGTTTCTGACTGCCATGTAATATTCCATTGTGTAATATGTAACCACATCTTAATGATCCATTCATCTGTTGTTGGACATCGAGGTTGGTTCCACGATTTGGCTATTATACTGAGTGCTGCAATAAATAGTGGGGTGCATACGTATTTTGGAATGAATGCCCTTCCATCTTGGGGGTATATGCCTAGGAGAGCAATTGCTGGGTCAAATGGCAGCTCAATTCTGAGTTCTTTGAGCACTCTCCAGACTTTCTCCATAGATGTTGGACTAGGGGGCATTCCCACCAGCAGTGAATGAGAGTTCCTTTCATACCGCATCCCCGCCAACAAAGGTTGTTTCCATTATTTTTGATGTGAGCCACCTCACTGGTGTAAGGGGGTATCTCATTGTTGTCCTTGATTTGGATCTCCCTGATGATGAGTGAAGGTGAGCATGTTTTCATGTGTTTGTTGGCCATCCTTCTGTCTTCCTCAGAGAAGTGTCTATTCATTTCATCTCCCCCATTTTTTTATGGCTTTATTTGGTTTTGAGGGTCTCAGCTTTTCTGAGTGCTTTGTATGTTCTAGATATCAGGCCTTTATCTGATATGTCCGAGTGAAAAGATTTTTTTCCCATTCTGTTAGCTGTCTTCTTGCGTTAAGTAGGGTTTGTTTTGCCATGCAGAAGCTTTTTAGTTTGATGTAGTCCCATTTGTTTATATTACATGCTAAAGTTCTTGCCATTGGTGCTCCATTCTCAAAGACCTTTTTGATATATAGGTCTTCGAGTGTTCTGCCTATTTTATTCTCGATAAACTTTATAGATTCGGGTCTGATTTCAAGGTCTTTGATCCATTTTGAGTTGACTTTTGTATAAGGGGTGAGATATGGGTCGATTTTCACTTTCTTACATGTGGTTTTCCAGTTGTACCAACACCATTTGTTGAATAGGCTTTCTTTGTTCCATTTCAGATTCTTGCCTCTTTTATCAAATATTAGTTGGCTGTATATCTGGGGGTTTATGTCAGGGAATTCTGTTCTGACCCACTGGTCTGAGGTCCTGTCTCTGTTCCAGTACCATGCTGTTTTAATTACTATGGCTTTATAGTATAGTTTCAAGTTAGGTAAGGAGATGCCTCCCAGCTTCTTGTTTTCAATATGTGTTTGGCTATCCTGGGTCTTTTGTGGTTCCAGATGAATTTTGTGATTGATTGTTCTATTTCTTTAAAGAATTGTTCCTGGATTTTGGATAGGGATTGCATTAAATCTATATAAAAGTTTGGGTAAGATAGTCATTTTGACTATGTTAATTCTACCTATCCATGAGCATGGGATGTTCTTTCCATTTCTTTAGATCGTCTTCAATTTCTTTCTGAAGTTGTTTTGAAGTTTTCCTGTATAGGTCTTTCACTTCTCTTGTAAGGTTGATTCCTAGATACTTGATATTTTTTGATACTATCTTGAATGGAATTGTATTTTTAATCTCTCTCTCCTCAACTTCATTGTTTGTATATAGAAACGCTACTGTCTTTTGTGTATTTACTTTGTATCCAGCCACTTTGCTGTATTGGTTGATTGTTTCTAGGAGTTTTACTGTGGACTCTTTAGGGGTTTTTGATGTAGATCATCATATCGTCGGCAAAATAGAGATAGCTTGTGTTTCCTCTTTCCCTACTTGAATTCCTTTGATTCCCTTCTCTTGTCGGATTGCTATTGCTAGGACTTCTAAAGTTATATTGAATAAGAGTGGAGAGAGTGGACAAGCCTTGTCTAGTTCCTGACCTTAGTGGGAATGCTTCTAGTTTCTCGCCGTTAAGTATAATGTTGGCTATAGGCTTTTCATATATATGCTGTAACTATCTTGAGGAAGGTTCCTTCTAATCCTATTTTGCTGAGTGTCTTTAGCATGAAAGGATGTTGGATTTTGTCAAACGCCTTCTCTGTGTCAATTGATATGATCATGTGGTTTTGGGTCTTTCATGTTGTTGATGTGATGTATCATATTGATTGATTTGCGTATGTTGAACCAACCTTGCATTCCTGGTATTAATCCCACTTGGTCGTGATGAATGATCTTTTTGATGAAGTGTTGGATTCGGTTTGCTAAGATTTTGTTGAGAATTTTTGCATCTATGTTCATTAGTGAGATTGGTCTGTAGTTTTCTTTCTTAGTGGTGTCTTTGCCTTCTTTGGGAATGAGTGTGATATTAGCCTCATAAAAGGAGTTGGGGAGGATTCCTGTTTTTTCTATGGTTTGGAAAAGCCTATGGAAAAGTGGTAGTAAGTCTTCTTGAAATGTTTGATAGAATTCACACTGTAAATCCATCTGGGCCTGGGCTTTTGTTCTTAGGGAGTTTTTTAAATTACATCTTCAATTTCCTCTGAGGTGATTGGACTGTTTAGACTTTCTAGATCTTCCTTTTCCAGCTTTGGAAGAGGGTGTTTGTCCAAGAATCTGTCGATTTCTACTGGGTTCTCTAGCCTAGTTGAGTATTGTTGTTCATAATATGATCTCATGATATGTTGTATTTCATGGGGTTCTGTTGTAATCTCACCCCTTTCATTTGTGATCCTACTGATTTGGGTGTTTTCCCTCTTTTTTTTGGTGAGTTTTGCCAATGGTTTGTCTATCTTGTTTATTTTTTCGAAAAACCAACTCCTGGTCTCATTGATTTTTTGTATTGTTTTCTTAGTTTCGATGTTGTTTATTTCTGCTCTGGTTTTTATTATTTCTTGCCTTCTGGTTGTGGTTGGATTTCTCTGTTGCTGTTGCTCCAATTCTTTGAGGTGATCTTTTAAACTGTTGGTTTTGTTATTTTCCTGTTTCTTGACATAGGCCTGTATTGCTATGAGTTTCCCCCTAATTACTGCTTTTGCTGTGTCCCATAAATTTTGACATGTTGTCTCTTCATTGTCATTTGTCTCAAGGAATCTTTTTATTTCTTCCTTGAGTTGTTCTTTGATCCAGGTGTTGTTGAGCAGCATGTTATTTAATCTCCAGGTATTAGTTTTTCTCCATTGCTTCTTCTTGATATCAATTTTAACCTCTGTTGCATAGTGATCTGAAAGGGTACTTCTAATGATCCTTACCTTTGTGGTCTTATATAGGTTGGCTTTGTATCCCAAGACATGGTCTATTCTGGAGAAGGTTCCATGTGGGCTTGAGAAGAATGTGTATTCTGCTTTCTGGGGATGGAGGGCTCTATATAAGTCTATCAGCCCCTAAATCTTCTAATTTTTCATTTAAAGCTCTTATTTCTTTGCTATTTTTTCTGTTTGGGTGGATCTGTCCAGTGGTGATAGTGGAGTATTCAGGTCCCCTACTATTATCACATTTCCCTTCATGTGTTTTCTCCAGGTTTGCCAGTAGTTGCCTCACATATTTTGCTGACTCTAGATTAGGTGCGTATATATTGACCAGGGTTAGTGTTTCTTGATCTAATGTTCCCCTGATCAGTAAGTAGTGACCCTCTTTGTCTCTGATCACTTTCTTGAGGTTGAATACAATTTGATCTGATATAAGAATTGCTGTCCCTGCTCTTTTTTGTTTTCCATTGGCCTGGATGATTACTTTCCATCCTTTTATTCTAAGCCTGTGCTTATCCTGTAACTGTAGGTGTGTTTCTTGTAGACAGCAGAAGTCCGGTTTATTTTTCCTAACCCAGTTCTCTACTATGTGTCTTTTGATTGGAGAGTTTAGTCCGTTTACATTTAGGGAAATTATTGATAGAGAGGACTGTTGTGCAGTTGTATTGTGTGGGGTGGTTGTTGTTACAATCGGGGGTTTGGATTGTGTAATTCGTCTCTGAGTAAATCGCTTAGTATCGGCTTAGTTTGCACAAATAGTTCAAGTTCGTTCATATTTGAGAATGTTTTTAGTCTGCCCTCCCATATGAATGATAGTTTTGCTGGGTATTGGACCCTGGGTTGGAAATTTCTTTCATTCAGTCGTTTAAATATGTCATTCCACTGTCTTCTTGCTTGAATTATTTCAAATGGGAGATCTGGTTTGATTCTTATGTCTTTTCCTTTGTACTTGAGGTTTTTTTTCTCCCTTATTGCTTTCAGGAGTTCCTCTTTCTCTTTGTTTTTTGCCATTTGGATTATTATGTGTCTTGGTGTGGGTTTATTAGGGTCTATTTTATTAGGGACTCTCTTGACTTCCTGGATTTGTCCTGAATTGTCTTTCCAGAGGGTGGGGAAAGTTCTCTGTTATTATCTCCCTGACTACCTGTTCTTCCCCCTTCCCTATTTCCTCCCCTTCTGGTATACCTACAATTCTTAGATTGTTTCTTTTGTCTTTATTCATTAGATATTGGACTTTTCCTTCCAGTGCTTTGCCTTTTATTTCTTTGTTGGTTTCTTGATCATTTTTTGATTGCAGTTTTCCTTCGAGTTCTTCGATGTGCTTCTCCAACTCTGTGTTTCTGCTCGTAAGGCTTGTTACTTTGTCTTTTAAATCCTTCACTTCTTTTTGTATGGAATCTCTCATGTTCTTTGACATTTCTTCTTTAATTTGGCTGATTCTTTCATCCATGGCTTTCTTATACTCGGTTTGCTAGGGTTTCTTTCATCTGTTTTAGTAATTCTTGCATTTCCTTCCTCATGACCGCTTTTAGGTCTTCTTCCCATGGATCTGTGCGTTTTGGTGGACTTGGAACTTTAATAGGGTTTGTCATGTTGTCTCCAGATATTAGGGGATTTCCTTGATTTAACGCATAATTCTTTGTATTTAATGGTGTGTTTTGGAGTGCTGTGGCTTCTAATTTCGGCCTGCTTTGGTCCCCTTCCTGAAGGTGATTCTAGAGGATGCTGTTGGGTGGGCTTGGTTGAACCTGGCTCTTTCTCCTCCCCTTTGCTACCTAGAGTTCGGCCCTCCTGCAGTGGGTATTATTGCTTTTCTACTCCTTATTTCTGTCGGCGGTGCAGTTCCACTCCTGGCCACACTGGTTGCTGGCGCTATTGAGCCTAGCTCCCAATCCCCCCTCCTTTCTCTGGAGTCAATGGAGCTCTGCCCCCTCCAAGTTTCCCTTGAAGGAGTTCCCTCAGTCCGACCCTTCAGGCTCTGCCCTCGCCCTTGGGGAGTCCCTGGTCCACTCTAGGTCCAGGGGGGTGGACTGCTCTAGGTCACCTGCGAGTCCAGAAGGGTGGCCCTATCTCCCCCCGTCTATTTGGGTTGCTCAAGTTGCCGTTCCAGGTGCCCACCTGGGGGAAGGGACTTGCCCAAATCACTCTCGCAGAGCGCTCGTGGTCCCTGGGATGTGCTGGGCTAGGCTCCCGCGTGAGGCAGCAGGGACTCACCCAGGCCTCCCAGGCTGGCGTCTGGGGTCTCCGGGGGATGTGGTGGGCTAGGCGCCCGCGTGAAGGAGCAGGGACCCGCACAGGCCTCCCGGGCCGGCGTCTGGGGTCTCCGGGGGATGTGGCGGGCTAGGCGCCCGTGTGAAAGGGCAAGGACCCGCGCAGGGCCTCCCGGGCCGGCGTCTGGAGTCTCCGCGGGATGTGGCGGGCTAGGCGCCCTTGTAAAGGAGCAGGGACCCGCGCAGGCCTCCCGGGCCGGCGTCTGGGGGTCTCCGGGGGATGTGGCGGGCTAGGCGCCCGTGTGAAAGGGCAAGGACCCGCGCAGGCCTCTCGGGCTGGCGTCTGGGGTCTCCACGGGATGTGGCGGGCTAGGCGCCCGTGTGAAAGGGCAAGGACCCGCGCAGGCCTCCCGGGCCGGCGTCTGGAGTCTCCGCGGGATGTGGCGGGCTAGGCGCCCTTGTAAAGGAGCAGGGACCCGCGCAGGCCTCCCGGGCCGGCGTCTGGGGTCTCCGGGGGATGTGGCGGGCTAGGCGCCCGTGTGAAAGGGCAAGGACCCGCGCAGGCCTCTCGGGCCGGCGTCTGGGGTCTCCGCGGGATGTGGCGGGCTAGGCGCCCGTGTGAAAGGGCAAGGACCCGCGCAGGCCTCTCGGGCCGGCGTCTGGGGTCTCCGCGGGATGTGGCGGGCTAGGCGCCCGTGTGAAAGGGCAAGGACCCGCGCAGGCCTCCCGGGCCGGCGTCTGGAGTCTCCGCGGGGATGTGGCGGGCTAGGCGCCCTTGTAAAGGAGCAGGGACCCGCGCAGGCCTCCCGGGCCGGCGTCTGGGGGTCTCCGGGGGATGTGGCGGGCTAGGCGCCCGTGTGAAAGGGCAAGGACCCTCGCAGGCCTCCCCGGCCGGCGTCTGGGGTCTCCGCAGGATGTGGCGGGCTAGGCGCCCTTGTAAAGGAGCAGGGACCCGCGCAGGCCCTCCCGGGCCGGCGTCTGGGGTCTCCGGGGGGATGTGGCGGGCTAGGCGCCCGTGTGAAAGGGCAAGGACCCGCGCAGGCCTCTCGGGCCGGCGTCTGGGGTCTCCGCGGGATGTGGCGGGCTAGGCGCCCGTGTGAAAGGGCAAGGACCCGCGCAGGCCTCTCGGGCCGGCGTCTGGGGTCTCCACGGGATGTGGCGGGCTAGGCGCCCGTGTGAAAGGGCAAGGACCCGCGCAGGCCTCCCGGGCCGGCGTCTGGAGTCTCCGCGGGATGTGGCGGGCTAGGCGCCCTTGTAAAGGAGCAGGGACCCGTGCAGGCCTCCCGGGCCGGCGTCTGGGGTCTCCGGGGGATGTGGCGGGCTAGGCGCCCGTGTGAAAGGGCAAGGACCCGCGCAGGCCTCTCGGGCCGGCGTCTGGGGTCTCCACGGGATGTGGCGGGCTAGGCGCCCGTGTGAAAGGGCAAGGACCCGCGCAGGCCTCCCGGGCCGGCGTCTGGAGTCTCCGCGGGATGTGGCGGGCTAGGCGCCCTTGTAAAGGAGCAGGGACCCGCGCAGGCCTCTCGGGCCGGCGTCTGGGGTCTCCGCGGGATGTGGCGGGCTAGCGCCCGTGTAAAGGACAGGGACCCGCGCAGGGGCCTTTCGGGGCCGGCGTCTGGGGTCTCCGGGGGATGTGCCCAGCTAGGCTCCCGCGTGAGGCAGGAGGGACTCACCCAGGCCTCCCGGGCCGGCGTCTGGGGTCTCCGGGGGATGTGGCGGGCTAGGCGCCCGTGTAAAGGAGCAGGGACCCGGGCCGGCGTCTCCCAGAAAAGCTTTTTTAGACAAATATGTAGTACCTGCTCTACTCTCTTCAAATAGCAGTAGAAAAGTTGTTGTCCTCCCTTGGTTTAGAATTTAGTGAGACTCAGCAAGAAGAGTAACTTTTACCCTGATCATTCACAGGATAATAATAATCCATGAGGGGAATAGTGATCTGTCATCCCCAGTTTTGTTGAAGAAGGTGTGTGCTTATGCCCCCCTGAATGGAGTACCAGCAGTAAAAGAGCTCATGCTCACATTTGGCAGCAACTGAAGCAGTGGACCAACGGTTTGTATGGCTCTACCTCACTTCTCACCTCACCCTAGGCCCCACCCCTAGAGTCAATGGGGATTTAGTTGTGTCAATCAGACTGGAGAGGTATGACTCAAGTATAGTGAGTGCTCCCTTTCTCTCCTGTCCCCCATTCCTACCTCTATATCTCATGTTATCAGGGTTCAAGGGGAACCTTTATTCCTGATTCACATCATCCAGTCAGAATATGGTAATAAGAGGTAGGGCTAAGCAAAACTGCTTACTTCTTTCTTTTCCAGTATCCCGTGGAGATTTGATAGTTGAATTTTTGAACAGTGGAGATTTTTGAGAGTTGAACCTGTAGCAACAACTCACACTGTAGTGTGCCCCACTTCCTGGTGGCAATCTGACTCAGAGGCATTTCAGTGGTATTAGTGAATGTTTCACTTTCTTTCTTTTTTTTTTTTTACTATGACCAAGAAAATGTAATTTCATTTGTACTATTGGGGGTGGGAACATACCAGTAAGTGCTACTGGTAGGGACTACAACTGGATCAGGTGGGTTGCCTTGCTGAACCCCAGTGCTATGGTTCTCCAATATCTATCAGGAGTAATCCAGGAACACAGAATCAGAACACTGCTGAGCATGAGCCCAAAACAAAACAAAAGTAACCTCTCCTTCAAAAAAAGCCAAACAGATCAGCACATCTGGGTCACTTCTAACTGTACTCTGGGAATCATGCAGTGTCTTAAATGCAAAGTATTTGCTATACCCCATTGACCCATCTACCCTACATCAAAACTTAAATGATACTGGTTTCTGTCCCTTTTTATTCCCCACTATACCAGGAATTTGTTTTTGTTTTTGTTTTTTGAGGGGGGCACACCCATTTGATGCTCAGGGGTTACTCCTGGCTAAACACTCAGAAATTGCCCCTGGCTTGGGGGGACCATATGGGATGCTGGGGGATCGAACCGTGGTCCTTCCTTGGCTGGCGCTTGCAAGGGCAGACACCTTCTTCTAGCGCCACCCTCTTCGGCCCCTATACCAGGAATTTAACCCATATATTTACACATGTGCTCTATCTCTATCTTTTTATTTTATTTTATTTTTTAAATTAATATCTTTATTTAAACACCTTGGTTACAAATATGATTGTAGTTGGATTTCAGTAATGTAAGGAACACCCTCCCTTCACCAGTACAACATACTCATTACCAATGTCCCAAATCTCCCTCCTCCCACCCCACCCCTGCCTGTAATCTAGAAAAGCTTTTAACTTCCCTCATTCATTCACATTGTTATGATAGTTCTCAATGTAGTTATTTTTCTTATTTTTTCTCTCTTTTTTAAAAATTTTTTTGTCCTCCAATTCACAATACAGACCATGCAAAGGGCCTGTGTTGAGGTATATATGGGGTGTATTTACTGTACCTCCTCTTTCTATACAGTCAGTGTAAAGAACACAGCCTGTGGTAAGAATTGGGAGGCCTTATCTTTTCTTTATATATATATATATATGCAACATTCCCATGACCAATATCCCAAGTGTCCTTCCTCCCCACCCCACACCAGCCTGTACTCTAGACAGGCTTTCTACTTCCCTCATTCAGTCACATTTTGTTATGATAGTTCTCAGTGTAGTTATTTCTGTGACTGCACTAAATGATCCCTGTGGTGAGCTTCATGTCAGGAGCTGGACCCTCCAGTCCTCCTCTATTTTGTCTCTGAGAATCATTACACAAATGTTTTTCATTTTTCTCAAAACCCATAGATGAGGGAGACCATTCTGTGTTTATCTCTTTCCCTCTGACTTAGTTATTTTTATTATAGTATATTTTTATTATAGTCGTTATTTTTCTAACTACATTCATCACTCTTTTTGGTGCATTTCATTTTGTGAGCTGGACCTTCCAGCCCTCCTCTCCTTTGTCTCTGATAATTATTACAAAAATGTCTTTTATTTTTCTTAAAACCATAGATGAGTGAGACTATTCTGCATCTATCTCTCTTCCTCTGACTTATTTTCAGCATAATAAATTCCACGTACATCCATGTATAGGAAAATTTTATGACTTCATCTCTATGACGGCTACATAATATTCCATTGTGTGCATAATATTTCATTATGTGTAAAAAGGCCATTGATTTTTGTGTGTTAATTTTGTAGCCTGCCACCTTGCTATATGAGTCTATTGTTTCTAGGAGCTTTTTGTTAGAGTCTTTAGGGTTTTCTAAGTAGAGTATCATGTCATCTGCATACAGTGAGAGCTTGACTTCTTCCTTTCCTATCTGGATTCCCTTAATATCTTTTTCTTGCCAAATCGCTGTGGCAAGTACTTAGAGTACTATGTTAAATAGGAGTGGTGAGAGAGGACAGCCTTGTCTTGTACCAGAATTTAGAGGGAAGGCTTTTAGTTTTTCTCCATTGAGGATAATATTTGCCATTGGCTTGTGATAGATGGCCTTAACTATATTGAGAAAGGTTCCTTCCATTCCCATCTTGCTGAGAGTTTTTATCAAGAATGGGTGTTGGACCTTATCAAATGCTTTTTCTGCGTCTATTGATATGACCATGTGATTTTTATTTTTCTTGTTGTTGATGTTGTGTATTATGTTGATAGATTTACAGATGTTAAACCATCCTTGCATTCCTAGGATGAAACCTACTTGATCATAGTGAATGATCTTCTTGATGAGGCATTGAATCCTGTTTGCTAGGATTTTGTTGAAGATCTTTGCATCTGTGTTCATCAGGGATTTTGGTCTGTAATTTTCTTTTTTGGCAGCATCTCTATCTGGTTTTGGTATTCAGGTGTTGTTGGCTTCATAAAAGCTATTTGGAAGTGTTCCTGTTTTTTCAATTTCATAAAAAAGCCTGGCCAGGATTGGTAGTAGTTCCTCTTGAAAGGTTTGAAACAATTCATTCATGAATCCATCAGGGCCTGGGCTTTTATTTTTGGGCAAATTTTTGATTATGGTTTTAATTTCCTCAATAGTGATGGGGTGTTTAGATATGTTACATCTTCTTTATTCAACTGTGGAAGGTTATATGAGTTCAGAAATTTATCCATTTCTTCCAGGTTCTAATATTTAGTGGCATAGAGTTTCTCAAAGTATTCTTTGAATACCTTTGAATCTCTGCAGTATCTGTAGTGATCTCCCTTTTCATTTCTAATACACATTATCAAGTTTCTCTCCCTCTTTTTCTTTGTGAGATTTGCCAATGGTCAATCAATCTTGTTTATTTTTTCAAAGAACCAACTTTTGCTTTCGTTGATCTTTCAGATTGTTTTCTGGGTTTCCACTTTATTAGATTTCATCTCAGACCCACTGATTGTTCAGGAGTAGGCTGTTTAATTTCCAGTTGTTAAAGTTTTACTTCTGTGTCCCTTTGTAGTTTACATCTAATTTCCGAGCCTTGTAATCAGCAAAAGTAGCCTACAAAATTCTATCCTTTTGATTTTATGGAGGTATGTTTTATGTGCCAGTATGTGGTCTATCCTGGAGAATGACCCATGTATACTGGAGAAGAATATGTATCCAGGTTTCTGGGGATGGAGTGTCCTATATATATATCAACTAGGCCTCTTTCTTCCATTTCTCTTTTCAGGTTTAGTATATTCTTCTTGGGTTTCAACCAGGTTGTCCTATCAAGTATTGACAGGGCCGTGTTGAGGTCTCACACAATTATTGTGTTATTATTGATGTCCTCTTTCAAAATTTGTCAGTAATTGTATTGATATTTTGCTGGTGTCTCATTGGGTGCTTATATGTTTAGTAGTGTGATTTCTTCCTATTGAACATATTCCTTTATTGGTACAAAGTGTCCATCTTTGTCCTTTACAGCTTTTTCTGAGTCTAAAGTTTGTGTTGTGTGAATTAATATGGCCACCCCAGCTTTCTAAGGGTATTGTTTTCTTGGATGATTTTCCTCCAGCCTTTTATTTTGAGTCTATTTTTGTTCTGACTATTCAGGTGTGTTTCTTATAGGCAGCAGAAGGTCGGATTTATCTTTTTAGTCCATTTAGCCACTCTGTGTCTCTTAATTGGTGCATTTAGTCCATTGACATTGAGGGAGATGATTGTCATGGGATTTAATCATCTTTGTGTATAAATTTGGTCTGTCTGTTTGTCTGTCTTGTCTTAAAGTAGACCTTTCAGTTTTTCCTTTAAAACTGATTTTGCAACTGTAAAGTTTCTGAGCTGTTGCTTATCCATGAAGCTATATATTCTTGCTTTAAATCTGAATGTTGGTTGGGCTGGGTGTAGTATTCTAGGTAAAGCATCCATTTCATTCAGTCTTGTTACAATATCCCACCACTGTCTTCTGGCCTTGAGAGTTTCTTGTGACATGTCTGCTGGAAATCTTAAGGATGCTCCTTTGAATGTAATTTCTCTTTTTGATTTGCTGCTTTCAGTATTCTATCTCTATCTGTGTGATTCGTCATTATGACTAGGATGTGTCTTGGAGTGTTTTTCCTGGGGTCTCTTTTAGCTGATACTCTTTGGACATGGAGGTTTTAATTGCATGCAGTCTTTAGCTCTGGGAGTTTCTCTCTGATGATGTCTTTGACTGTTGATTCTTCCTGGGGATCTCCTTTCTGGGCCTTTCGAATTCCAATGATTCTTATGTTGTTTCTGTTGAGTTTATCAAAGACTTCTATTTTCATCTGTTCACATTCCTTGAGTACTTTTTTATTGTCTGATCATTTGCCTTAAGGTTCTTTTCCAATCTCTTCTGCTGTATGGAGTTGTTCTGCATTTAATCTTCCAGTTCACTGATTCTGTCCTCGGCTGCTGTTACCCTGTTGGAGAGGCTTTCCATTGAGGTTTTCAGTTCAGCTACCATGTTTTTCAGATCTGTTATTTCAGTTTGAAGTTTTTTGATTTCTGTCTTTATGTTCTGTTCAAATAAAGCTATGTTTTTTTTTATTACCATGAGGATCCTCCATATTTCTATTCTAAACTCCTTATCTGAGAGATTAATATGATGGTTGGTATTTTTTGGGTCATCAGAGCTATCATCTTTATTCTCTGTATATGGTGTTTACCTGCAAGATTTCCCCCATTTTCACACTTGTAGTGTGATTTTTTTTCCTGCTTGTTATGGTGGGGTTCATTAGTTAGAAAGAGTTTACAGCTGCAAAGCGGAGCAGAGTGGCAGTGCTCTTCTGGAGCTTCTAGAAGACAGTTTTTGCTGGGCTCTTCCTGGCCCTTTCAGAAGAGCTTAGAGAAGAGAAACACATAAAGCCAACAGGTCCGCTCAGTCTCTCCCAGTTGCGAGTCTCACAGCAGGGGCAGACCTCTCCCACATTCACAGATAAAGGAGTCACCTCTCTGCTGGATGCTTCTGATAGCCGGTTTTTTACTCATTCAATCTTTCTTGGCCTTTCGGCATGAGCATCTCTCTAGGAAACAGTTTTTGCTGGGCCCTTCCTGGCCCTCTCTGGAGAGCTTCAGGAGACAGAAGAGAAGAGAAACACGCAAAGCCTGCAGGTCCCCTCGGTCTCTCCCAATTTCGAGTCTCACAGCAGGGGCAGACTGTTTCACTTTCACTAGGAAGGTGACATAGAGGCAAAGTGAGTGAATACTCAATAATCTGAACAAAGGTAATATTAATGGGGCTCAGTATTCAAGTGGGAAGAAGAATTTAAAATTTTTTTTTCATGGAGGTGGAGACATAGTATAATGTGTAGGGCATTTGCCTTTCACAAAGCTGACCTGGATCATTCCCTGGAATCCCAAGCCCAGCCAGGAATGATTCCTGAGCACAGAGCCAAAAGTAACACATGAGCACTGCCAGGTGTAGGTCCCAAACGAAAAACAAAAAACAAACCCTTGACTCCTCTATTACACCTAGCCACCAGAGGGACTACCTATTTCTAGAGATTAAATAGAATCTAGTTTTATAAGTCAGTATCCAGTCTCCCATGATGTTCACAAAATGATTGACCATTTTTTAACATATTAAACACCAGAGGACAGAGAAATAGCATGGAAGTGGGGCGTTTACTTTGCATGCAGAAGGATGGTGGTTTAAATCCCGGAATTTCATATGGTCCCCTGTGCCTGCCAGGAGCGATTTCTGATCATAGAGCCAGGAGTAACCCCTGAGCGCTGCTGGGTGTGCCCCAAAACAAAAACATCATAGAAAACAAAATTTTAATGAGAAAATTAAAATCAATAAGTACCCATATTAAGATGAATCAGATGTTAGAATAATTGGTTATAGATTTTAGACCAATCATACTCAAAATGCTTTAACTAAATATTATAAATTCTCTGGACATAAAAAAACTTAGATATTTTTTTGTTAAAAAAGAACTATATGGTAATTCTAGATTAAAAGTACAATAAACTGTAAAAAGTATTTGCAGAAGTGTCTTCAGTTGTATAGTGGCAATAACTATGCATGGACTTGGCAAACAAAGACAAATAGGTAAAATTTACCCAATTTGTACAACAGGGGAAAATAGATTGGAACAAGAAGTAAATAAATAGTCTCAAGTTGTTGAGACTAATGAACTAGACTAAACTTCAAGAGGTGAGTGTGTATGTGTGTGTGTGTGTTTGTGTGTGTGTGTGTGAGAGAGAGAGAGAGAGAAAGAGAGAGAGAGACAGAGAGAGAGAGACAGAGAGAGAGAGAGAGAGAATGTGGGATTTCCCACACCAAAAATTATTCTTGGATAATAATAGTGGGTTGAAAATTCAACTCAACTCACTCAATTTATTCTGACATGATCGACCTGCAGATGATATCAGATTACACAGGTAAAAATTAAAGGGACAGTCTCCTTAGACCATCTTGCACTTCAAATGTGTCCACAGTTCCAGATCATCTACCTGTGCTTCCGACTAATGGACAATAGATTTGAATTTCTTTCAGTCCACCTCCTCAGAATCTCAGGTGCTAAGAACAAGCCTAAGCTACTACTTGTGCTCCTGGCATTAATCAGAGATTCTCATTCCTCCTTTTCCAGGTTGATTAATTTGCTAGAGCAGCTCATGAACTCAGAAAACACGTAACTCTTTAAGTAACTAATTTTAGCAAAGGATATTATTCAGGCATTGCCTGGTGGATTAGAAGCATAGGGTAAGGTATAGGGAAAATGTAGAGAACTTCCATAATAGATTGTCTCCCTAAATCTCACCAGTCTGTAAGCTCTTTGAACTCTTTTATCTTGAATTTCTGTGGAAGTGTCATTACATACGTGGAGGCATTATTGAATAGCTTTTAGCTATTGGCAATTGAAGTTGATCTTCAGCTCCCTCCTCATCTAGAGATCTCAGTATGGGACTGGAAGTTACAAACTTCCTTTTTTAAATGTCTTTATTTAAATGTCTTTATTAAAAAGAAAATGCATCACATAGTTAACATACTGATCATAATACATTTGTAAGATAATGGAAATTATTTTGTAATTATTATTTGTAATATAATGGAAAATTTGTAAGATAAGTGAAAGCAAAGTTATTAAATATAGAAAGAATTGAGCCCGGAGAGATAGCACAGTGGCGTTTGCCTTGCAAGCAGCCAATCCAGGACCAAAGGTGGTTGGTTCGAATCCCGGTGTCCCATATGGTACCCCGTGCCTGCCAGGAGCTATTTCTGAGCAGACGACCAGAAGTAACCCCTGAGCACCGCCGGGTGTGGCCCAAAAACCAAAAAAAAAAAAAAAAAAGAAAGAAAGAAAGAAAAACTCAAAATAAAATGGCAGAGTAGAAAAAAGAAAGAAGAAAAAGTTCAGTAGCAAGTATAATTGTGAAAATTATTGTGTCTCCAATAAAGTCATAACAGAAGGTTTAGAAAGTTTTTTTAAAGATAAAAGATAAAATATACAATAAAAAATGTTTGTTTGTATGACAGCTGTTGTTTACATTTACATAGGCCAAGAAAAATATGGGTAAATATAGAAAGAAAAAATCTTTGGCCTAATATACAGGGAGACCTTACCCATAAAGTATCCTGGCATAAGACCAACTACAGGTTCCAGACATACTAAGTTGTCTAACCCCAAACCCTTTCTCTGTGATCCCAGTAAAAGCTCTTCACAATCATGGTTGTTGCTGTCAGGTTTCTGTAGTTAAAGGTCCTGGTTTCTGTACAAATGTTATGTTGAAATCAGGGTGACAAGGAGCATCTTCTGGTTTCATCTCACCATTAGGCGGCAATGCAGAAAACCCTGCCCTGAAAGCAAGTTGTTGCTGTTACCAAGTCGTCAGGTTGTCATAGGAACCCACTCTGGAGTAAGTCAATGTCAGGGCAACAGTAGGGCCTTCCCTGGTTGCCAGGGCATACCTAAGCTTTTAGAAGGTGCTCAGCCCACCAGATGTATCTTCAGATTTTCCTGGTGGGTAGAACTAATTTAACCCCCATGGGGTTCCTCAAAAGGCCCACTGTGGATGCCTTTTTCCCCTGTGTGGATGGTTGAGGAATTTCCAAAGAGATGCCTGGCAGTACATTTTCAGCCAGTATTTGACTATCTTTCCTTTGTACATATCAGGCAAAATAATTGTCTCTATCAAATAATTTGGCTCAGAAATTCCAGCACCAAAGTTTATTTGAGAACCCCTTTTTCTGGATATAGCCAGCCCTAAAAAGCAAAGACAATTTTTCTCTCTTTTTTAAAAATATGTCCTTGCAGCTGCAGTTTCTGGTAATCAAGGGCATAACCAAAATGCAGATCTTGACTATTGATCCTCCCTTAGAAATAGAGAAACTCATTTTTGGGGATTTGGCTCCTCCCTTCACTTAACCTCTAAAACAATAGAGTCCAGTCTAATAAAGATCAAGTTCCTAGATATTTTCTACTCCCTCCTAATCCTAATTTTGCATTTAAAGTAAGCTTGCAAAGAGTTACCTTGAGTTGTGATCTTCTCCTTTGTAACCTAGAATTTTTACAGTCACACCCATAGTTTAGGTATTGTTACTGTTTTACTATGCTTTATAATTATAATTATTCTTTACCTCTGGCTAATTTTACCCTTATAAATTCCCCTGCTCAAAAAATTCAACTTGTTGCACTCTGCCAGTGTTGTATTAAATGATTAACGATGGGGCTGGATGGCGATGGATGGAGGCCTTTGTGCTTAGGCCCCAGCCACGTGGCTTCATCCCCCATCCAGCCGGCGAGTCCCAGGCCCAGGTGAAACGCGAAATCACTCACTCACAGGCAGGCTTCAGGAAGAATCATCTTTATTTAGGCCCTAGCCACCACGTGTGTGTGGCCTATCTCATAACCTTTTAAGCATTCGGCCATTCTTAGCCCTGCATCTTATAATTCAGTCATCTTCCTCCGAGAGCCCAGCAGGGCCAAAAGGCCAAAGCCTTTAATCCCCTGGCTTCCGGGTTTATCTACCTATTCCAAGACCCCTCCCAGGAATGGGCCGGGTCTTGGAAGTAAGGTCACACCTATTATCCGGTTCCCAAGACCCCTCCCAGAAATGGAGTCTCAGATAGGTATCCTACATGCCAGAAATGTGTTGACCCCACATACTCTGTGTGGTTTCATTATTTCATATTTCATATTTGGAAGCTCGTGTTACCCGTTTTCATTTCGTGAAGAATTGCTCCCCTCTAGAGATGCTGAGACACAAGACACCTGCAGCACCTGGTAGAAGTCCAATTCCTGGTGCTAGTGTAGAAAACAGTGCTGTTTCTATAGATGGGATCCAAGGTTCAGAGGTGAATGGTCAATGTTGAATCTTCTGAAGCCTAAGCAAAGTCACTATGACAAGTGTTCAGGGTGTAAGGCCCCACTGCAATAAAATTTTATGTGCTCCTATCTCTATTAAATAAAAAATTGTTTGCACTCATAAAATTTCCCCATTTTAATGTGCCTATGCAAAAAGGAACAATGCCACATGGTACTACTGGTGCATTTGGGGGTAAAAACAACAAGCTAAACAATCTTGATAACCTGGTTCTAACATGAACTCAGAACACTGGAAAAACTTATCTACTAGAATTCTATACTAAATATAGCCCCCAATATGAGGAAATTTCGCTACAGAAGATAGACAATAAGAGACAGACATAAGAGATAGACAATAACCTATCAAAAATGCATCCAAAGAAATATTCAAAGAAAATATACATATCTTCTTTAAGTCTTTTGAAATAGTCTGGGGAGAGATAAAATCTAGATCACAGCTTCAGCCTGTGATTTGGTCTGTGGAGTCTAAAAAATGGCTCCCAGTAGTCACATATCAGGAAATGTCCTCGAGCTGGGGGCTCCTCAGAAACTGAATTTGATAGTGAGCAATAGTCCACAGTGAAGGGAGGTGGAGAAAAGGTGCCACAGAGAGTAACTCAGCAGCAGTGGCAGTGGCAGCTTCTTCTCAGGCTGAGAATCTATCTTCTCACTATGAACTGTGGGGAGCCTAGCTAATGAAACCTAGAACATAGGACACCTCAGTAATTCTAATCTGGTCACCCACGTGACCAAAGGCGCCCATGCCTTGAGAACAAAGGAAATAGACAAATACTAAAGTAATTCAAAGCAGCTTAATACATCCAGCCAGAAAGAAAAATATAGAGCCACTTGTCTTTGTGTTAGCAAAAGGTTACTAGGATTACAGCTGATGTTTTATTTGTGCTTGCTGAGTGGAATTTGTGGGACTCTGTTTGGATCTTGTGTTTTCTATATAAACTCTCTTAGTATAAACATGTGCTCAGGTCTACCTCTTTGCCCCTCCCTATTACCTGCCCCCAGCTTATGCTAATGAGTGCTCACAGTTGTAATTGGTGGAAAACTTGTAACACCCTCTGACGTATTTCAGCCCTTAAAAGCTGATTCCCCCCGACAATAAATCCATTTTGAACAGCATGCGTTGTCTTGAGGGCCCTTCTTACTAATTTCTCTAGTTCTTCTTTACAGGTCGGTTCTGCTCGAGTGAACCCACTAATAACTAGCAACCTTCATTTCCACACCCCCGAGGGTCGGGGGGTCTCCCACAGGAGGTTGCATATATATATATAAATATTTTTATTTTGAATTATGAGAACAAAAGATGCAAAGAAAGAGGACAAGGTAAAGTTACAGTGGAAGGACAATCATCCATAACATAATTCTCAGAAGTCCCCTTGCTGATATCTTAACTTTGAACTTTCAGCCAAAGAACGTTAAGATAAATAAAACAGAATCCATGTACAATTACTTTGTCTCTCAAGTCCCCAGATTGTAGCACATTATAATTTTTTTTTTTTTTTTTTTTTTTGGTTTTTGGGCCACACCCGGCAGTGCTCAGGGCTTACTCCTGGCTGTCTGCTCAGAAATAGCTCCTGGCAGGCACAGGGGACCATATGGGACACCGGGATTCGAACCAACCACCTTTGGTCCTGGATCGGCTGCTTGCAAGGCAAACGCCGCTGTGCTATCTCTCCGGGCCCACATTATAATATTTCTTAACAGCACACAAGGCAATCTAAAGCCATAAAACTTAGGTAACTCCTTAAACATTAGAGGCATAGTATTTTTTACATTTCCATGTACATGCATATTAGCTTAAGTTAACCTCAAATTTTAAGTGGGTGCATTTAACCTCAAATTTTAAGAGGGTGCATTTTAAGGATTAGAGTCAAAGGAGCACAGTAAAAACGGTGTTAGAGTGGCAATTGTTGTTTGCATAGGCCCACCAAAATATGAGAGGCATGGAAAGGAATAACCTTGGCCTAAATACAAAGAGACCCTACCCCTGAAGTTTCCTGGCATAAGACCAACTCTAGGCTTCAGCAAGTTATTGTCCGATCCAAGACATTGTCCATAGTGCCAACACACTTTTCACACAGTCTCTGTTGTTGGTATCATGTTTCTGTATTAAAGATTCTGGAATCTGCATATCCTAAATTGAAGTCATGATGTGGAGTGTCTTCTCATTTCACCTCAACATGAAAGGGCAATGCAGGAAGCCCTGTCCTGTAAGCAAGTCGTTGTTAAGTCTTTTTATTTGTTAAGGGAAGTCTCTTTTCAGCAGGACAATGTCTGAGCAGTGGTAGGGTCTTCCATGGTAGAGGATTGCTTCCAGGTGATGTTATAGACAAACCTCACAATTAAGGGGCAATACAGCAAGCCCTGTCCAGTAAGCAGGTCATTGTTTTTGTTAAGTCTTCTTAGTGTTAAGGGAAGTCTTTTTTGAGTAGATTGATGTCAGAGCAGCTGTAGGGTCTTCCCTGGTAAAGGAATGCCTCCAGGTGATGTTATATACAACCTTGGATGTTTTATAGATGTCTTCTCTAGATCAGGGGTGAATGGAGAATGCCCATTCTTCTGAGGCCTGTACCAGGTCTTTATGTCAATGTTCAGGGTGTAAGGTCTCATTGCACTGCAAGATTTGTGTGTTCCCATCTCTATTAGATAAGAACTTATTGGTATGTATAGTATTTTCCCATTTTAGTGTGCCTAAGCAAACAAGAAATAAAGCCACGTGGTGCTATCAGATATATGGGGGCGTAAGAACATTTCCAACAATACCCATGACTTGGTTCAAACATAAGCATTAAACTGAGGGATTCTTTCACACCAAATTTCATATTGAGCAGTTCACAAAGAGAAGATAAAAAACATGGGGGGGGGGGAGATCATCACTGTATAAGAAAATATTCAGCAAAAGTTATAGCCGTCAAAGGAAACACCAATAAAATGTTGAAGAGACATAAGTGTCCTTTTTATGCCTTTTAAAATAGTTGGTTGGGGGGCCAGAGAGATAGCATGGAGGTAAGGCGTTTGCCTTTCATGCAGGAGGTCATCGGTTCGAATCCTGGCGTCCCACATGGTCCCCCGTGCCTGCCAGGAGCAATTTCTGATCCTGGAGCCAGGAATAACCCCTGAGCACTGCTGGCTGTGACCCAAAAACCAAAAAAAAAAAAAAAATAGTTGGTTGGGTGGTAACTCCAGGGCACCACTTTGATCTGTGACTTAGGACTCTATAGTACTTAAGTTAGAAAGGGTAAATGAGGAGTAATGATGATAGGAGTTAAGGAAGTTAAAGAGAAATATGATCTTATGAAGGGGTATGCAAAAGGGCAGAGTACAAAATGGACATTCTGCATATATAAAAACATAATTCAATGATAGTGAGTACTATTAATGTTTTTTGTGAGCACGGGGGCTATAGCCCCCCGCACGATTTTAAAAATATAGACAGGACAGAGATTACCAGTGACTTCAAGAAGCTGGGAAGCCAGAAGTTCAGGGCCCCACCCAGACCCTCCCTAAGGAGCTGAATGGATAATGGGGGAAAGCCTAGGGTACCTTCGAGCTCCACCAAGGGGCCCAACTCACCGGCTTGCCCAGGCATGTGGCCCGGGGAAGCCCTGGAGATCTGGAGCAAGGTGGTAGAGGGGTGCTGGGGTTACCCAAGTCCCGCACCCACACTAGGCCTGGTTAGGAAGGCCTCCGGCATGGCAGTGACCTGCCAAACCCCCTCCTGCTAGATTCCCCAAGGTTTGATTCTTATGTTGTTTCCTTTATACTTGAGATTTTTTTCTCTTACTGCTTTTAAAGAGTTGATCTCTTTCTTTCTTTCTTTCTTTCTTTCTTTCTTTCTTTCTTTCTTTCTTTCTTTCTTTCTTTCTTTCTTTCTTTCTTTCTTTCTATCTTTCTTTCTTTCTATTTCTTTCTATATTTCTTCTTCCTTCCTTCCTTCCTTCCTTCCTTCCTTCCTTCCTTCCTTCCTTCCTTCCTTCCTTCCTTCCTTCCTTCCTTCCTTCCTTCCTTCCTTCCTTCCTTCCTTCTTTCTTTCTTTCTTTCTTTCTTTCTTTCTTTCTTTCTTTCTTTCTTTCTTTCTTTCTTTCTTTCTTTCTTTCTTTCTTTCTCTCTCTCTCTCTCTCTCTCTCTCTTTCTTTCTTTCTTTCTTTCTTTCTTTCTTTCTTTCTTTCTTTTGTTTGATTGGTTTTGTTTTGTGGGTTTTCCTGGGTCACACCCGGCAGCTTTCAGGGGTTACTCCTGGCTCCATGCTCAGAAATTGCTCCTGGCAGGCTCTGGGGACCATATGGGATGCCGAGATTCGAACCACCGACCTTCAGCATGAAAGGCAAACGCCTTGCCTCCATGCTATCTCTCCGGTCCCCCTGTTTGTTTCTTTTTGATTACTAAATGTCTTGGTGCTGTTCTGTTTTGGTCTATTTTATTTGACACTTTTTTTTGTCTCTTGAATTTGTTGAGAAACCTCTTTCCCAAGGACTGGGAAGATCTCTGTTATTACCGTATATACTTCGGTATAAGCCAAGTTTTTCCCACGCAAAATTTGTACCGAAAAACCTTAACTTGGCTTATAGTCAAGTCATACAGGCACCGAATCAAATGCACGTAGTCTCCAGTTGATCTGCTGGAGAGGGCAGTGCTTCAGCTCAGTCCACAAGTCCTTTGAGCTGAAGAGGTAGGCAACGGAACTGAACTGGATACCACTGAACTGTTTAACCCACAATATTCTGTGCTTTGTATGAGACAGACAGCAGTAATGATGATATCTGCAAACTCAGTGATGATGACACTGTCTATGCCGATACCCTCAAGTCAGATACAGCTGAAGCTCTGTTTGGACATAGGGAGTCCAGTTTTGAAGGATTTTAACCTTTGTGATTTAGCTTGATTACCTGTTAAGCTATGGTTTTCTGCACTATATTTAAGGCTTTTAAGTTATTGTTGCTAGTTTACAGTTTTTCTTTAGCAATAAATATTAAAAAACATTTAACCTACTGATTCCTCAATTATTGTAATTGTTTTGGGTATATACTTTTATTTTTGAAATTTAACAGTGGTTGTTGCATTTACCACCTCAGCTTATTCTCGAGTCACTACGTTTTCCCAGTTTTTAGGGTAAAATGGGGGGGTCAGCTTATACTCGAGTCAGCTTATACTTGAGTATATATGATATCTCCCTCAGTACTTGTTCTTCCCCTTTCCCAGTTTCTTCCCCTTCCGGAATTTCTATAATTCAGAGATTATTTCTCTTGTCTTTTTATATTTCCTTATATATTCTTATATTTTCTTCCAGGGTTTTGTTTCTCCTTTCTTTTTTGACTTTTTTATTATTGCTGGCTTGTAATTTGTCTTCAAGTTTGTCTATGTGATTCACCACCTGTGTAATTCTACTATTATAACTTGCTAAAATGTTTTTTAGTTTCTTCAGTTCCATATGTATAGATTCTCTCATCTTCTGAAAGAGTCCTTCTTTGAGTTGGTTAAATTGTTCATCTATAGATTTCTTAATTTCTCAGGCTAGTGACTCCTTGATTTCCATTGCTAAACCATTAAGTGTTGGTTTTAGGTCCTCATCTATAAGGTTCAGGCATTTGTGTGGACTTGGAGACTTGCCAGAATTTCTCTCCGTATCCCCCACAGTAGATGTCGTCTTTAGCTTCCCCACTGATTTTTGCATTTAGCAGTTTGGAGAGCTGGAGTGTCAGGGTGTTTAAGAAAGTGATCTATTGAATTGTTTGTATGAAATGTGACTCAAAGTATTATCTTCTTAGAGGTTATTTTTCTAAACTAGCAAGGTTGTCTAAGTATGGTAAAAATATTGCATACTAGTTTATTGATTGTTTAGCTGATCTTTGAGCTGTATATTTTAGATGAGAAAAAATGTCCTAAATCCAATCTGCAAGGAAGTCTATGATATAAATTGAAATCACTTTGTGCAGATGCACTGGTGCCACACAGTTTGGTAAAGGGATGTTGATGGAAGGAAGGGGTTTCAGTTATGACTCCAAAGTTGGCTGGAAAATGTCTCAAAAGGACAGTCCCATTTGCATTTGGTGGAAGGGATTAAAGCGTGAGGTTCCCTATTCCCTCCCGGACACAAACCTGGCTGGCCTCAAGGACAGATGAACAGTGATGCAACTGGAACCCAGAAGGAGGCTGAGGCCCTGTTTGAGCTTGGTGAAGGCGATTAGGATCGGAATCTCCCTGTTCCTGCCCTGACTCAGGCCTGATTGTCCCCAAGGAACAAAGATTTGGCAATCTTAAAGTTAGAAACTTCTAATCACATGGTTATTTTCTCCCAACTTTATATGAGACTCAAAAAGTCACTTCATTAACATATCACTCTCAACACTCAGGAAACTCCAAGATTTTAGAGAGCTATGGGTGCTGATTAAATGTATATGAGAGGGGATGGAGCTATAGCACAGTGGGTAAGGTGTTTCCCTTGCATGTGGCCAGCCCGGATTTCATCTCTGTTATCCTATATGGTCCCCTGAGCCTGCCAGGAGTGATTTCTGAGTGCAGAACCAGGAGTAATCCCTGAGCACCACCAGGTGTGGTCCCAAAACAAAAACAAAACCAACAAAAATGTGTACAAGAAATATATTGGCATTCTAAGAATAGAATGAAAAATGTGAATCTTAGAAAGTACTTGACTATTATTTGGTTTTCAATAACTTCCTAAATTTAGTGGAAGACATGGTCCTATAAATTAAGAGACTAAAATGAGAAAATACAAAAGAACTCCTTGCCAAAATCTCACTGCTTCTGAAAAAGTAAAACCAAATTTAAAAAATATCTTGAAAGCAGCCAGAGAGAAACAACACATTACTTATAGAGGGACGCCAATTTGAAGGAGAGCAGATTTCTCATCTGGCAACAATGGAAGCCAGAAGGAACTGGCAAAGAATTTTTCAAGTACTGAGAAAACAGAATTGTCAATTCCATGTCTGCTGAAAATATTCTTTAGGAATAAAGGAAAAGACACTCTGATGAAGAAAAGCAGAGAGGGTGGCTGGAGATAGAATACAGTGGGTAAGCCTCTTACTTTGCATTGCGGCAAATCTTGATTTAATTAGCATCCCATATGGTTCCCTGATAATGGCCAGAAGTGACCTCTGAGAACAGAGTATGAGCCTGTGCTATGCTCTGAGTATCACTGGGTATGGCTGACCTGGGAGGGGCCCAGTTCAATTCCCACATTCCATGTGGTCCCCCAGCCTACTAGGGGCAAATTCTGAGTGCAGACCCAGGAGAAAACCCTGAGCACCACTGGGTGTGGCCCAACAACCAATCAATCCATCAATCAATAAAGTTTTTAAAAAAAAAGAAAGAAAAAGGAAAACAAGAAAAAATGTGTTATTTTATTTTCCTATTTATTTTGATGTTTTTGCAGTGGGACCTAGGTTTCTACTATCACACAAACATAAAGCAAGTCACCAGCCCTGTTAATTATGGAATCACATCCTGGTCATATACCAATTATACATTTTAATCATGTGGGTTTTTTTTTTTTTTTTTGGCTATATTCCACTGTGCTCAGGGGTCACTCCTAGCTCTGTATCCAGGAATCACTCCTGACAGTTTCAAGGGACCATATGGGGTATTGGAGATCAAACCCAAGTCAGCAAGCACCCTACTATCTCTCTGGCCCTTTATGTGGATTTTTCATCATAGTGGCATTCTTTCGTATTGATTGTTGCTATGAGACCTCATCTATTTTTTGTTTATTTGTTTCTTTTGGTATTGTCCTTTGGGCCACATGCTGGGCCACACCCAGTAATCAGGGCTTACCCCTAATTCTATATTCAAGTGTCATTCCTGTTGAGAATAGGGGGCCATTTTTTGGTACTGGAGATTGATGGGGGTCTGCCACCTGCAAAGCAATAACCTTAACCCCTGTACTATCTTTCCAGCTATGTCTTTATATTTTTCTGGTGTGCTGCTTGGTCATATCCCTATACCATACAGGCACTTTGACTGTAGCAAATAAGAAAGCTGTCTTAATAAAAGCCTCAGTTTCCCCTTGCCGTTGCTGCAAACTATCACATTTTCGACTGCCTCCTTTCTACTTTTTTAAAGTTCCTGAGAACTTTTTGATAAACAGGGAATTCACAATTCACTAAAACCATAGAATTCTGCCTCAGAGCTTAGGCTCACTGAGATACTAAAATAATAGATAAAGCAAATTGCCAAATCCAAGGCCCAGTCAGACCAGCCAGACCATTCTGAAGGATCCTTGCATTCTTTGTAACATTTTATCAGTTAGTACGGAATGCAAAAAACCTTTAAAAAACCCAAAAAAACTCTTATTTTACTTATTTTTATAATATTGTTTTTTAAGCACCATGATTACAAACCTGTTTGTAGTTGGGTTTCAGTCATAAAAAGTACATTACCCTTTACCAGTACAACCTTCCCACCACCAATGCCCCCTCTTCCCTCCTTCCCCACTTGGTGCCTGCATTCGAGACAAGCATTATATTTCTCTCGCTCTGTACAAAGCCTTAATTTCCTATAAAATTCCCCACAAAATAAGTCATACTAACTTAATCTTATACTAACTTCCTTCCCACCTGGGGAGCTCCTTTTTTTACTTTTTTACTTTTCAGTAAGATTTTCTACATTTTAACTCTTAGTCTGAGCATCATTACTACTTAATATTTTCATTCTTGAAAATACTGGAATACCTGGGAACTGTGGAAGGCCACAGAGACCCACCATCATAGTTCCTGCATCATTAAACTGTGCTGTCATTGTCAACCAATGAGAGTGAGATCCTTTCCTTCTGAAATAAGGAGTAGGACATGTTCATTGGGCTTGACTGGGGGTGGGGTGAGGATGCTCACAAGAAGTGCTTAGGGAACTTTGGTTTAATTCCTGGTGATACTTGGCCTGGCTGTGAGGGCCTGAGGGTTTAGTGCTGAGGTTTTAATATGGTGCTTCTTGGCCAGGATGTGGCTCCATAGGTGTCACTAATATATGACCTAGTCCCAGAGATCAAACTGCATGAATTCCAGTGCAGTTTGTGTTGTCTCCCAATCCTGGAGTAGTGACTTTTGATTCTTCACTCATATTCTGATGACCAGATTTCGAAATTTATTGTGGGTATTATTGGACCATGTGGAGAAATACAGAGACTTTATTGAACATAATTCTGATTGATTTTTTAATAATAAATTTGATTTTATATTCTGTGAGGTTTAAATTTCTCCATATCTTGTATAAATATTCTATTGATTTGTGAAGAAGAGGCAGGAGAAAGAAGGAAAATTTCTTTGGTCATTGTCCTCAAATTGTTCTATTAACACTAACGAAGATACTGTTTCTAAGAATGTGAATTTATTCATTCATCCTAGCTGGTGTTCTGGGTGCCAACTTTCCACACAAAAGCTCGGCTTGTCCGCAAAGAGCAAACATCACAGCAGGAAGACTCTATGGTGTTCAAGAGTCAAGATTTCCTGCTTAGAATGTGTCAAGGCAAAGCTGAGATATTGGACAGTAAGAAAACAAGAAACCTTTCTTAAGACTTAGACAGCTTATTACTTACTCAAACAGCAAAAGCTGAAGTAGCCAAGGAGGTCAGCTCACTATGTATCTCATTCAGAGTGACACTGAAACAGAAGAGCTCACAGATGACAGGATCCACCTTTTAGCTGAGAGTTTACCTCATGCTTTAGGTAAGCAGCTTTGTAGCCTGCAGCTATACCTTATGGAGAGCAAGGTAGAAAGTTTCAGAGTTCATTAGAATCAAGGAGACTGGGGAAACTGTCAGAGATTATCCTTCCAAAGAAGTAGGGAGGAAATGAGAAAGCACCAGAGAGCTCTTTCCAAATCTCCCCTAGGGTTAGAGAGGATCAAAGGTCATTTCACCTAGCCTAAGGCTGCTGCAGTCCTTAATCCTTGCTGATTTGGCCAGTGTGGACCTGAGCTGTGGTGCTAGGGCCCTGATAGTGACATGCTTGTAATTTTGTTAATCAAAGTTAGTGAGTAATGTGAAAATTTTTTTCTGGAGGTTTAAAGATTAGACAGAATAATTATTCCTTTAGCTGGAGAGGTAGCACAGCGGTAGGGTGTTTACCTTGTAAGCAGCCAATCCAGGACTGACCATGGCTCGAATCCAGGCATCCCAAAAGGTACCCTGTGCCTGCCAGGAGGGATTTCTGAGCACAGAGCCAGAAGTAACCCCTGAACACCGGTGGGTGTGAACAACAACAACAACAACAACAACAACAACAAAAACATCAGAATAATTATTCCTTTAAATAAAGAAACAAGATTGAGTTGCTTTATTTTATTTTATTTTATTTTATTTTATGTTTTTCTTGTGAGGAAGTAATGAAACCCAGTGGTGCTCAAACACTATCAGCTATCACTGCATGGTTCTCAGGTGTTACTGCTGGCAGTGCTCAGGGGACCATGTATTGTCAGGAACCGATCCAGGGCCTCACACATGCAAGATCAGAACTCTGAACCATATCCCTGGCCCTTTTCTCTTTGTGGGTCTTTTTGAGCCATGCCTGGCACAATGGTAAGGTAGTGCTTCAAACTCAGTCCCTGTGGTGTTCAGGAGACCAGTTGGTGTTGGGAATAGGACCTAGGCCACCAGCATGCAAAGCTTGTTCTAGCCTTTTGAGTAAGTTTTCTGGCCCTTCCCAATATTTTTCTACACTTTATTATGCCTTTATGTAACAAATTTTGACAAATGAGAGAAAGACAGCAGAAGAATCCAGTAGGGAAAATTGCTGGCCTTTTCCTTCCTGAAAGGCAGTGTCTTATGCAGTGGTTCTATGCAGCCTTGGCAAAATAATCTGACACAACCTTGGCAAGATAACCTGGCTGACAAGTATGTATACTGTGGCACTATAGCTGCAAACACACTTCTTCCCATTGTACTTGCCTCAACACCCCTTCCCCTTTTCTAGAACTCCATGCACCACCTCCATGCATCAACTTTTCCCCCTGTCCCCCACTGCCCCAGCGTGCACCAATCTCCAAGTTAGCATACTTTTTTTTTATATCTTTTCTCAAGCACTGTTTCCTTCCTAGGAGAAAATCTGGGCTAATATGTATCACCTCTTATATCACCTTCTAAATATTTATAATGACAATTGTGTTTGTGCCATACCAGTGGTGCTCAGGGGTGACCCCAGCCTCATGCATCTCTTCTAGCAGTGTTCTGAGAATCATGCAATGCCAGGGATCAAACCCAGCCTTCTGCTTGCAAAGGACTCCCATGAGCCTGTAGAGTTGTCTCTTTGGGCCTTTGATTACATTTTAAGAAAATACAGTGGAGAACATAAAAGTACAATGATTCTCCCATACTTTCATTAACCAGACTTTTGCCACATATACTGTCACTTATTCCTTTTATTACCCCCCACTTTCATCTGATTCAAGCATGTTAGAGAAAAATCCCAAACAGAATATCACAAATTTCATGAAAATTCAGAATGTTTTTACAAAGCTAAGGACATTTTTACATTAATATATTTTTAAATTAGTTATATAATAATTTAATAAATTATATCAGTCATATTAAATTAAATTAATTATTTATAATAATATAGTGTTATTTTATCTAATATTTCCTTGGTATTGTGTATTATATAGTCAAATGCCCATGATCGTCTTAAAATTTTTTTTACTGCTGTAATATTTGAATCCAAACTAAAACAAGACTCAGTGATGCCTTATATTTGTTTTCTATACTTATTTAATTTAGAACTTTTTCTTACCTTGATCTCTTCTGTCCTATAATTAAGTTGCTGTGGAGTCTATATCAGCTGATTAATGCACTATCTTACTGTTTTAGTTTTTCAGTGTTTTATTTTGGGTTTTAAGGCTGTGGCTGTGATTCATAAGTACTGGGGCTCAAACTAGACTCAGCTCCATGCAAGGCAAGCACCTTAACTCTGTTCTTTTTCTCTGGCCCACATTTTAATTTGATCTGTGTCCTTCATTGAGGTGTCATTTAACTTAGTCCTCTCATCCTCTCACCTGTCTGCCTGTATGTGTTTTTTGGTTCTCCCAAGCAATGATCAGGAGGTTCAGGGATCATACAGGAAATCTTAGCCAAGCAGGCAGTTCAACGTGAGGCCCAGAGAATGTAGTGAAAACTCAGTGATGAAATGGGGCTTGTAGAACTGCACCCTGGGGGCCAGAGTCAGCTGTAAGCAAGACTGACGCCTGTCCTATGTCTTGGTCCCTGATTTAGAAAGCTTTAGATCAGGGACTGAAGAGATACAACAGTGGTAGGGAGTTTGCTTTGCATGCAGTTGACCCAGGATAGACGGTGGTTTGAATCCCAGCATCCCATATGGTCCACAAGCTCGCCAGGAGCGATTTCTGAGTGCAGAGTCAGGAGTAACCCCTGAGTGTTGCCAGGTGTGACCAAAAAAATAAATAAAATAAATAAAAAGAGAAAGCTTTAGATCAAGAAGCACATAATGTATGCCATCCCATTTATACCTATACTTAGGTTATTAGGTGTAGGTGATGAAATGATGGCTCCTTCTCACCTTTAGTGCAAAATATCTCATCAATATTTTAATCTAATACTCCAACGATTGATGACTGTTGCTGAATGCATTTTAATGCATTCAGTAGTGTGGCGATGAAGACATGATTGTCTTTCTTCAAGGATTGATAAACAACAGTTTTTCAATTATTTCTTTCAAATTTATCATTGAAAGGCAGTTTTCAAGCTGATGAGATATTACACTTTGTAAGGCACTAACTTGGTTTCATCACCAACACTGAATATGAATCCTGAACCCCTGAGCACAGAGGCAAGAGAACTCATGGTGCTCAGAAAAAAATACATACAAAGAATTAAGAAACATAATGTATAAAATCCCCAATGATTTGTTTTTTGAAATGTAGGATGAAATTGGAAAGGCAATGTAAATTGTAATTCTTTCAACTGACAATTTTAGAAGTCATTTCTTGAACTCGTATCTAATAAGCTCTTTTTGTTTCTTTTGGTTTCTCTTTACAACATATCAAGAACTCCTGAATATTTTTATAATTTTTAATTGAGACCAATGTGAATTACAAGTCTTTCGCAGTTATATTTAAGGTACATAGTGGCAGTGAATTAAAGCAATTCCCACCACAAGTGTTGACCTCCTCTGCCCCTGTTTCCAGCATGCATCCTATACCTACATCCTTAGCCCCCTGAACTGCTACTGTAACAGGTTCCCTTTGTGTTTAGCTTATTGTAGTTTGGGTCTCTTGATTCAATTTATTTTTATTTATTTATTTATTTTTTTTGGTTTTTGGGCCACACCCGGCGGTGCTCAGGGGTTACTCCTGGCTGTCTGCTCAGAAATAGCTCCTGGCAGGCACGGGGGGACCATATGGGACACCGGGATTCGAACCAACCACCTTTGGTCCTGGATCGGCTGCTTGCAAGGCAAACGCCGCTGTGCTATCTCTCCGGGCCCTTGATTCAATATTTTTATTGACTTTGGATCAGGTATTTACTTTTGTTCATTTTTTATTTCCATTCACTGTGAGACTGCTGGCCCCTGGTACCATTCACTTTTCTTTTCTCCTCAATTTATGAGGCAGAACAAGATGATTCATGTTTATGGTTCTGCTGAAGAAAAATAAAAGAAAGTGGGAGGAGCCCCTGGGTAGAAGCTATAAATATAAATTTAAAATAGAAAGGAAGAAAGAAAGGAAGAAAGAAAGAAAGAAAGAAAGAAAGAAAGAAAGAAAGAAAGAAAGAAAGAAAGAAAGAAAGAAAGGAAGGAAGGAAGGAAGGAAGGAAGGAAGGAAGGAAGGAAGGAAGGAAGGAAGGAAGGAAGAAAGAAAGAAAGGAAGGAAGGAAGGAAGGAAGGAAGGAAGGAAGGAAGGAAGGAAGGAAGAAAGAAAGAAAGAAAGAAAGAAAGAAAGAAAGAAAGAAAGAAAGAAAGGAGAAAGAAAGAAAAAGAAAGAAAGAAAGAAAAGAAAGAAAAAAGAAAAAGAAAGAAAGAAGAAAGAAAGAAAGAAAGAAAGAAAGAAAGAAAGAAAGAAAGAAAGAAAGAAAGAAAGAAAGAAAGAAAGAAAGAAAGAAAGAAAGAAAGAAAGAAAGAAGAAAGAAAGAAAGGAAAACAAAAAAGAGGAAGCGGGAACTCACGGCAAGATTTTTTTGTTTTGTTTTGTTTTGTTTTGTTTTGTTTTGTTTTTGCATAGGCACAGTAAGTATTGGGAAAATTAAGGAACTTTTCTTGGCCTAAGAGATACAGGGTTTCTTCACCCTTGAAGCATACTGTCATGGGATCAACTACAGGTACTAGCATGTTCCTTGTCTAACCCCCAGGTCTTTTTATGGTGCCAGGAAATGTTTTGCTCAGTTGTGGTTGCCAAAGACAGTCTTCTGTAATTAGCAGTCTTGGTTTTTGCACAGATCCTAGAACAAAGTCTTGTAATGAGTCTTTATGGTTCCAGAAGTTCAGTTGCAGTTGTTGCAGTCAATATTTTGTATTAGTGATCTTGGTTTTTGTAGAGATCAAAGGATATAGTGTCTTCTGATTTCAATTCACTGTTAGGTGATGAAGTAGGATAACTGCTCTTAGGTCAAGTTGTTGCTGTTTCCTCGTCATCAGGAAGTCATATGCACCTAGCCTGACACAAGCTGGCACAGAGCAGTATTTAGGAACTCCCCTGGGGGAAGTTTGACTCCAGGTGCTTTTGCAGGGAACTGTGTCACGACTAAGGCTGGGTTCGATGGTTGGGATTGGATGGTCATTGTTTGATCACATGAGGTCTAAGTTGAGTCCTCATGACAAATGTTCAGGGTGGAAGGTGCCCCTGTATTATAAAATTTATAGGTTCTTATCTCTTGTAGATAAGAGCTTGTTTCTATCTATAAGATTTCTCCATTTTAGTGTGCCTATGCAAAAAGGAACAATGCCATATTGTATTGTTGCTGCATTAGGGGGTAAAAATGGCAGGCTATGCAATCTCTGGGCTCTGATTTTGATCTGAGCTTATATCTCAAGCAACACTTTTCTTCTAGAATTTTGTACTAAGCAGAACCAGAACAAGCAAAATAAATAAATAAATAATAAAATTTTAAAAAAGGGATGGAGGAGGTAGCTACCTTTACATTTGGAAATAGACACACTAAGAGGTATAACTGTTAAGGAATTAAACATACATAGAAAATATAAATATCCCCATCAAATCTCTTGAGATAGTCTGGGGTTGGGGTGGTGTTGAGTTCCAGGACACCTTTTTGTCCCACACTGTGTGTCTTATTTAGTCTGATAAATGGTTTGCAGCAGTAAGGAATCAGGTAGTGCCCTCAAGCTAGAGCTCAGGATCCTTCAGGAGCTGAATCTGGTAGGATGCACCAGTCCATATTGAGGGGCGATGTGAAAAAAGGGCAGCATAGAATGAATCAGCAGAAGTGGTAGTTGCAGCTTCTTGCCAGGCAAGAGATGTGGGATTGAGAGGGTGACTTTCGCGTTGGGAGCTGGGTGGCAGCTTATTGGGCCAGAAGAGCTCCTGAAGTTTTATAGTTAATTTTTTTCTTTTAAATTTTTTGGACCACACTCACTCGTGCCAGGGCTTACTCCTGGTTCTGCACTCAGGGATCATTCTTTGTAGTTCTGGAAACAGGGTTATGTTAGTAGGGAACAAACCTTGCTTGGTCTACTCTCGATTCTCTTTTTTCTTCACTCCTGGTAGGCCAGAATCTAACATAGGCTAGCTATGAGCAAGGCAAGTTTCCTGCTTGCTGTACTATCTCTCTGATGCCCTCATAGTTTTTCTTGGTACTGAAAAAGTTCCATCTTTGGTCAAAGGTCAGTCTTGATTTTGGTCCCCGACCTCTTACCAGGCTTATTTGTTGTTGGTCGATCCTTGCTTTGTGACACAAGATATTCCATGTTCAGTTTGTTTTATTCCTGTTAGATGTAAAATAAGGCATTCCTCTGAGCAGTTTTACTTTATTTGGAAATTGTGTTTTGAAATCCAAATTGGTGACTTAAATGATTTTATTTGGACTTAAAATGAAAGCTTGTATATCTAAAATTTTATTTCTAGGCAGTACTTTTTTAACTTAGTATTTATTTAGGCAATAAATAAAACTAATTGCTTGTTTTATATTTTTTTACTTTATGTCACTTCTAAACTATTAATGTAAAAATGATATACAATATTCATTATGTATATGCCTAAAACTGGGTTAATAACTTTATATCAATATTTCATTTTTCAGATGGCACAATTTACGTTCAAAATTCCCCAAAATTTGATATCAAAAGTATAAATAAAATCTCAAATGTTTTTGTATGTTTTCAAATAGCAATTAACTCAGTATTGCGGGAGTAAAATCTTTGAAAATCTTTCAGATATGTGATGGCTTTATATGAGTTGACAGATTTGAGTTTTAGATTATGTAACAAACAAGTGAAGTGCCATAATTTCAGGTGTTTGTCATATGGGAATACATCATCTTAAAATAAATGAAACACAAAACGCTATTTGGCAGCAGTTTTCAAAGTGAGATACAAGACCTTTAAAGACTGCTCCTTTTAAGGATGGTTGATTGCAAGTGTTCCTCCTTTTTTAGTTGTGAAATTGTATGAGGGCCAATTTTCTTCATTAGTACATTAGCTATAACAACATACCTCAACAGACTAAATGAAGGCAGAAAGAGAATGTGAGAACTTGGCTGTCTCTTCAGACAGGAAAGAGATTTACACATATACACACATACCTATATTTTTTATTGAGTTTAAAAAAAATCACAAAATGTTCTTTATGGTCATATGTAACGATTTATTATTATTATTTAAAAATAATAAACTAATTTCTAAAAATTTAATTTATTAAATATATGGATATGTAACCCATATAAACAAAAATTATAAAAACTCCTGATTATGGGCCGGAGAGATAGCATGGAGGCAGGGCGCTTGCCTTGCATGCAGAAGGATGATGGTTCAAATCCCGGCATCCCATATGTTTCCCCGAGCCTGCCAGGAGCAATTTCTGAGCTTAGAGCCAGGAGTAACCCCTGAGCGCTGCCCGGTGTGACCCAAAAACCAAACAACAACAACAACAACAACTCCTGATTTTCTTCAACATCATAAAAATTCTTTTTGTTTGTTTTTTGGGTCACACCCGGCAGCGTTCAGGGGTTACTCCTGGCTCTACCTCAGAAATTGCTCCTGGCAGGCTCGGGGGACCACATGGGATGCCAAAATTCGAACCAACATTTTCTGCATGCAAGGCAAATGCACTACCTCCATGCTATCTCTCTGGCCCCCATAAAGAACTCTTGAGGCTAAAAAATATTGAGAATTTTTTTGCTGTTTTGTATAGTTTACTATTTTTTTTTCAGTTTTTGGGCCACACCCGGCGGTGCTCAGGGTTTACTCCTGGCTGTCTGCTCAGAAATAGCTCCTGGCAGGCATGGGGGACTATATGGGACACTGAGATTTGAACCAACCACCTTTGGTCCTGGATTGGCTGCTTGCAAGGCAAACGCCGCTGTGCTATCTCTCCGGGCCCTACTATTTGCTTTTTTTTGGTTTAAGTGATCTCTTGGTATATTAGGTATAATAGTTCATTATAATCTAGAAAAGAATAAAACCACTTTAGAATATATGATTGATTTATTTCCCCTTTAATTAATTCTACGTGTGGGGGTCTACTCTAGAATGAGGACAACTTGTAGTTTAAAGCCACATGGAAGTCAAACCAAACAGCTTAGAATCTACTGAATTTGAAGAAAATTGGATGTTTGTAATATTTATAACACTTCTTCCTTTTGAAATAGACTGTTAGGCTAATTTAGTAAAAGGACCAAGCTCTAAAGTTATATTTGCAGCAATTCAAATTCAGCTATCAATGTCCCAGAATCCGGTAGTGTATTTTTTATAACAATTGTTGAACCTACATATATGCATTATTAGTCTGAGAGCCTAGAGTTCATATTGGGATTCTCTTGGTGTGGATTGTTTTAATGGGATGACAAGAGAGTGACAAATGAAATCCTATGTGTGAGCTTTGCCACTTCAGTTGTGCACTCAAAAGTAACTGCTGGGGTCTCTTTCTGGTGCAGTAAAGAGACGAGAACTGAAGAATCCAGAAACTTGAGGCTAACTCCATCAGCAGCAGCAGAGCTGAGTGGATAGTGTTACTGCTCATGCTGTGCGATAGCACAGCTGTAAGGCATTTATTTGCCTTGCATGCAGCCAGCACAGGACGGACCCTGGTTTGAATTCGGCATCCCATATGGTCCCCTGAGCCTGCTAGGAGCGACTTCTGAGTGCAGAGCCAGGAGTAACCCCTGAGCACCACCAGGTGTGACCCAAAAACGAAAAAAAAAAAAAAAAGTTACTGCTCATGCACTGCTTTCAGCTTGCTTCATTCCCCTCCACCCCCAATTTGGCTTTGTGCCACACTTGGTGCTTTCACCGGCCACTGCACTCAGGGACACTCCTGGCGGGCTTGGAGACCTTATAGGAGTTGGCGGGGTCTGAACCCCAAGCCACCATATATGCAAGGAAGGCCAGCTCCTTTTTTTTCGTTGCATTCTGGCTCACATCCTCTGCAGGCGCCTGATCCAAGATCACCGAGATCCAGGTCGGGTTTTGCATCTTGCCCGGGCCGGAGGGGGGGAGAGGCGGAGGGCGGTTTCCGTCGGGGGCGGAGCTTCGGGCACGGCGCGCGCCGGTAGGTGTGGGCGTGGCTTGCCGCCGGAGGAGGGCGGGGCTCGGCGGGGACTTCCCCTGGGCTGCGCAGCGCTTCGGGTGCGGAGGGCGGACCCAGCGGCGGGTGGTGGTGGGTTGGTGGTGCTGGTCGGGGTTGGCGGGGGGGGCCCTTGGGCGTGGGGTGGGTATGCGCGGTAGCCGTCCCTGGGGGGGGGGGGGCCGAGCTTGCGATCTTAACGGGCTGGGAAGCGAGGTTTGCCCGACCGGGAGCCCCGCGTGGGTTGCGAGCCATGTGTGTGGATCGGGGTCCCGCACCCCGGACACCCACCTCTCCTCCTCCTCCTCCTGCACCCCAATGGCGGACTCCCGGTGTGGGAGACTAGCGCTAGGCCACCCGAACCCCCAGTGCGGAGCTGGCTTACTCCTGATCGCCGAGGGTTCCCTTCCCCAGAACGTGCCCTTTGGTTTGTCTTAGGGGGACCCTCCATGCTCCCCCCAACCCAAACCTTGCTTGGGCTTTGGCGGAGCATCGGGGTGACCATCTGGAAGTGCCTGGCTAGGTGGTGGGAGTCCCTGAGGCTTTAGCGTTTAGGATTTTAAAGCACGTGTCTTGTCATTTTCACTTTTTTTAGGGTTTTGGCCAATTTGGGGCCAGGGCACAAAATAAGCAAGCACTTACCCCTTCTCGCCGAGGAAGAGCGGGAGAAAGGGTAAGTAAGGAATGATGGGATGGAAGGAGATCTAGGGTTGCCCTGGGGAGGTCAGGACTCAGAAATGTCTCCCCCACCCTCCTACTCCACCCTCTCTGGAATGGGGCCTGGGGTTACATGCAACCTGAGTCCGGAACTAGGAGTCTCACCTGCCTTGGAGTGTTACATACAGGCCCCAAGGGGCACTCCTCCTTCCTCAAGCATTGTGACTGTCCTTTAGACTGCTTGTGTGTCCTGGACAGTGAACTGGTCATCTTATTCCTCTTAGCTGGAAGTTGTTCTTGGGGCCCCTTTTTCAGAGCTCCTCCTAGTATTGAGAAAGCATGTTCCTGCCTGATAGTTCTCAGGGACTCCTTCCAAGAATCTTCACACTCTTAGCAACTCCTCTAAATCCCAAACTCCTTCTGCAACACAGCACCCAGTTTGGAAGCCTAAACTTCAGAGCAGTGTCCACCAAAGAAGTTCTTTGGGGATCTCAGCAGTAGCTGGTTTTGGGGACAAGGCAGTATTGAGAAATAAACAGGCTGGGCTTAATTTTCTCCTCTTGACTTTGAATACCCTTTCACCAACATTGTATCTACTCAGAAGAGTTGTCAAAGAGCACATTAAAGTTCTTACAGCTAGTTACAGTGATTTTCTTCTTGGTGTCTTTTCTTTCACCGGTTCATTGTTACTTTTCCATCGCTTCTCCAGAACACCAACTCTCCTCATTTTGGTGAAATGAAGCTACCTTAGAGGGTTGCGAATACCTTGTACATTCTATATAATGTATGCAGAGAATTTAAAGTTAGTTAAAATTCAACTTGACCACAGTGGGAAAGTAGCCAGCCCCATTCTTGGATATGTAGTCAAACTGAATTCACCTATCTCAACCATCATTAGTACAAGTGGCACATGATCTCATATGTAAGTGATCTACTTTGAAAGGAAAACTCAGAAAAAAACTTGAAAAGATTCAGTAGATATGACTAACATTATATATTTCCCTAGATTGTTGGGGATGGTTGTTATTTTATTTATTTATTGTTTTTGAGCAGAGCTTCTAGAAGCTTTCTATGGTTCTTAAATTTCAGTATGTTTTGTTTTATTTTGTTTTGTGTTTGGGCCACACCTAATGGTGCTCAGGGCTTACACCTGATAGTGCTGAGTGGGACTATTTGGATGCCTGAGTTCTAACCTGGTTCAGCTAAGTGCAAGGCAAGCACCTTATTCGCTCTACTATCTCTCTGGCCCATTTCAGTATTAATGTACAGTGGACATTAGCAATTTATTCTCTTTTTTTTTTTTTTTTTTTTTTTTTTTTTTTTTTTTGTGGTTTTTGGGTCACACCCGGCAGTGCTCAGGGATTATTCCTGGATCCAGGCTCAGAAATTGTTCCTGGCAGGCACGGGGGACCATATGGGACGCCGGGATTCGAACCGATGACCTCCTGCACGAAAGGCAAATGCCTTACCTCCATGCTATCTCTCCGGCCCCAGCAATTTATTCTCAATATTATTATCTCAGTATTTTTATTCTCAGTATTATTGACCCTTGTGATATGCAGATTTATGCTGTTTTATGGAGGAGAAGGGTTATTTTTTTCAACTTTTTGGTACTTTTGGTCACACTTTCAGTGGTAATTGGCTAATATTATAATCACTGGCATATAAATGTGCACATATACTTAGATGAAGAAGATGATTTGTCTTCTTCCAGAAGAATGATCTAGACTAGAGCCTGAGCCAAAGTACAGTGGGTAGGGCACTTGCTTTGCATGCAGCTGACCCCACCCGGGTTTGATCCCTGAAATCCCATAAAGTTCCAGAACCTGCCAGGAGCTCAGAGCAAGGAAGTAACTCCTGAGCACTGCAAGGTGTGACCACAGACCCAAAAACAAAAAGAAAGATCTAAGACATACAAGAGGATTAAGGATGGTGCATTTAGGAGAATATTAAAGAAAACTCTTCACTTATAGTGACTACTTTTCATTTAACTTTATTTTTGGAAGTATAAGTGAATAAAGGTGTCCTTTCAAATGATATAGTTTGAAAAGTTATTCAAAATTGAAGCTTGCAGGGCCAGAGAGATAGCACAGCTGTAAGGTATTTGCCTTGCATTTGGCCAACCTGAGACAGATGTGGGTTCAATTCCTGACATCCCATGTGGTCCTTTGAGCTTGCCAAAAGTGATTTCTGAGTGCAGAGCCAGGAGCAACCCCTGAACACTGCTAGGTGTACCCCAAAAGCCAAAAAAATTAAAAAAACAAAACAAAAATGAAGCAACTATATAGGATATATTCTCCAAAGAACTCCCTCTCAGATAATAACTACTGCCTATGTAGTATATGTGTTTGTGTGTATTTATGTATTTACATTTATTACTGCTTAATAAAGTTATACATTTTACCTCTTTATTATCGGCTTTTTATCACATTCCTTATTTTATTCTATATCTTTTAGTACGAGCAGTAGGTATATCTTCTAAAATATTCAGACCTGGGTTTGAATTCTATATATTTTATTAGTTCTGCCACTTTAGGCCTGTTAAAACGTCACTACTCCTTAAGTTCTCATCTGTCAAAACAGAACACTGATTCAAAGAATGCAAAAGCTGGTGCCTTGCATAAAGATCCTAACTTAATTTCCCTGTTTTTCTATCTCCCATCACATTGTTTTGATTTTTCCAGTTGATTGTGGAAAGCAATCTACTGCTTAATTTCCTAGTGGCTCTAAGCCTCTTGAGTATATTTGCATTTACACCAGTGATTGTCTGTTATATCTCATCTGGAACAAGTACAGACACCTGATGTGACTCAAATTTCCCCTAGAGAATCATTCTACAACCCTGCCCTCAAGGTTGTCAGGTTGAAAAATGAAGGGGAACAGTTTTCTCTAATGTGTTAAAGATAAGCAAAACTATGATATTGTTGCCAAAGTGAAAAAGACATATTATCACATTTAGGGGAATATTTTTTTCAACGTAAGATTTCTATTTCACAAATGTCTTTAGTTTTTAAAGAATTACAATAAAAATGCTGATGCTTCATGTCCAAGCTGTCATGATTTTGCCAAGTGTTGGGCTTAATATACAGCTAAGCTGTGTATTAAGTGTATCTGGTACTGCTCTGGAAGCCAAGAAAGACAAATCCACAGACATCTGATTTCACACCAGACATCTGGTTTCACTTTGCTAAGTAGTACATTTTGTCAGTAGATTATAGACATATCAGCTGTACTCCTGTATTTTGTGGTATTTCTGTCATAAGCTCCGGTCTGTGGGGCTTCGTATGATGTTTTATTCAAATGACAGCGCTCTGTAAATGAGGACCTGGTCAGATAAGCATATTTTCCACAGGTGTCTCTAGTGTTACTATTACAAGTTAACAAGGTAAAAATTACAAGGTAAAAATTGTTTATCTTTTTTTGTGATTTTTGTGTATGTGTATATTCTTTTTACAGACAAGTATTCTTTGTAGAAAACTCCTAAACCCATTGTCCATAAAGTGTTTTTTTTTGTTTGTTTGTAATGTTGAATAAATATATTAATAAAATAACATCACACTTTAGGTTTCCAGACATGGACTCCAATGCTTTAACCAAAGTGTATAAGTGTTTTTGAGCATAATGTCCTCTGAACTGTAATCTAGAATGTGTGCTCCACATATCCCCTTCCATTTTGAAGTAGCCAGAGCATAAGGTTACCTTTAATCTGTCTTTTCTAGGTTCAGGGGCAGGTGCTCTCAATGTGTGATCTTGTATACAAATGCCTCATCTGAGAAATGTGATGATTACTCTGAGTGCTGTAACTTTTAATGTTTGTAAAGTACATAATATTTGGTTCAAAATAGGTCCCCAGTAAATAGTTCATTTTTTCTTCCTTTAGATCCTAGTCACAAACTTTTCTCTCTTATATATCAGTGTTATTCACTGACTAGGACTATTGGCTCCAGACCAGGCAAATTACCCCTAAACTCTGCGATTTGGTAGAAAGGGCTGGAAAAGGGGTATGGAAAATGATGACAAAAATGGGGGTGTGATGAACTGAGAGAGGAAGGTAACAGTTTTTTGCTCAGTTGATGGACTTTGGTATATGAATTACATGTAGAAAGTACCACTTTTATCTGTAGACTTTTGCCTATAGACTCATAAATCTAATGTTAAGCTATTTTTGGTCATCACTGATATTTGTACTTCATTAAAGTCTGGATTTTTTTTCTATACTAAAAAGCCAGATCTTTTCCCCTAGTTCCCCGACCCCAAGCCCTGCATTTTTTTTTGCACTTTGGGCAACAGTTTTTTCTCACAACTGTGTTATGTGCGGTGAATTTGATGCTTGTGATAACATGAGAAGTAACTGTCCTTGATCAGGGAGCTTGTTGTCTAGTAGGACAATAGACATCTTGATCAACAGCTCAATTATTGCATGCTATTGACCACAATTGAGATATAGCCAGTGCAAACGCAGTCTAGCAGAAGCCTTGATCTTTGATAGGAAATCTAGCAGTCATTGTGTTTAAGTTAAATCTTGAAAGGTGAATGGGATTGGGAAGCTTGACAAGCAGCAGCAGAGCATTTTCATGGGTATCTAATAGCCAGAGTAATTGTATGGCATTAGGAAAATGGTGTGTTTCAGGAAGAATAATCACATCAGAGTGTCAAGGGCAGAGTCAGGACTGAAAGAAAATGAAACCGAATAGCTAATTCCAGGTGCTCTTCCTATCTCATGTGAGCCACTGTTCATGAAAGATAACTTCGGAAATTGGTGTGTTAGGTAGTTGAGGTTGGGAGTGGTGGTGGTTTATAAAATGAAACAAGATTAGAAGCCAGAGCAGACAGTTCCTTAGTAGGGAATAAAAGTACTCGGAATACAAAATAATTTTTTTTTTGGTTTTTGGGTCACACCCAGTGACGCTCAGGGGTTACTCCTGGCTATGTGTTCAGAAATTGCTCCTGTCTTGGGGAAACATATGGGATGCTGAGGGATCGACTGTGGTCCGTCCTAGGTCAGCAGCGTGCAAGGCAAATGCCTACTGCTGCACCACTACTTTGGCCCCTGGATACAAGAGAATTGAAAATTCATTTTTTATAGTACGTGGCTTTCTTCTGGCACAGGGGTGGGGTTCAGGGGACCATAACATGTTGAGGGGACCATAACATGTACCAGGTATTGAATCCATGTTGACTGCACGTAAAACAAGCACCCTACCTGCTGTACTCTAGTCCCAGAATTTGAGTGTTTTATTTATTTTTTTTGGTTGAGTCAACATTGGCTTATAAGATTGTATTTTAGTGGTATAATTTCACACCTGTTCAAAATGTTTGTTGTTGCCCAATGCCTGCCACCAACGTATACCAATATTCTACTACCTCTGTACATTAAAAACTTTCTACCTTTTTGACCTGCAGCCCACTTTCCCTTTGCAACTTTAATTCTGGTTTGTCTAAGGATTGTTTCATATGACTTTGTCTATCCCCTTGCTTTGTTTCTTTTTTAGTCCCACACATGCCAGGGGTCTCAAACTCAGTTTACCTGGGGGCCACAGGAGGCAAAGTTGGGGTGATCCTTGAGTGCAAAGTCAGTAGTAAGCCTTGAACATTGGTGGGTGTAACCCAAACGACTAAAACAAAACAAAAAGAAAGATTCCTCTAGGGCAGGGCCACAAAACTCACGGGACCCCTGCATTAGTTCATGCAGCATTTGTCATTGCCCCTTCTAATTTCATTCATGTTGTCTCAAAAGGCAAGATTTCATTTTTTCTTAGAGCTGAGTATTATTTGTATGTTTTGTGTTGGTGCATGTATGTGTGTATATGTGCCCCACTTTTTTATTCAGTTTTCCATTGTGGGACATTTGGGTTGTTTTCATATTTTTAAATAACATTGCAGTGAATATTATATTTGTCTATATATTTTAAAATTAGTGTGTTGTATTCTTTTTTTTTTTTTTTGGTTTTTGGGTCACACCCGGCAGCGCTCAGGGGTTACTCTTGGCTCCATGCTCAGAAATCACCCCTGGCAGGCACGGGAGACCATATGGGATGCCAGGATTCAAACCACCGTCCTTCTGCATGAAAGGTAAATGCCTTACCTCCATGCTATCTCTCTGGCCCCTAGTGTTGTATTCTTGGGTAGAATCCTACCAGTTTATTTGCTGAATAGTTCTTAAAATAGTTACTACAATAGTTACTCAGATAGTTATTAAGATTTTTATTTAATTTTTGCCACACATGACAGTTCCCCAGGGACCATATATAGTATTAGGTACAGAACTAGGGACAGCCACATGAAAGACAAGTGTCTTAACCCTTGAGATGTCTCTTTGGTCCCATACAGTTTATTTTCAGCAATTTGAGAACTATGAATATTTTCATAGTGGCTGGACTCATATTTCCATGAATATCCTCTGAGGGTACTTTTTTCTCCCTTGCCAGCACTATATTTTAAACATTTTTTAGATTTAATTTTAATTTTTGGTATTATGGCTTGTAATATGACTAAAGTCAATGTTTAAGGCAAACAGTGTTACCTTTTGTCAGAGCATCAGTGTCTTTGTTTACTTTCCCCAGGCTTCCTTCCTACTTGCCCTTCACATCTCAGAGCAAACTCAATTCCATGGTGGCAACTCTCAGCTTCTGTTATTATTGGTTGGTTTTTAATCCTTTATACTTTAATCTTTTTATACTTCACATATGAGAAAGAATTCTGTATTTGTCTCTATCTTCTGACTCACTTATCTCAGCATGGTACCCTTAAGTTCTATTCACTTAGCTGCGAACTTAAAGAATTCATCATCTTTTATATAAATTGTATTCTGGTGTGCGTTTTATATATATATATATATATATGTATATATATATAAATGGATAAATAAATTGTTATATATACAGAAATTGTGTTTTATATATAACAATTTATATATACATATAGCAATATATAACTCACTATATAAAACACAGTTTATATTGCTATGTATTTGATATATGTACATAACTAGTTTTTTTTTTATCTCATCTGTTTTAGGCACATGGATTCTTGACAGATTTTGGCTATTGTGATTAGCACTGCAGTGAATATATCATTCATGAGGATGTATCCTGAAAGAGTGCAAATGCCTTTTTGGATTAATGAGTTTGAACTGGGGTAGATGCCAAGAAGTGGAATTGCTGAGTCATAGGAAGCTAACTCCTTAATTTCTGGAGCAGTGTCAATATTGTTTTCCATATAGAGGCAGAGCCATATGACATTGCCAGTGATTGTGAATGATGGTTCTTCCCTCTTGCCCCAACTCCCAGAATAAACTTTATTTACTTATTGACTGATTGGTTGGTTTTGGGCTAAACCCTGTGGTGTTCATGGGTCACTCCTGGCTCTGCACTCAGAAATCACCCCTGGCAGGCTAGGGGACCATATGGAATGCCAGGAATTGAACCAGGCCCCTTCAGGGCAAATGCCCTACCTCTGTGCTATATCTCAAGTCCCCAACCCCCAGAATATTTTGACTTCTTTGTTGTAGGCTATTTTTACAGGGGAGCTAATAGCTCCCCTTGATTTGCATTTTTGCCATAATAATTGATAGGTATATTTTTTCTCCACTTCCTTTTGGGCATCCTTATGTACTTATGTCTGATGAAATGTCTGTTCAGTTCTTATTTTTCTTTCAGTTCTTCATATTCTTTGTTATAATTGAGTTTTATGAGTGCTTGGGGTCATCAGGTCAATACCTAGTAGAACTATTTTGGAGACCATGCTGGGAAATGGGGCCTGGTGCATTTTAGGCATATGCTGTCCTACCTGGGCTATCTTCCTGCCCTTGGATATTAGCTTTTTGTAAATAATAAAGTGTAGTAATATTTTTCTCCTTTTCATGTCTTTTTTGTTGTTTTTTGCATTGGGGCCACACCTGGTGGTGCTCAGGGTTACTCCTGGTTCTGCAGTCAGAAATCACTCCTGGTAGGCTCTAGTGGACTATATGGGATGTCTGGGATAGAACCTGGGTCAGCCCCATGCAAGGCAAACTCCCTACCTGCTGTGCTATCGCTCAGGCCCGACTTCTTGTTTTAATGCTAGTTTCTTTTACTTTGCAAAAACTTTGCTGTTGTTTTGGTTTTGAGGCCAGACCCAGTAGTGCTCAAGGGCTACTCCTAGATCAAATTTTGTGGGTTGTTTATAATGATGTTTGGGGAGGGGTCATGCCAGGATTCAAATCTAGGGATCCTGCCTGTGAAGAATATTCTAGCACATTGAACTATCTACATGACTCACAGTATAGCTTTTTAGTTTGATGTAAATGGAATGGTCTTTTTGTTTTACTCTTCTAATTTACATATGGAACATTCTCTGTTTTTTCTTTTTTTATAGCTTGCTATTTTATAGTTTTGGCTTTTTTTAGTACTGTATTTTAATTTTACTAGTTTTAAGTACAATCTTCAGGATTTTCTATGTATATTATCATTTATTGTAAATAGGGTAATTTTATTTTATTTAAGTCAATTTAGAAAACTTTCAGGAGTTGGAGCAATAGTACTTTAGGTATGATGTTAGTGTGTTTTCCTTGCACATGACTAACATGGGTTTGGACTTTGGGATCCCTTGTGGTTACCTGAAAACCACCGAGAGTAATTGCTGAATATAGAACTAGGAGTGACCCTTGAATATCACCACTTGTGGCTCAAAAACAAATGGCAAAACAAAATAATTTTTTATTTTTGGTTTTTCAGCCATACCCGGTAATGCTCAGGGGTTACTCCTGGCTTGGGAGATCATATGGGACACTGGGGATCTAACCGTGGTCCTTCCTAGGCTAGCGTACAAGGCCTTACCACCTACGCTACTGCTCTGGCCCCAACAAAATAATTTTTAAGTATTATTTTATTATCATGCATTAATTACTCAGGTTAGAGAATTCAGTACTGTTGAATAATAAATATGAGTGTAGACATGTTTGTCTTGTGAGCTTAAATGGAAAGTTTAATTTTTGCCATCAAGGATGCGAGTTGGGGTTTGCCATCTATGACCTTTATTATGATGAATTATATTTGTCTTTTATGATTTTTTTTGGTGGGGGCACATGCACATGGCATGCATAGTACTTAGTTCTGGCTTTGTGCTCAGGGCTCATTCCTGGCAATACTTAAGTCTTACTTCTAGCTCTGTGTTCAGGGATTACTTCTAATGGTACTTAGGACCATATGTGAGGGAAAAGACAAGCATCTTAACCCCTGTACTATTTCTCTTGTTCAGGGTTTTTTTAATAAGCCTTTTTAATATTGTCAGAAGCTTTCTATACACTTACTGATATGATTCATTGATTTTTGTCTTTCGTTTTGTTGATGTGCTGTATTGCATCAGTTAGTTTGTGTATGTTGAGCTATCTTTGCGGCCTTGGAATAAATTTTATTTGTTCATGATAATGGAGTGATAATACTGGTGGTGCCTTACATGAGGTGGGTTTAGGTTCAAATCTCCTACCACATATGGTCCTCCAAACTCCAAGAATGATCCCTGAGTATAGGTCAGGAATAAGCCCTGAGCACCACTAGGTGTAGCCCCTAGTATTAAAATAGGATTATATTTGGTTTGCTAAGATTTTGTTAAAAATATTTGTGTTTATATTAATTAGGAATATTGTGTGTTTGTGTATATATGTGTTATGAGAGAGAAAAAGAGAAAGAAGTAAAGAGAGGAAAAGAGAGAGACACAGAGATTCTCTTTTGTTTGCTACCTGTATTCTAGTGAATGTTGAACTTTCTTAACATCGATCCCTTACTCTTTATAGAACATTTATTCCCATCTCTTATTAGCCTTTCTGGCTTGAAGTCTATTTTATCTGCTATAAATATAGTCTATCCTTTGCATGATTATTTTCCAACCTTTTTCTTTGGGCCTTTATTCATCATTAGAATCAAGTAGGTCTCCTATAAACATTAGAAGGTAGGATTTTGTTTTTCTGATTCATTTTTCTACTCTCTTTTTTGATTGGCATATTTGGGTCATTGATGGTTAGTGAAATTATTGATGAACATGATTTATCATTTTTTCTTTGTGACTTATATTATTACAGTATATTTCTGATTTTTGTTTGTTTATTTTTTTGTGTCACATTTGGCTTACCCCTGGCTCTGTGCCCAAGGAATCACTCCTGGCAGTGTGCAGGGGGATATAAGGTTCTGGGGATTGCACCCAGTCAGGCACAAGCAACCCAGTGCCCTATCTCTTTGGTCACTTGGATAAAAATAAACTTGTTTATTACTAATGAACAAAAACATCATTTTTTCAATTTGGATTCTATATTATTGCAGTACGTTTCTTTCTTTCTTTCTTTCTTTCTTTCTTTCTTTCTTTCTTTCTTTCTTTCTTTCTTTCTTTCTTTCTTTCTTTCTTTCTTTCTTTCTTTCTTTCTTTCTTTCTTTCTTTCTTTCTTTCTTTCTTTCTTCCTTCCTTCCTTCCTTCCTTCCTTCCTTCCTTCCTTCCTTCCTTCCTTCCTTCCTTCCTTCCTTCCTTCCTTCCTTCCTTCCTTCCTTCCTTCCTTCCTTCCTTCCTTCCTTCCTTCCTTCCTTCCTTCCTTCCTTCCTTCCTTCCTTCCTTCCTTCCTTCCTTCCTTCCTTCCTTTCTTTCTTTCTTTTTGAGCCTCCCTTATTTTCTTTCTTTGTACTTTGATATCAACCATTTGTGTACTGTAATAATTGGCTTCTATTTAATTCTTGTTTATTTCTTTTTATTATTTTTGTTTCATGATTACCATAAGCTTTTTACATTTTTGGTTTTAAGCTTATAATTTATTTTCAACCGAATGCATGTGAATCTTGACTTTGCTCTATGCGCCCTCATTATTACTCTATCATTTTATATTTTCAGATTCCTTTACCTTTTTTTTTTTTTTTGGGCCACACCTGGGGACACTCAGGGGTTACTCCTGGTTATGTGCTCAGAAAATCGCTTCTGGCTTTGGGGACCATATGGGACAATGAGGATTGAACTCAGGTCCATTCTAGGTCAGCCACATGCAAGGCAAACACCCGACTGCTGTGCTATTACTCCGCCCCCTGATTTTTGTCATTTTAATTATGTCATTTGCTGTGCAACTATTTAGGTATGATTTGTTCAGAATTGAGCTTTTTACATCTAGGTGATATACCCCTTGTATTGGAAAAGTTCTTTTTACTTCTTCAAATATGTATTCTCTCCCTTTCTCTCTCTCTCTTTCTAACTCTCTCCTACTGTGAGTGTTGTTCCTCTTAATGACATCTTATAAATCTCTTAATTCTATGTTTTAATTCTCATTGTTTTTTCATGGTCCTTTTGCATGGTCTCCAGTATTATCTCTGAACTTGCTGGTCTGATGTTCAGTTTCTATTCTGACGTTGAGTCCTTTTTTCAGTTTGGCATTGTTTTCTTTAGCTTGATGGTTTCTATTTGGAATTTTGTCACCCTTTTCTCATATGTTCTCTGTTGAAGTTCTTTTCAGTTGATTCCATCATTTTAGTGACAGTCATTAAGCCAGTTGGTTTGTTGGTTCTTCAGTTAGCTTACAGAACTCTGTTTCACTTGGAAATTTCCCCAGACTTTTGTTTTGATCCAAAAGCACAGATGGGTATTTTTATCTCCTCATAGCTAGTGTTCCCTGAGGACCTGGGCAGGGGCTAAAGGTTACAAATGCCTCAAAACAGTTCTGTCAACAAGGGTGATCAGATCTGGGCCACTAATGTACCATGAATATTTATAGTTGCAAGTGCCTACCAGCCACTATTGTCCCATAATCATAGAAAACTGGGAGGTGGTCATGAGTGTGTTCATTGGCATTGGGCAACACTGACTTGTAGCTGTCAATATCTGACACTCACTGTGATGCCAACTGAAGGGTGGCAACTAGGCGTCTGTAGTCTGTAATGATGGCATTGATTGGTACTCAGTTCAAGTGGATCTGGGTGGTAGCTGGTAGTTTGTGGTCATCAGTGACTGGCACTTGCTGTGATGCTGATGTCAAGTGAGTCTGGGAGGCAACAGAGTGTTCACAGTAGTGATGAATGTACCATAGTCACACAGTGGCCTCTGGGAAATCCATGCTTTGGTAGTTCTCACTGGTAGGGGGATGAGTCTCATTCCCTGCTGATGATGGAGCACACGTTCATGGATTTGTATGGGGTTAGTATTTGGTTAGTTTTTGTCTGGTAAGGGAGTACAGATGGCATTGGGTCCACTTTGTAGTCTGGCTGTGCCCTTTGGAGGAGTGCTGGCTGCTTGCTGGCTTTTCCTTGTAGTCAAATGGGGACTGGTAGAGAACAGGTGTATTGTCTCTGAAAGTTATCTGTCTTAAGAGTTGTCTCTCTGCCTCTGGTCTCCTCATCTATTTGTTAAGGGTGAATAGAGTTCTCAGGGATTTGTCTTCTCACTGTTAGTCTGGATGATGTGTTCCAATCTGGCATCCACCAGTGCTGCTAAATTGAGATTGGGACAGGTCACCAAGATGACGCCTGTTTTATACCACTCCTTCCTCTTCCAGAGCTGTTTATGTTGGGTTAGAGGATTTGGGGTACTGGATGCCACCCTTTTTAATCCCCCCAGGTTAAAATTGCACATCTTTGAAATTTCTTCCTGATTTCAGTTTATTGCCCTGTAGTGGACTTTCTTTCATGGTGATGGTGTCACTCTACTATCTGCCTGGTGTTCTTTTTAGTTTATTTTGAGGGGGTGGAGGGATTGGGTCACATACCTGGAAGTGCTCATAGATCATTCCTGGCTGACTCCAGGGAGCAAATGAAGTGCCAGGGACAGAACCTGGGTTGACCTTTGATAGGGAAAATGCCTTACCTGCTGTACTATCTCCAGCCTCTGATGCTGTTCTTTTGTCACTTGCTTTGTTTGGGTTTTAGGTTGTTTTCCCATGTGAAGTAAATCAAGTTTGGGGGTATGGGAGAAAGTAAATATTGGTTTTCTTATCCAGGAACTACTACTTCATTGAGCCATCCTTATTCTCTCTCCTTGAAAAGCATTTAATTTTTTTTTTTTTTAATTTTGGGCCATATATTATTCAGGAGTTACTCCTGGCTCTGTGCTCAGAAATCACTCCTGGAAAACTCAGGGGACCATATGAGATGCCATGTAATGAACCCAGTTCAGCTATTGCAAGGAAAACACCCTACCTCAGGGGTCTCAAACTCGTGGCCTGCGGGCCATTTGCGGCCCTCCGTACAACATTTTGTGGCCCACGGCCGACCTTCAAATATCGCAGTATTCGCAATTATTTGCTTACCAAATAATCGCAATAAAAATCGCATTAGTAAGAAAAAATCGAATTAAACATTTACATATCCTGAGCAGTTCCATTCGGGGTATGCAAATGTTTAATGCGATTTTTTTTACTAATGCGATTTTTTATTGCGAATATTTGGTAAGCAAATAATCGCGAATACTTTGCGCCTAGCTTAGACATCTTTCCGCTACTCCTGCCCGTTGTCCCTTGCATTATCGGAGGCCTAAGGGAGAGAAGGGAGAGAAGTTTATTACAGAATTAGATTTTGTCATACCTTCATCATGACTTCATCAAAGCCTGCAGTGAAGAGAAAGATTGATGACGAGCACAGATAATTTCAGGAAAAGTGGGAGATGCTGTATTTCTTTGTTGAGTACAGGGGTATCCCCACACATCTTATTTGCTCAGAGAAAGTTTCAGTGCACAAGGAATACAACTTGAAACGCCATTATTCAATTAAACATGCTGAGGACTGTGCAAAATATCAAGGAAATGAGAGAGCCAAGCGGGTTGGCAGTCTTAAAGCATGTCGAATGAGGCAACAAGATTTCTTCAAGAAAGCAACCAAAGAGAATGTTGCATCAGTTGAAGCTAGATACATGGTTAGTGAGATGATTGCTAAGGCAGGGAAACAATTCACAGAAGAAGGGTTTGTTAAAAAATGCATGTTACAGGCTGCAAGTATTATCTGTCCAGAAAAGAAAGGTCAGTTTAGCAAAATCAGCCTTTCTGCCAACACCGTGGTAGAGCGCATTTCTGACATGTCAAGTGACATTTATCATCAACTGTGTGAGAAAGCCAAATGTTTTGATGCATACTCTGTTGCTTTTGACGAGGGCACAGATATAACAGACACTGCACAGCTCACAATTTATGGTGTTGATTGCAATTTTGAATTGACAGAAGAGCTGCTCACAATAATTCCAATGCATGGCCAGACCACTGCTAATGAGATATTTCGGCATCTGTGTAATGCCATTGAGAATGCAGGTTTGCCATGGAAGAGGTTTGTTGTAATAATAGCTGATGGAGCGCCATCGATGACAGGGAGGAAAAATGGACTGGTGGCACTTGTTCAAACACTTGTTCAAACACTTGTTCAAACAGCCTCATACTCAATAACCAGTGGGTCCGAGATGAAATCAAGGAGGAAATCAAAAGGTTCCTGGAAACAAATGACAATAAAGACACAAACTATCAGAACTTATGGGACACAGCAAAAGCAGTACTGAGAGGAAAATTTATAGCTTTGCAAGCACACATCAGGAAGGAAGAAGGAGCTTACCTGAGTAGCTTAATGACACAGCTAATAGAACTAGAAAGTGCTCAACAAAAGGACCCAAAAATAGGGAGACAGAAGGAAATAACAAAGCTGAGAGCAGAAATCAACGAAGTGGAAACCCAAAAAACAATCCGAAAGATCAACGAAAGCAGAAGTTGGTTCTTTGAAAAAATAAACAAGATTGATAGACCATTGGCAAAACTCACAAAGCAAAAGAAAGAGAGAAACTTGATAACGCGTATTAGAAATGAAAAGGGGGAGATCACTACAGATACTGCAGAGATTCAAAGGGTATTCAGAGAATACTTTGAGAAACTCTATGCCACTAAATATGAGAACCTGGAAGAAATGGATAAATTTCTGAACTCATATAACCTTCCACGGTTGAATAAAGAAGAGGTAGCATATCTAAACACCCCCATCACTATTGAGGAAATTAAAACTGTAATCAAAAATTTACCCAAAAACAAAAGCCCAGGCCCTGATGGATTCACGAATGAATTCTTTCAAACCTTTCAAGAGGAACTACTACCAATTCTGGCCAGGCTCTTTTATGAAATCGAAAAAACAGGAATACTTCCAAATAGCTTTTATGAAGCCAACATCACCTTAATACCAAAACCTGATAGAGATGCTGCCAAAAAAGAAAATTACAGACCAATATCCCTGATGAACACAGATGCAAAGATCCTCAACAAAATCCTGGCGAACAGGATCCAGTGCCTCATCAAGAAGATCATTCACTTTGATCAAGTAGGTTTCATCCCAGGAATGCAAGGATAGTTTAACATCCGTAAATCTATCAATATAATACACAACATAAACAACAACAAAAATAAAAATCACATGGTCATATCAATAGATGCAGAAAAAGCATTTGATAAGGTTCAACACCCATTCTTGATGAAAACTCTCAGCAAGATAGGAATAAAAGGAACCTTTCTCAATATAGTCAAAGCCATCTACCAGAAGCCAGTGGCAAATATTATCCTCAATGGAGAAAAACTAAAATCCTTTCCTCTAAATTCTGGTACAAGACAAGGCTGTCCTCTCTCACCACTCCTATTCAACATAGCACTGGAAGTACTTGCTATAGCGATTAGGCAAGAAAAAGATATCAAGGGAATCCAGATAGGAAAGGAAGAAGTCAAGCTCTCACTGTTTGCAGATGACATGATACTCTACTTAGAAAACCCTAAAGACTCTACCAAAAAGCTTCTAGAAATAATAGATTTGTATAGCAAAGTGGCAGGATACAAAATTAACACACAAAAATCAATGGCCTTTTTATACACTAATAATGATAGGGAAGAAATGGACATTAAGAGAACAATCCCATTCACATTAGTTCCACACAAATTCAAATATCTTGGAGTCAACCTGACTAAAGATGTGAAGGATCTATACAAAGAAAACTACAAAACACTGCTCCAAGAAATAAGAGAGGACACACGGAAATGGAAACACATACCATGCTCATGGATTGGCAGGATCAACATCATTAAAATGGCAATACTTCCAAAAGCATTGTACAGATTTAACGCGATTCCTCTAAAGATACCCATGACATTTTTCAAAGAAGTGGATCAAATACTTCTGAAATTCATCTGGAACAACAAACAACCTCGAATAGCTAAAGCACTCCTTGGGAAAAGGAATATGGGAGGCATTACTTTCCCCAATTTTAAGTTGTATTACAAAGCAACAGTTATAAAAACAGCATGGTATTGGAATAAAAACAGACCCTCAGATCAGTGGAATAGGCTTGAGTACTCAGAGAAGGTTCCTCAGACATATAACCACCTTGTTTTTGATAAAGGAGCAAGAAATCCTAAATGGAGCAGGGAAAGCCTATTCAACAAGTGGTGTTGGCACAACTGGTTAACCACTTGCAAAAAAGCGAACTCAGACCCCCAGCTAACACCATATACAAAGGTAAAATCCAAATGGATTAAAGACCTTGATATCAGAACTGAAACTATAAGCTATATTGAACAACATGTAGGTGAAACACTCCAGGACATTGAGACTAAAGGCATCTTTAAGGAGGAGACAGCACTTTCCAAGCAAGTGGAAGCAGAGATAAACAGATGGGACTATATTAAGCTGAAAAGCTTCTGCATCTCAAAGGAAATAGTGCCCAGAATACAAAGGCCACCCACTGAGTGGGAGAAATTATTCACCCAATACACATCAGATAAAGGGCTAATATCCAAAATTTACAAGGTACTGACAGAACTATACAAGAAAAAAAACAACTAACCCCATCAAAAAATGGGGAGAAGAAATGAACAGACACTTTGAAAAAGAAGAAAGGCAAATGGCCAAAAGGCACATGAAAAGATGTTCAACATCACTAATCGTCAGGGAGATGCAAATCAAAACTACTATGAGGTACCACCTCACGCCACTGAGATTGGCACACATCACAAAAAAGGAAAACAAGCAGTGCTGGCGGGGATGTGGAGAGAAAGGAACTCTTTTTCACTGCTGGTGGGAATGCCGTCTAGTACAACCTTTATGGAAAGCGATATGGAGATTCCTTCACAAACTGGAAATTGAGCTTCCATACGATCCAGCTATACCACTCCTAGGAATATACCCAAGAAACACAAAAATACAATACAAAAAACCCTTCCTTACTCCTATATTCATTGCAGCGCTATTTATAATAACCAGACTCTGGAAACAACCAAGATGCCCTTCAACAGATGAGTGGCTGAAGAAACTGTGGTACATATACACAATGGAATACTATGCAGCCATCAGGAGAGATGAAGTCATGAAATTTTCCAATACATGGATGTACATGGAATCTATTATGCTGAGTGAAGTAAGTCAGAGGGAGAGAGAAAGACGCAGAATGGTTTCACTCATCTATGGGCTTTAAGAAAAATGAAGGACATTTTTAACAGTATCTCAGAGACAAGAGAGATGAGGGCTGGTAGGTGCAGCTCAGGACATGCAGCTCATCACATAAAGTGATGAGTGCAGTTGCAGAGATGACTACACTGAAAACTATCATAAAATGTGAATGAATGAGGGAAGTAGAAAGCCTGTCTCGAGTACAGGTGTAGGGGGGTAGGGAGGAGGGAGATCTGGGAAATTGGTGGTGGGAATGTTGCACCGGTGAAGGGGGGTGCTCTTTACATGACTGTAATCATACAACTATAATCATGTTTGTAATCACGGTGTTTAAATAAAGATAAAAAAAAAAAACTTGAAGAGGAGGGTGTAGAGAAGGTCATTGCTCTTCACTGCATTATCTATCAGCAGGCCCTTTGCAGTAAATGCCTGCCGTGTGACAATGTGATGTCTGTTGTGAAATGCATCAATCAAATCAGATCCAGGGGCTTAAAGCACAGGAGGTTCTGTGCTTTTTTAGGGGAAATAGAGTCAGAATATGGAGATGTGCTCTATTTCACCGAGGTTGTTGGCTCAGCAGAGGAAATGTCCTGAGAAGATTTTTTGAGTTGAGAGAAGGAGTGAAAGGCTTCATGGAGAAGGATGGGAATGCTGTTTCTGAGTTGAGTGATCACAAGTGGCTAATGGACTTAGCTTTTCTTGTTGACATCACACATAAGCTGAATGTACTAAAAAGATGTTACAAGGCCCGGGGCAGCTTATCAGTGCTGCCTATGACAACGTGAGAACATCAACCACAAAACTTGTGTTATGGAAATCCCAGCTCTCTCAGACAAACCTTTGCCATTTCCCAGCATGCAAGGAACTTGTGGATGCAGTGGTGAGAAATATGTTGATGCTATTTTTCAGCTAGAGAAGGAATTTGATTGCAGACTTCAAAAAGCACAGAGCCACTTTCCCAATTTTTGTGGACCCCTTTTCCTTTGATGTGCAAGATGCCCCTCCTGTGCTTCAAATGGAGCTCATTGACCTGCAATGCAACTCTGATCTCAAAGCCAAGTTCAGGGAGATTAGTGGAAAAGCAGACATGCCTGGGCAATTTTTGAGAGAATTGCCCCCCAGCTTCCCTGAGCTTTCCCGAATGTTCAAGCGCACCATGTGCCTTTTTGGGAGCACATATTTGTGTGAAAAGTTATTCTCCACATTGAACTTCAATAAGTCGAAGTACAGGTCTAGACTTAATGATGATCATCTTCAAGCCATACTGAGGGTCTCAACTGCTTCCTCTCTACAGCCAAATGTGGTTCAGATTTGTGAGAAGAAGCGCTGTCAAGTCTCTGGCAGCAAGAATAGGCAAAAGATGCCATGTTCAGAAGAACTGTTCATGATCTTCACTCAATGTTCTATTCATGTTCAGAAGAAATAATTAAAACTGTTAATAATGACATTTGAGGACTTTTTTTTGTGAAGTCCCTTATGCGACCCTGTCTCACCCTGACTTTGCTTTCTGCGGCCCCCAGGTAAATTGAGTTTGAGACCCCTGCTCTAGGCATTACTCAGGGACCATATACAGGGTCTGAGCTAGGGTCAGCCAAATGCAAGGCAATTCCCTTATCTCGTATTCTATCTCTCCAGCCCTAAACTGTTAGCTTTTTGAGTAGGATCTAGAGCTTATTCTTTTCATTGTCCTTTAGTTCCTCTAATCTGATATTTGGGGGTATTTGTTAACTTAAATGAACTGCTAGGGGACTCTAGCCTTTGTGCTTCCTTTGGGTTGTTTTGTTCTCTGATGATGGTGGTGACTCTTGATAGAATCATCTTTTTTGTTTGTTTTTGCTTTTGGGCCACACCTGGCAGTGCTCAGGGGTTACTCCAGGCTCTGGACTCAACAATTGCTCCTGGAAAGCTCAGAGAACTATATGATATGCCGGGAATTTGAACCCGGGTCTGTCTGGGTCGACTGCCTGCAAGGCAAACAACCTGCCACTGTGCTATCTCTCTGGCCCCTGATAGAATAATTTTGTTTGTTTGTTTGTTTGTTTTTGGGTCACACCCGGCAGGGCTCGGGTTACTCCTGGCTACAAGTTCAGAAATCACTCCTGGCAGGCTTGGGGGACCATATGGGATGCGGGGTTTAAACCAATGACCTTCTGCATGAAAGGCAAATGCCTTACCTCCATGCTATCTTTCCTGCCCCTAGAATAATTTTTAAGCCTGTCTGACAGGTTCCTGAGTTACTACTAGACCCCTTAGCTTCTCCTAAATAGCTCAGATATTTGGATATGGCACAGATATTTAATTTGGCTTCTCAATGTGAACTGAACAAATGAGTAGGCAAATATGATTTTTCCCTCCCAGTCTCATCCCTACCCCCACAATTCCCACACCACTGCAGTTATTCCTTTGGGACTATCTCAAAATCTCTATGAATTCCTGTCCAGTATGGCAAGTCAGCATGCTTTAGATTGGTAATTTCCAAGCACTAGTCCATGAACTAATGCTGGTCCACAGGTGTAAAAAAAATAAGTTGAATCTTTTTTTTTGGCTTTATAGATTAAAAATATCCAGAAGATAAAAGTGTGCTCTCTCTTCCATGTAATAAATCATAACAATGTAATCTTTGCAATTGTATCCAAAAGTTTATTTTGAGAACCAGGTCTTTGTATTGCTACTTTGACACAGATACTTTTATGTATCTTTCTGTTGAAAAATGTTTGTAGCATTTATGGTCAAACTTGTGAAAAATTATCTTGCTTGTAGCTGGAGGACACATTTTAAACACATTATTAAGTTCTAGTTTTGGGATTGTGTGCAGCATCGACATTTTTTATAAAAGGAATCACTTGTAATATTACATTTTTATCTTGGATAATTTAATTTCAGATGATTTTTTTTTTGTATTATGTGGCTCAATAAATTCAGAGCATCTCAATATTCTTTTCTCCTCTATTTCATGGATTTTCCTGTTGGGTTTCCCCCTTCAAGAACACTTTACTTCCCTAGCTTTGATGTACTTTTTGTTGTCAATATTCTCCAAGTCTTTGGACTCAATTAACTAATAAGTTAGGGGGTGAGCTTGCTACAGTTTTTAGAACATACAGTGATAGGAGCAGTGAAAAGCATAAAGAAGAACTCTGAAAGTCAGGATTGATGGCCAAGGGTGTCTACTTACTCAGTAGACATTCTATATATTCTATGTATCTATATATAGTATATTCTATTCTATATATCTATTATAGTAGATCTGTAACGCAGCAGCTGGTCAGACAAGACTAGGTAAAATATTCTACCTTAATTAAAAAAATAAACTGTTGGGCCTGGAGAGATAGCACAGCGGCGTTTGCCTTGCAAGCAGCTGACCCAGGACCAAAGGTGATTGCTTCGAATCCTAATGTCCTATATGGTCCCCATGCCTGCCAGGAGCTATTTCTGAACAGACAGCCAGGAGTAACCCCTGAGCAGCGCCGGGTGTGGGCCAAAAAAAAAAATAAATAAATAAAAAAAAATAAACTGTTTATTAAAGGAAGTTTTAGGTTTATTTAGGTTTATTTTAGAATTGAGTGGAAGGAAGGTAATTCCCTCCTCCCTCTCATGTATTTTTATAGCCTTCATCTACATTCTCTACTGTAATGAGGGTTTTTTTTTTTTTTATAGCTGATGAACTTATAATGACATTATCATCATCTGAAAGTCATAGTTTATTTAAGAGTCACTCTTGGTGTTACATTCAGTGGGTTTGCATTTGTAAAATGGTATGCATCATCATTCTAGCATCACACCGGTAGTACCTAAAAACATTTACTGCTTGGTTTCATAAGTACCCTATCTCACTCAGATTCCAAGAGACCACAAATCTCTTTACTGTCTTCATTGTTTTGTCCTTTTTATATGTCATATATTTGGAAACTTAGCATATGTAGGCTTTTTGCCTTATTTTTTTTGTTTACCTGGTATAGCAGTTTATTCTCAAAAGTATTTGAATATTTTTCAAAATACTTTTTTCTTTTTTGTTTGTTTTGGCTATACCTGGTGATGCTCATGGGTTATTTCTGGATCTGTGCTTAGGAATTACTCCAGGTGAGGCCCAGGGATTTGGAGGGAATGGGATGAGAAGGGTATAAATTTTAATTTTTATGAGGTAAAATGTTCTAGAGATTGTGAATACACTTACCATGGTTGTACTGTATTCATATGAGTGGCTATGTGGTACATTTTAAGCCATGTATTTTAGTGCAATTTAAAAACGTTAACATTTTCAAACAGGAGAGATAGTACAATTTTCCTTGGATTTGCCAACCCAGACTCTATCCTGGCACCATATATTGTCACTCAGTCCCTGCCAGGAGTGATCCCTGAGCACAGATCCAGAAGTAAGCCCTGAGTACCACTGGATACAACAATAACAACAACAAACCTAACACAAAATAAAAAAAGATAACATTCTTGCTTCTCTAAAAATGTTGGTTATGGAAGTCATAGAAGTAGGGTAGAAGAATACATTAAATGATTATGATTCAGAATATGATATGTTTCCAAAATGAATTTTAAACAAAGCTTTGGCCTAACATGATGAGATAATAGAATATGGATAAAGTAAGTTGATTACAAAACAGTAGTTGGTACTTTGAGCCAGGTTTAGCTGCAGTATTAATGGGTGGAGAAGCAGGGAAAGAAGTTCTAGACAGAAGGAATAGCACAAGTAATAGCACAGAGGAAGGTGAAAGGTACAATTATAAAACATAATCAGATTGTGCCAGAAATAAACTGGCTAGATTCTTTTTTTTTTTTTTTTTTGGTTTTTGGGCCACACCCGGTAACGCTCACGGGTTACTCCTGGCTATGTGCTCAGAAGTTGCTCCTGGCTTGGGGGACCATATGGGACACCGGGGGATCGAACCGTGGTCCGTCCAAGGCTAGCGCAGGCAAGGCAGGCACCTTACCTTTAGCGCCACCGCCCGGCCTGGCTAGATTCTTAATATCTCTGTATGTTAGACCAGGGAATTGAACTTTGGTAGTACCTTATCATCAGAGGTTTTTGAACGGAGTCGTTTCATGCTCTATGTTTAGAAAGATATTTCTTCTTTAGGAAGGACAGAGTAGTCTGGAAGGTGTGGAATTGCACAGGGGCTTGAAATTCTGTGAGCTCCTCAAATGTACTCATTTTGTAGGTTTGTGTCTTTTCTTTAATAAGGAGAGCATGGATTTTCGTTAACCAAGATAGGATGTATTCTCTCTGATGATGTCACTTTGTCCAGAGTTGGAGTACTTCTAAATGCATAACATTGTAAAACATGTTATCCTTTTTTTTTGGGGGGGGGAGGAGAAAATGGGGGAGGTAGAGGAAGGAGAAATAAAAATATCTGGGTGCAGGTAGCTTTGTTCCTGGAATCCTATTATGCCTTTCTCAAAATGAGAGAGCACTTAGGGGGTTTTGGCTTTGTCCCTACTTGAGTTTCACTCTTGCCTCATTTGAGGTTTAGCCCATTCTCAGGATTACTTTTACTCCGCTTTTTTTCTTTAGAGCTATCATTTACATTATTTTCCCTGTAAAGAAGAAAAGATTATTTTTTAATGTTGAATGTAAACTTCCCTTCCCAACTGCTTTACTGCTTTTCTCAGATCTCATTTTGCTTCCTTGTTCCAGTGAACTTGATTTCTATTTGCTGCTATAAAAAAGAGACTATATATATATATATATATATATATATATATATATATATATATATATATATATATATATAAACATATATATATGTATATGTATATATATTTATTCCACACTCAATAGTGGGCCCAGAGACTACTTCTGGCTCTGTACTCAGAAATCACTCCTGGCAGGATCTGGGGACCATATGGGATGCTGGGTATCCAACCCAGTTCTGCTGCCTGCAAAGCAAATGCCCTATCTACTGTGCTATTGATTTGGCTCAAGAGACCATCTTTTAATTAATTAATTAACTAATTAATTAATTAATTTTGGTTTGTGGTCCATAGCCTGTAATACTCAGGGCCTGTTCCTATCTCTGTGCTCAGAAATGACTGCTGGCAGTGGTTGGGGATCATTTGTGAGTCCAGGGGATTTGAACCAGGGTGAGTCACATGCAAGGCCAGTTTCTTAACACCTGTACTATCTCTACTGTGCTTTTTATTATGTTTTCATTATTTTATTTTATTTTTTAATGATTTATTCTAGCCAATGATATATTTAGTACACAGATATCTAAAGATATTGTGACCTTTTTTACTGAATAAATCAGTTACAATATTTTGGGCTCTTGTTGATTTTTTTTCTATGCCAGCTGTAGCAATACACACAAAGCACTCTAGTTTCTTTGTTGATGGTTCACTGTTTTTCCTCTATGCTGTAAACTTTGTTCTTTCACTTTTTGTATTAAAGATATAGGAATTGAATTCAGAGATTTTAGGAGCAAAGTTCAGTTTTAAAGATAGAATTTATTCTTTTGGGAGGTATTGGACATTTTAATATTTATTTTTCTTAATCTCTTTAATTTCTATAGTTGAAGACAATTAATTAAGTAAATAAAGAAGCCTTAGTATGGGATCTGAGTTCATCTGTCTTTCAAAATTTTCTCTTCTGTGAGCAGAAAAAAACCTTAAGAAAGAATTTTTTCATTAGTTTCTACTGAAATTATTTAATCAAGGGGAAAGGTATATTCTCAAGGATTGCTACTTGATTAGGGGATGAAAAATCTAGAGTAGTGGTTTATCTGAGATGTGATTCTCTCTTTGGGAAAATTTGTTGCCTGTTCGCATTGATTTACATATATGTGTGTGTGTGTGTGTGTGTGTGTGTGTGTGTGTGTGTGTGTGTGTGTGTGTGTATGAGTGAGTGAGTGAGTGAGTGAAGCATATATCCCGGGTTGCTAAAGGCTACTCCCAGCTCATTATGTAGAGAGGTTCTTCTGATAGTGGGGCTAGGGATCAAATCCAACCCTTCTACCCCACAATACAAGCACTCAACTGTAGAGCTGGCTTTCCAGCCTGAGTTGTCTATCTTCTCCTTTTATATGATTTGATCTGTATATAAAAGGCTAAATTGCTCTCATGTAAAAATTAATCTAATGTATATACTTACCTGGCAGGGGAGATACCATGATCACGAAGGTGGTTTCCCCAGGGCAAGGTTCACCCATTGCACTCCGGGTGTGCTGATCCCTGCGATTTCCCCAAATGTGGGAAACTCGACTGCATAATTTGTGGTAGTGGGGGACTGCGTTCGTGCTCTCTCCTGAAAAAAATAATGTTATCTTTTAGAGTATCTTTGAGGTATTTACTCCTTAGAAAACATGCTGTTAAGTCTAAGTCCTCTGCCTGGTATTAGTCTTGTTGGCTTAGATGCATTTCATTGTGATCTTTCAGTTTTGACGCAAACTTTATTTTGTTTTGTTTTGTTTTTGTTTGTTTGCTTTTGAACCACACCTGGTGATGCTTAGGTCTTACTCCTCACTTTGTGCTCAGGCAGGGCATACTCCTGTCTGGACATGAGGGGATGGAATCAGGGTTGGTTATGTGGAAGGCAAGTGCCTTAACCTCTGCACTATTGCTCTGAACTTTAACCTCTGCTCTTTGGCACAATTTTTTTGGTTCTTAAGCAAACTAATATGAAAAGAACAAGAACTAGTCATACTAATAGGACTCCAAGTGGACTTGGAGGTGACGAAGGTATCTGAGTGACAATGTTCTATTACCTTGTATTTACAGAGCAGAGCATCTAATGTGGTTATGCTTATTTAATAGATAACGTTTCATAGATCACTACTGTGAAAAAGTACTCATTTCAAATGTATTGCCATTTTTGATTAAAAATGTGACGGATTTTTAAGTACTTTGCTTTTATATATTTGCTGAAAGTATTATACATGAAGATTATACTTTAAATACTGCAAAATGTTTTTCTAGCATTAACTAGATGATTGTGAAAAAATGTTATACTTTAAAGGTCATGATGATTTTCTGTTATTTCCAATTTTACATTTTTTACATATAGTTGAGTTAGGTTGGTTCCTGGTTGTATGTTTAATAAATGCAGAGGAGGAAATTGCAAAAGGGCAAAGTGTTTCTGAAATGTACATATTTCAAGCTTTCTTTTGTTTCAGCATTGAAATAAGTTTATGTTCTAAGATGTAATTCAGAGGGCTGAAAGGACAATAAGATAATGAGGGCTTTTATTACTTGATAAGTTTAAAGACAATTCTAATTATATTTTTGTATTTATTGATGGAATCATATAGTTTTTTGATTTTTGCTTAGATCAGGCCCAGTGATGCTCGGGGACGTTCTTGGTTACACAATCAGGAATCACTCTTGATAGGTGCAGGGAACTATAAAGGACACGAGGGATCAAACTCTGGTCCTCTCTGTGCAAGGCAAGTGCTGTACGCACTGTACTATTGCTCTGGCCCTGACATTGGATAGATTTGTTCCTTTTTTTTTATTTTTTTTTATTTTTGGGGTCACACCCGGTGTTACTCCTGTCTCTATGCTCAGCAATTGCTCCTGGCTGGCTATGGGACCATGTGGGATGCTGGGATTCCACCCACCATCCATCCTGGGTCGGCTGTGTGCAAGGCAAACGCCCTATCACAGTGCTATGTCTCTGGCCATGATAGATTTGTTCTTTTCACTTTTTTGTCACCTCTTTCTCATTTAAAGATTTAGCAGAAATTAACAGGACTTGAGTATTTCCCTTTTATATTAAATTGTGTATTTAGATTGTTTCATCGGAATTACATATGGATACTGTAATAGCATCTATGAAATCAGTATCTCATTTTGCTCTGTGTTTATCTGGTATGAAGGATAATTATTGGGAGTAGGTAGAGGCAGCAACACAGTGTTTAAGTCTACAGACTGTGGGGTGAGATACTGTGATTTCAACTCTGCCTCTCATGTACTATCTGTATGACTTTAGGAAGATTAACCAAGTAGGCTCTGAATAAATGTCTCTGTATCTTTTTGTTGTTGTTGTTTTTGTTTTTGGGTCACACCTGGCAGCACTCATGGGTTACTCCTGGCCCTGTGCTCAGAAGTCACTCCTGGCAGGCTCAGGGGACCATATGGGATGCTTGAGATCCAACCCAGGTCCATTCCTGGTTGGCTCTGTGCAAGGCAAATGTCTTGCCACTGTGCTATCACTCACTCTGGTCCCAGATATCTTTATATCTTTAACTGGGACAAAAATACACTTACTCTATGAATAAAATGAGATACTTAAATGAGATAATAGCAAATATCTTAAAATTTTTACTCTTTGATTTAATGATACAGTATTTTATTTTATTTTGTTTTATTTTATTTTTTTTTTTAAGTTTAGGCCATACTCAGCAGACCCAGGTTATATTACTGTTTTTACACTCAGGAATCACTCTGGTGGGGTCCAGGGTCCTGGGAATTGAAATTTGATTTACCAGGTACAAGGCTAGTATCTTATCCTCTGTACTTTTTCTTTTGGCCTCTGATATAACATTTTGGACAATATACATGACTATTTAATAGACTGTAATATAGATGTCTTTTGATTCAAAATAAATTTTTATAATATCTTTATTTAAGCACCATTATAACAAACATATTTGTAGTTTGGTTTCAATTATGTAAAAGAACACCCTCCTTCACCAGTGCAATCTTTCCACCACCAACACACCCTTCCTTCTTCCCCATCCCATATTTGTATTTGGGACACATTCTATTTCTCTCACTTACAACCATTGTCATGATAATTGTTAGTGTAGTTATTTTTCTGCACTCGCCGTTCTTTGTGGTAAGCTTCATATCATGGGCCAGTCTTTCAGGCCCTCATCTCTGTTGTCTCTGGTTATTATTACAATAATGTCTTTTATTCTTCTTAAATCCCATAGATGAGTGAAACTATTCTGTATCCACCTCTCTCCCTCTGACTTATTTCACTCAGCATTATAGTTTCCGTACCTGGTGATGCTCAGGGGTTACTCCTGGCCCTGTGCTTAGAAGTCGCTCCTGGCTTGGGGGACTATATGGGACACTGGGAATCAAACTGAGGTCAGACCTGGCTCAGCTGCGTGCAAGGCAAACACCCTACCTTTGCACTATTGCTCTGGCTCAGTACTGAAAATATGTTATGATAATTCTTTTATCTCATTTTTCAAACTGACCTTTGTTTGGGGGTACACTGACAATACTTAGGGGTTACTCCTGGTTCTCACTTGGGAATTACTCTGGGTGGTGCACAGGGAAACATATGGGATGCTGGAAAATCAAACCCAGGTTAGTTACGTGCAAGATAAACAACCTACCTTCTCTAGTATTTCACCAGCCTTTTAAACTGACCTTTAAACTGTGGTTTTATTAGTTTTTTTTTTTTTTTTTTTTACTTAATACATAAGAAAAATGGAGACTAACATGTTTCTTTTGAATTGAATAACTAATTACTTCAGTGGGAAAAATCTTTGGTCTAATCTCTGTGCTGAACAAAAAGGCACATTAAGTTCTGAAATAGGTTCTTACTATTCAAAACTGATAGATACTAAGTTACATTGTGTTCTTTATGACTCATTTCTTTTTATTTACCTCATATATTCCTTAGAAGATGTCAAAATTGCAGCTAAACATTCTTTCCAATTCATTTGATGTTTCCTAATTTCATTTTTGGTGACGAGATAATTATATTTATTACGATGTTGGGAAAATTAAGAAATTATTCTCAGGACAACTGTGTTGTTGGTTTATTTGAAAACAACTTTTGTGACCAGTATAAATATAATATAATTTATTATTACTGGTGCTTATTTTGCAGAGGAGATTGTATTCATTTTGCTGCTGAAAGCAGAAATAATACTAGACGTGTCTTCAGTTTTGTACCTTGTACCATCTAATCAGGCTTTAGCAGGCATTTATTAAAATGGCCCTAGTTTATCTATTAACATGTTAATTTCCAGATAGTCTTGCTGCAGATATATAACATGGTCTTAGATAAGTTGAAAGGAAGATGATGCTTTGTATCATGGAAGACAGGTCATTAATTTTAATATTGAAAAGAAGGGGCCATTCCAGAGGGTAGTGTTGTACTATGTAAAGGTCTGACATTAGATGAAGTATTATAGTTTGGAGCAAAGAACCTTAGAAGTAGTGTATTCATATAAGTTGAATTGGACTGCTTCGCCATTGCCAAAACTAGTACTGCCATGATTCTCATTGGTGATTGAAAAGGGGATGAAGAGAACATACTGAGGTCCAGAACAGGATGAATATTTGGTTGCTTGGAAGTGACAAAAATAGAGGTATTATCAGATGGAGTGGGTAGCTCTCAGAACAACTTACTACGTGCGATACCCAATTTTTTTCTTTATACTCTTGTGTGACAGATTAAGGAATGGAGAGAAAGCCTGACACAGCCTTGCCAGACTGTCTTTTCAGCAACATTATAACACTTCACCCTCCTTAACATTTATGGTAATATAAAATGTACATAATATTTAAAAAGCCATTGATAAATATTTATTTAGCACCTGCCAGAGCTTAGCAAAATTTTAAGACTTCTGATTTAAAGAGCAGTGTGAGACCTGGTACTTACTCTTTAGAGAATAACAATCTAGTTGGGGAGAATGAATATACCTATATAAAGATAATTGATAACAAATGGGGCTATGACTAGTTTATACTAGGTAATTTTCAAGATGGAAGATGATATCTAAGTTAGAGTGCTCAAATTTTTATGAACGATGAAAATTCATGAGGCCAGAGCAATAGTACAGTAGGGAAGATGCTTGCCTTGCATGCGGTTGACAATATGGTTTCCTTGAATACAGTCAGGAATAAATTCCAAGCACCATTGAGTGTGACCCCAAAACCAAACCAAACTAACCCCCCCCCCAAAAAAGGATGAAAATTAGTTTGCTTTTCAGCTCAGATTTTAAGAATAATTTTGTGTGTAGCATTAATGATTTAAGTTATACCTGACTTAAGGTACAGAATGGGAACTTGATTTCAGGTGCATAGTTGACTTCTGGTTGCCTGGTTTCAGCATTGGTGTGCATTGTCCAATTGAGAGAATTCTGTTTTTGTTTATCGCTGCTGGAAGAAATCCATCCCTGCTTATGACTCCCAAATGTGTTAGTTTTGCCAGCAGATCAAATTCTCCCCATTGCTCTTCTGGATGTTTCTTGATGAATCACCTCCTGGTTTCAGCTGTCTTGTTCCCTTTCACTTCCTTGATTGGAAAAGTAGCTAAATTTGTTAGTTAAAAGTGAGTTTGCGAAGAATTTTCTACTGAAGGTCATCTTTTCATTCTGGTACTATTATAATGAAAATGAGATATTGTGTTTAACAGATAAGACCTTGGGGTAGCTAGCATGCCTGGTGGGCTTTTTTTTGTTGTTCAATTAGAAGTTTTTTTGGTAGCCTCTGTTATGAATCATTAACTTGAAGTTTGCTAAGCAAGTAATACCATAAGACATTACAAGATAAATAAATTTAGGAGCAGCTGCACTAGATAATAAATATATTTATAAAAACCCATGTTTTTCTCTCTACCTGGATAAAACACTGCCTAAACAACAATTTAAAGAAAAGCTATATCTCACTGTAGCACAGATTTGGGTATATAAATCTGGAAGAGATGAATTTACTCTCAGCAAGAAATATGAAAGATAGTAGGATTTAAATTATCTAGCATAAGCCTCAATTTACTGCTGATTCTTCAAGGCAATATTATCGTTTCTTTTTATTTTAATCTTTTCCTTTTGCTTTTCTTTCTAAAGAATATAAGGAGTCTTGGGCCAGAGAAATAGCACCAAGGGTAGGTGCATTGTCTTGCATGCAGCCAACGTGAGTTCAATCTCTGGTATCCCATATGGTCCCCTGATCTTTCTAGGAGTAACTTCTCAGTGCAGAGCTAGAATCTAAGTGCTGCCAGGTATTGCCCCCAAACAACAACAACAACAACAACAACAACAACAAGAAAATAACAAATTACAATTTCAAGAAAAATTATTTTGAATTTTATAATTTAAGAAAGTGGAGATGTTTTCCTCGTTAGAGCATGTAGTACATGCCTGGCATGTATTTGCTCCCTGGCACTGCAAAAAAAGATAAAACAAAACAAAACAGAACAAAACAAAACAAAAAAAAAACGTTAGCAGTTCAGAGCAGTGTGACTCAGATGAATGCATGGAGTCAGGGGCTAAATGACTTTCCATTAGTCTTTCCAGATTAAGAGTCTCAAGGATTAAGGGCCATGAGCTCATGGAGCATGGACCAAACCACCACATTTCATGAAAAACAAAAATGAGCTAAACAGATCCTGACAATAAACTCTTCATTAAAACAATTCAATAACTTATTGTTTGGGTTCTGAAAAGTTACTTGATCTTTGTTATTCATGTTTATTGCCTTTAAACATTGAGTATTGCTGCCTTCTAAACTAGCAGACAGAACATCAGTCTCACAAACCTGAGTACTATGCTATAGGATTTATTGAAGAAAAAGAGTACCCCAGATCAACCGCTTGAAGTTTTATATATACATATATGTATATGTACATATATATGTACATTTATATATATGTTTATACACAAATTAAATACCTTCGCAATAAATACCTTCAGTGGCCAAGAGACACTCAGATGAGAGATGCTGATTGTTAGATTGATATACACATGTGCACATACATAATCTGTTGCATGTGATCGGGCTGTTCTTTTATTTTCTTTTATTTCTCCATAAAATCCATTACAGTTTGAATATAATAAAGATGATATATATGGCTGCAAAACTATGCAGTTAGCATACTCAAGTAATTCACTTCTTTTTTTTTTTTTTTTTTTTTTTTTTTTGATTTTTGGGCCACACCCGGTGGTGCTCAGGGGTTACTACTGGCTGTCTGCTCAGAAATAGCTTCTGGCAGGCATGGGGACCATATGAGACACCGGGATTCGAACCAACCACCTTTGGTCCTGGATCGGCTGCTTGCAAGGCAAACGCCGCTGTGCTATCTCTCTGGGCCCAAGTAATTCACTTCTAACTTATTTGTGGCAACGTATTTGGAAGTTTTAAGAGTGATTTTTTTTAATAAAAAGGTAGTATGTTTTAAATGATTCAGTGCTATGCACTGAGGTCTGGTAGCAGACAAGAGTCTCTTTTCTCATGGAAAAACTTGTAGGTAGTTGAGAGTAAGTCTAAGAAAATTATTCTAGGGAAAGATAGGAGTTTATGGGGATACATGGAAGGGGCACCCAATTCAGACTGAAGAATCAAGTAGGCATCTTTGTGGATTGAGTGCTAAATAAATCTGAAGGATGAGTGTTTGCCAAGGTAAAGGTGGGATGAAAATGGAAGAGAGCATTTGTAAGGCCCTAGAGATAAGAAAAAGCATAGGATATTCTGGAAATTACATATATTGGTCTTGTTGGATAATGATATGTTAAAGCATAGTTGTGACTATACTACATAATTATAACATTTAATCATAAATACAGATCATAAATAGCTGCATATAGTAAATGTAAGAGGCTTTATAAACTACAGGATTGGAAGAAATGGAGAGTTATTGAAGGATTTCAAGCAGAAGGAAGTTACTTGAACTAATAATGCATTGCTTTGGGGGCAGCTTTGTAGATGGTCTTTATTCTCTGAGAGGACCAGAAAGGATAAGAGACTATATGCTATGAGAAAGAAAAATCTCTATGCCACTAAAAAAAATTAGTTGGGTAAGCCACTTCCCATCTACTATAAATGTTGCCTATTTGATCATTAAAATTTTTGAAAATATCTGGTGAGGCAAGAATACTCTTTAAAATTTATTATAAATGTATGGGGATAAATAAAGAATGCATTGCTATTTTCCCCCATTTGTTTTATGATTTTTATTAGAAATTGTCATGGCAACAAAATAAAGCTTAAAGCTTATTTTCCTTTTTTTGTAAACTTGTGTAATATTTCTCTACCTTCTTAAATTTTACTCAGAATAGCCATTTTTGCTTCCCTGAACCTTTAATTCTGCTCATCATGTGCTTAAATAGCTTGATATGGTGGAAAATTCTGAGCCACCAAATGAGACTTTCCATCCTACTGTATAAGAACTAATTTACATCAAAGATATCTATTGTAGCAGGAAAGGCTTTATATTAATTTGTTTGGTCTACTGATTTTACTTGGTTTACAATAGAATTTTGTTGTAGAAGACATCATAGTTTGGCCTGAGCCTACTTTAAATGTTCATAAATCACTTAAATTGAACTATAGTTAAATAGACTTAAAAAAGCAGATCTAAAAAAGTAGATCTAAAAATGTAGGTCTAAATGTAGATTTAAAAGATCTAATGCAAAGCTCATTTTGCAATACAGTGTTGAGTATTTATAAAACTTACTGAACGAAATACTGACATTTAAAAATAGTTGTGATCACATGACTGACTGGGAACTGAGGCTGTGGGCTGCCCAACATCCAAGACACAAAGTTTAACTCACCTGGGGCAAAATAAAAAAAAAGTATTGGTTTTCACTGAATGCATATTGCTTTTATGCCATTGTAAAATTGAAAAGTTGTGAACTGAATGATTTTAACTGGGGAACCATTTATATAAAAGCAAATTGATGATCATGATGGTAAGTTAAAGTAATATGAAAAAGTATGAAGAAGAAAATAAAATACTGACTGCCAATAAATATTACTTTCATTACTTTGGTTCATATGCTTCTTCACCTCATCTCTTACAGTGAAGGTGATGGTACTGGTATATGTGTATGTGTGTATAAAGCTTAATAGGGGTTCACATTTTGCCAACTATTGTGAGATGCAGTGTCATGCAATATAGCTTTATGATGTCCCTGTTTTGTCCTTTAAAATGATTGAACATTATTCCTCTTGGTATGGTCAGTTTATTTTCCAATAGATAATTACATATGTTCTAGATAATTATGTATTGAAAACTCATCATTACATCTTTATACCATCAAAGCTGTATCTCTGCATCAGAATTTGTTCTTGTAACATTTTGATGCATGGCAGTATTTTACATTCAATAAATAAAATTATATTTTGAAATAGTAAATTTAAAAAATCTATTTAGATTCCAGGTAAGCTCAAAAATTTTTTTCTCCTATAGTGGAACCTCATAGTTTTCTAAATGTTTATTAAAGAAGATAGCTAAAGAAGATGATATTTCTGTTTGTATTTATTTTATTAGTAGTATCTTTATATCTTTATATATTACTTTAATATTCTTTCAGTGAATGCCTTTTATACATTTAACTTATCTTTTTTCTCAGAACACTGGATTTTCTTTTAGCATTTATAAGAATTGTATCATTTTAGAGATATTAAAATTTTAGGTTAACATGTATCTAAATTTTTAATCTGTTTCTTATCTTCCAGCCACATTTGGTATGTTTTGAGTTTTAGGTAGTTAGATCTATCAGTATTTTTATGTTTTCTGGATTTTGTAAAATATTCAAAAATGCCTTTTTCTAGATTGATTTTTTTCTTTCATTACTTTTTCTTTAAATTTTTAATCCTTGCTAAAAGCAATTTGAGTTACCTGGAGTTTATTTTATAATGAGCCTTTATTTTATTTTTACTTCCAACTGTGGCAAGTATTTCAATATCATTTGTAAATAAAAGTCTCTTACCTTCAAATTGTGTGTTCTTATTTATTAATTTTTTATTTTTATAAACCAAGATTCTTTGAGTTCTTGGATCTATTTCAAGGTTCACTATCATATCTCTCAAATTACTCTCTCTGAAATCATAGTAAATCAAAATAAATCATAATTTTCATTGACTGAAAACATTTCCTGCCAGTTTCAGCTATGAGAAGTTTAGTACTAACTTGGGGTTTCAGTACTCATTTGGGATCTCTCTTACTGTAATCTGAAGATTTAGTAGAACTCTGAGTATCTATCTGCCCTACAGATATTTATTCACATAACTGCAAATTAGTGCTGGTTGTGGAGGGAGAGAGGTCTTGGCTCTCTAACTGGACTTCCCAGTATTGGTTGTCCTCATAACATGGTGTTGGCTTACCTAGAGGAAATTCTTTCGACTAACCTTACAGTTCATGTAACATCATGATGCCATATTCTTTTTGCTAGAGTCAAGCTTCTAAGACTAGTTCACCTTTGAAAAGATGGGCCCTAGATACCCATATTTGAAGGACCCTTTCCAGGAATGTGTAGGAATAAAACAAGAACTCCAGTTCTTTTAGCCATCATTTGTGTGTGTGTGTGTGTGTGTGTGTGTGTGTGTGTGTGTGTGTGTGTGTGTGTAAATATTTGAGTCACACTCAGCAGAGTTCCAGGCCCTGGTGAAGGTTGATGGGGGGTGAGGCTGGAGCCCTTCTGGCAATGATCAGTTCATCATCAAAGAGCTCACCTTATACTTTTGTGCTTAGGCCTTGTGATGCATTGCTGTTTAGGCTTAGCGGAACTCTGAGGTGGCCAGGGCCACATCCAGAGGTGCACAAGGAGCCACAGGGAGCCTTGTGATATTGGAATGAACCTAGAATCCTGCACATAATAGGCATTTTCTCCAATTATCTCTCTCATTCTCATGCATATGTATTTTTAAGTAAGGGGTTAAAAGTAATTAAAAATATTTTAAAGTTGATATATCACTTATTTTCAAAGCTAGAATTTCAGGTTGTAGCTTATTTATCTCTATATACATACAGGACTCATTGCACTCATTACCAAAAATGACCCTTTCCCCCTTTCTTCCCCTGTCCCTTTCTTCCTTGGTATCTGTTTTCACTGAGAGTAGGGATTTTGTTGTTTCTTCTCAGCTTGTTTGCTTTTGTCATTTTTAAAAAAAGTTAAATTATTTAATTGAATAATTATGAGGTACAAAGTTACAAAGTTGTTCATGATTGAGTTTTAGTCATACAATGCACATCATCCTTTACCGCTCTGTGCCACCACTCCGGCCCCATAACTGAAGGGTTTTTCTTTGTTTGTTTTGGGGCCATACCCAGCGGCACTCAAGAGCTACTCCTAGTTCTGCACTGCACAGTTACCCCTGGCAGGCTGGGGGTTTATATGGAATGCCAGGATTTGAACCATGTCTGTCCCAGGTAGGCCACATGCAAGGCAAACTCCCTACACTGTGCTATTGCTCCAGCCTTTTATTTATTTCTATTGAAAGACTCCCTAGACTGCTTTCCATAAAAGTTCCAATTTACATTTCTGGGTTACTTTTCTCACCAATATTTGTTATTTCCAGTCCTTTTGATATGACTTTCAGAGGTGTGAGAAAATAATTCATTGGAGTTTTGATTACATGCAGAAATGTTTACACTATCACAGCTCTCTTTTGATCCATATACTGGACTACTTTGCCCATATTATATCTTTCCATACATACATTCATATAAATACTCTTAAATTGTTGAGATGATATAACCTACTATATTTGACAGTTGTTGCCTTTTACTTGGCTAAGTATTTAAAATAGTTACCTAACATAAAAATTAAGGAAAATTACAAATTGCTTTATTTCCCCAACCTTCGGAATTCTATCAGAGAGGTTATTATTTTAGAATAAAAAATGTTTTATGGATGTTTGTTCAAATATCATGTTAAATGCATCGATGGACCAACACCTTTTGCTTTATGATATTGCGTGGTGAAGAATTTTCAAAAGTTTTTCAAACAATCTCCCTAGTATATAGGCAAGTATACACAATCAAAATAAGGCATTTATGTGTGGGGAGCAATGTAAGTATCAACTCAGCTCCATATGCTGTAATAGTCACGAGAGGCTCATTAAGGTCCTTGAACTGTCTGGTGTAACAGACACTTCAGTCCAGGCAGTGCTGTGCTCCATCTGCCTCCAGGCTGCAAAGGAAGAGCCTCTTTGTACTCTGACCTTTTGGTTGCTTTCTTTTTTTTTTTAAGCTTATTTTGCTAGCCCGGCCTTTGTGGCCATTTCAACAAGTATGCGCTGGCTTGTGCTTGCACTTCTAAGTTGAAAGGGCTGCTGGCACTGCTTTCAGAGACTTTGGCTATTGTTGCTTTTGCCTAAATTGCATAAATCTCATCTAACTTGCATCTTTATCAGTGCTGCAACTGTATTGTGGCTGTTTGAGCTCCCGTGGATGCCCAGCTGCCCATCGATGGACTGTGGGCAGCTTTCCAAAGCTTCTAACCATAGCTTGGACAGGTTTTATTTTTGACAGACTAATCGGGAGCCTTAATGCGCTTCCCTGCTGGCATGGGAGTCCATGTTTCCAATTTTATGCTTATTGTTCTGTAAAGAGTAATAACAGACTCTGGGCTGCCATAGGTTTGCTACTTACCTGGATTTCCAGACCCATTTGGTGTCTCTGTAGGGATTAATAATGAATTGATGAAGTTTAGCTGTCGAGTGGCTGTAGTTGGTGGGGTATTGATTGTTCTTGCCCGGTCTTTAGTGGGGTGAAAACTTGGCCTGTACCCATCCCAAGGGCATCCAGAATTAAAAAACAACAACAATAAAAACATTTTTTGAAGTAAAAAATAAATTTTATTCAGAGCTATTAAGGAAGAGGATTGAGAGCGGTCTTCTTCAAAGCTGGAGTCAGGCCTCTGTACAGTCCACCATGAAAGTAGAAAAGCAGGAGAATCCAAATCTCAAGAGGGAAGAGGCAAGCAGCATATGCTTGGACACTATGCACCCAGGCAACATGTGATTACATGGGCCCAGAGCACACATGCCTAAAAACTTTAAAATCTTTTATAAATTAACCTTGGAAGTCTCCTAAGTGGTGCTCAGGAAGTTGTTGAAGAGTAAACACTTGCTGTAGCCCCCAGCCTACAGGCAAGTTGGCTAAATGCCAGCAGGACTGCTGTGGTATAGGTCTAGCCTCCCCCCTGAAAAAGGGGTGCAGTCCTGGCAGACACTGTTGAGAAAAGGCCAGTTATACCCTAGGTTAGCACTTGGCAGGATAGCAACAATGAGCTTATTAAACATTAATGTATAATGAGAATTAACAATGCTGAGTAGATGAAGAACTGTGGGCCTTTATCCTTACAGTAAAACAAGAATCGCTGGAACACACCCTACATACTTTAAGCTCCATTTCTCAAGCTGGTAGAATCTACAATAATATTTTTTCCAAACTGGTAGAATCTATAATGATATTTTTAGCTAGTTACATAGTAACATGTAGGTTATAATAATGTGTTTTGTTTTGGTTTGCTTTTGGGCCACAACCAGTGGTGCTCAGGGGTTAATCCTGGCTCTCTGCTCAGACATTGCTCCTGGCAGGCACGGGGACCATATGGGATGCTGAGATTCGAACCACCATCTGTCCTGGATCAGCTTCATGCAAGATGAATGTCCTACCACTGTGCTATCTCTCTGGCCCCTGAAAGTTTTTTTATTTCTGTTTAAGAAATACATCTATTCCCTTTTACAATAGTTACTTAGTTTAGCATTAATAAACAATTAATAGACAATTAATGGGCTTGTATTTTGTTGATTCATAGTTTACTAGTAAAAATGATACTCAAGAGTAAAAAAAATAAGTATTTTCCTGATTTCTATTTAGGGTAAATGAAGCTGATGACAGAGTTTATGAATACATATAATTTTAGATGGTTGTCTAATAATTGTTCTGACACATAATGTTTAATTCTATGGCTAAAAACCATGAAATACTTTACCTACCCAAGTTCCTATTATTGATAAATCTTTTGCTTAAAGATGAAGCAGAACTCCAAATAAAAGGGGGTCAGTTTCAACAGCTTTTGGATGTGCCTGCTCTCTGAGTATCCACTCTTCGCCGACTCCTCGCTTCCATCCTCCTACTGAGTAACCCTGAAGCCTCTCATAGTGCTGCCCGACTCGGCTGGCTTGTGGCAATTTTATATTCTCTGATACTCATAGTTTGATGATTTCCTTCTATAAATACTAGTTTGGTTAACCAGATTTTAAAATGTTGCTTTTATGTATTATATCACTTTGTAATTTATCACTTTCATCAAACTTTCTGTGTAATTTTAAAATATTTTTATAATTAGAGCAACTTGAAATTTGTTTATATGTTTAGTTGCTCTGGACAAGTGATTGGTAACTTTGTACAGGTTAAAATATGATCATATAGGAATTCACTCAATGAATTAATGCACAATGGAACTAGAACAAGTCAAGGGGGCTCAGAGGCATTACAGCATAGGGCTCTGGCACTGAGTCAGTAGCACCGAGAACCTTGCATCTCAGGTGGTAATTATAATTTCAGTACACTTTGAAAGCTTATTCAAAAAATATCTAAGTTTAAGTTCTAGTTTTGAACTAAACATGAAGAGAAAATGTTAAAACTATTTCTGTTTTGAGCCAGAGAGATAGAGAAGCAGGTAGGGCATTTGCCTTGCATGCCACTGACTTGGGTTCAATCCCTGACATTCCATATGATCCCCTGTGCCTGTCAGGAGTAATTTCTGAATGCAGATTCAGGAGTAACCCCTGAGCAATGCTGGGTATGGTCCCAAAACAAAATATAACATAAAATTTTTATTTTTTTTTTGTGGGTGCCAGGGATGAGTTTAATACCACATTGTAGTTGCTTAAAAAAATTATATAACAAGAAGGTACTAAGTGTTTGTTTGTATGGTAGTTTTAAACATATGATGTGAACAAAAGAGGGGATCATCCAGTGTTTCTCTAGCAACTTATGTAGAAAAGAAAGTGCATAAACTTCTTACAAAGTATAAAAGCCTTAACATTTCCCCCTCCCTTCTCTTGTTGTGATAACTGGGGTTTGTGTAATTGACTGGAAAGGAAGAGACACTGTTCTCCTTAGTTGTCTGCTCATGGATGCTTCAGTTGCTGTGTGCACAGGGGGTTGCTCCGTTAGTTGCAGAGCTGCTGTGGTGCTTGCAGAGATTTGGCAGTTGCAGTGTGCCAGAGACTGAACACCTTTGTGCTTTAGGGCATCACAAATAGCAGTGCTGCCAGTGTTTTGGTGTGGTACTGGGGATGGGATTTTACCACTTAGCTGTCCTAGGCCCCTGCCATAGAATTTTAAATCATGTACTTGATATGACTTGTAAAAATATAAAAAATGTAAAAGTAAAAATGTAATGTTGATTTCTTCATTTACGGCATCTATAGTCTGTTAGTGATAAAGTGGGTTTTTTTTACATTTAAACATTTTATTAGTTTCATATAGATGGCAGAAAAATCCAAATAATACAGCAAAATATTAAAAAGGACTAGTTATTAAGCAACAAAACTAAAACAAAATTAGCAGTATTTAATTTCTTCAAGTCCACTTTAGTGATACAGGTTTTTATGCATTCAGTGGATCAAAGGTAGCCATTCTTCACAGTTAAACTAGGAGCCCTCCTGGGAACATCTGAAAATGACCAACATTTAAGAAGTGTCTCATTTTCCCATCAATACCTTGGAGGAGCATCTATGCCCCATCAGCTTGGCATGCCACCTACATGCTCTTGCAAATCTCTGAATGGAAAATTACTTGTTTTGACTTAGTTGTACAGGAAATGGCATTGTACTCTGGTCAGCAGGAGAGTTGTGACAGTGAGAAATAAAAGAGCACTAGTGGGCTTTGGGGTCTTTATCTGTTCCAAACTTGTTCTTTTATGGATTTGCTCTAGTTCTAAATTCTTTGTTCTATTTTAAATTAACCAGCATTAATAAAAGTCTTATTGCTTTTCAACATTTCTTACTGCTTTTCAACATTTCTAATAAAAGTCTTACTGCTTTTCAAACTTAAAAGGCAACTTCCCATTTATTTTCATGCAATAATAATGAGGTTCCCCCTTTATTTTCTTATCTATAAAAATACTCAAGAAATAAATGGAGAACAAATAAAGAATGATGGTCTAAGAAAGAAGTCTCTTCCCCTGATCTGATTTTGGGTCAGGGGAAAATCTCCCAAGAGCTGCTCAGGAGACCAGCACCCCTCTGGTGATTCAGTCCACAGAGCTGATAGGTCAATGTGAGGATCCAGAGATGCCAAGTACGGTTTACCTGGGCCAACCCACTTAGAAAGTGCTTGGGGACCCTCTAAGCCACTCAGAGGGCTTGCAGGTCTCCCCGGCTGCATGATGCAAAGCTTGGTGGAGTCATGTGATAGAGGGAGTGAACAGAGGTTAGCACTTACTGAGAGCTGTCTCTCATCTCCTTCAGCATAGACTTCAAACCTTTCCTTTTCACAGGTGTGGAAACTGAGGCCCAGAAGTGAGTTGATAGATGGCACATGGTAGATTAATGCTAGAGAGGATGCCCCACAGGTTCCTGACTCTCCTCAATCCTGTTGTGTTTCTGGATTCAGGGGTATGGAGGGGAGTTGTGACAGCTGGTCACCTCTAAACTTGTTCTTCAATCTCTAGCAGTTGGAGTTGGCCACAGAGATTGAGAGAGACAAGGTGACTGACTCCAGTTAGCTAGCATTAACATCCCCTAGCAAGGGCCAATTTTTATTTATTTTGTTTCAGCATCACTTACTCTTTGCTCTTCTCAGGAAGGTCATACTTTATGAATTAACATAGGTCTTAAGTCCAGAAAGTGGAATATTTACATTGCTGTGGCCATGAGTGATAATCAGCAAGTACCTTTACTGGATAGCATTGAGGTCATCCTAATCTATTCTAGTTGGATGTTTCCTGCTTTCTCGCTTGGACTCATGTTTGTACCCTTCATTGTTTCAACTAAGCTAAACTTGTTTTACCCAAAGGATTGTCCTGACCTTGGGTTTATATTAGAGTTCAAATGTCCACAAGGGGTATTAATGTATTTGAGAGCATATACTGGAAAAGAAGGGGAGCCACAGCTTCAAGATTATGGATCTGAATTTAATGTACTTATTAAAAATAAGTTATATGCTATATATATATATATATATATATATATATATATATATATATATATATATATATATATTGGTTTTTGGGTCACACCTGGCAGCACACAGAGGCTCTGTGCTCACAAATAGATCCTGGCAGTCTTAAGGGATGATATGGGATGACAGGAATCGAGCCGGGGTCTGTCCAGGGTTGGCCATGTGCAAGGCTAATGCCCTACTGCTGTGCTGTCGCTCCGGCCCCTATATGAATTATGTTAACAGCTTTTCTTTCTCTTGACTCATGCATGTTAGCAAACTCAGATAGCTGTGCATCATTGTATTTGAAAGCTTTCCTAAGTTGTATCCTTCGGGAGTTTAGTGAATGTCCATGCATACAAGGCACAGTAGAAATCAAAGAAAACACTTACCCTGTCTTCATTCTGTCAGCCTTAGCTATTATTCTTTTCCTTTTTTCTATTTTTCTTTTTATTTTTTGCCATATCTAGTGGCACTTAGGGGTTAATCTTGTTTCTACGATCAGAAATTACCCCTGACAATCACAGGGGGCCATATGGGATGCAGGGGATTGAATACAGGTTGGCTGGGTGCAAGGCAGCTGCCTTACCTGCTATGTTATTGCTCTAGCCCTGTTAGCTACTATTTTGTTTTGCTTTCCCAAGCTGTGTTCAGGGATTCTGGGGTACCACTACTGGCAATCCCTTGCTTCAATGTTTAGGTGGATGGCATTCTATTCAGGTCTAGAGATATAGTGCTGTCTATTCAGTGGTACATAGCCTACTAGGACCACCTCAACAGGGTTAGGGGTTATCAATTCTACACCTGACATTGCTCTGGATTGTGTAGCACCAATGCTTATGCCCAGGGCCTAGCACAAACAAGTCATGCAGTCTAGCCTTTTGAATTATTTTGCCAGTTTGTATTTGCTACTTTTGTTCTAAGAGCCACAGATGTATGAAACCATTCTTTTCTATTTGCCCTAAACATTTTTATTTTACTTTTCATCTTAGCCCATTTGGTGGTGCTTAGAGCTTTTTCTTGACTTTGTTAAGGGATCACTGGCACTGCTCAAGAGATCATATACAATGCCAGGAGAGAACCAGATTCATGCAAAGCAAGCATGTTAACCCCTGTCCTATCTCTCCAGCAGCAGCATTTTTCCCTCGATTTAAATCCTTTGGTTGTGGGGCCAGGCGGTGGCGCTAAAGGTAAGGTGCCTGCTTTGCCTGCGCTAGCCTTGGATGGACCGCGGTTCAATCCCTCGGTGTCCCATATGGTCCCCTGTGCCTGCCAGGAGCTATTTCTGAGCAGACAGCCAGGAGTAACCCCTGAGCATTACCGGGTGTGGCCCAAAAACCAAAAAAAAAAAAAAAAAAAAAAAATCCTTTGGTTGTAGAAGTCTATTTGACATGATCACTAAAGTGTCTTTTAGCTTAACATTTAAGGAAGTGTTGATTTGTGTGTTTATAAGCAATTTTCATAGAATGTCATTGTTTTTTTTGTTTTGTTTTTCCTATTTGAACTAAAGTCTTTTACTGCTATGGGTGACTAGAAAGGTAAAGAATTTTGAGGCTCTTCAGAACTCTCAAGTTAAAATATCTAAAACTAATATTCTTTTATAGCCCGCAACTCTCAAGTTTAAAAAATATATGTAATATTCTGTTATAGCCTTCATTAGCCCCACAAAAGAATCAACATCAGTTAAATTTATTGATTACTGCCTTAGTAGAAAACATTCTTAACCAAATGTTTTTGTTCTATTTAGAGAAGTAGATTTTGGACTAAGAAAGTGAGGTTTGTTTATTATATTGGAAAAGAGATCAAGCATAGCTTTATTGGGTGGAGAGATAGGACAGAGAGCTAAAGCACATGCTTAGCATGCTGGAGATCTGGGTTTGCCTCTTGGCACCACTTGGAGTGACCCCCCAATGCCACTTTCTCTTCCTATTTCCCATTGCTTAGTACTAGTCCAAGTAAACAGAGTCCAAGCACTATCAGTTGTGTTCACAATACAAACAAAATATTGTATTATTATTATTATTATTATATACTGTCATATAATTAAAGTGTCTTTGTAGGACCTCTTCATTGCTGGAGGTCACACCTGCTGTTCAGGGACTACTGGTTAGGTTTCATAAGCTGTCCCTGATGATATTCAGGGACTATGCTGTATGGGGGGAATCAAAGGTGTGCTTCCTTCAAACAAAGCATGTGTGCAATCTCTGTGAATGACCTTCCCAGCCCAGCACCAACACTTAAATGAAGAAATTATTAAAAATTTTATAAATATTAGAAAACAACAAAAGTTCAAAGAACAATATAGATATCCTCATTTTCAACTTCTAGAAGCAATTATATAACCATTTTGATAAACCTACTTTTTTTTTCCTTCTGTCTCTCTCTAGTCTAATTATTATTCAGGTGATATGCTACTGTTTCTTGAACAGTTAAGACATGAATACAAATAATGTTCTATTTGAAATACCTTACTTATAAGTTTTTATATAGAAAATTTAAAGTACTATACATTGGGAGTTTTTAAATGGTATATTGATATTTAATCATATATAAATACTTTGCACTTAGCGTGGTCTTGACAGTAAACATACGTTTACTGAATTAAAAATGAAGAATTAACGTAATAAATTTTGTATATAGTTCATCCAAATTGACCTTGCTAAAACTACATTCTATTCTACTTTCAGGCCTTCACACATGCTATTCCTTTTGCTTGAAATGCCCAGGTCTCAGCTCAAATGTCCTTTTATATTTTGGGGGAAGTGGGTGTATCTTGGGTCATACATGGCAGTCCTCAATAGCTAATTTCTAGCTCTGTGCTCAGGATCACTCCTAGAGGTGCTTGGGTGATTCTTTGTGGTGCTGGGGATTGAGACCAGATTGACTAAATAAATGCGAGGCAAGTGCCTTAGCCTTAGCATAACATATCTTCATCTTCCATTATGTTGTTTTTCATAGCATAAGATAGTATTTCTAGGAAACTTGGAAATTTATCAACTGGTTATAGAGCAAAGAGACTGTTGATAATTAGCTATATTGAATTGACATGCAATGATTCTTTTCTTGCTCTTACATAGATTTTTGAATTAGTTCAGATCTGTTTAGATGCTGTAACAAAAGTCAATAGAACAGTGGTTTAAATGCAATAGAAAGTGATTTCTCTCTCATTAATGATTTGACTGTAAGTAATGCAAGACAGTTCTGATGTGTCCAATGTACTGAGAATCCAGGACCTTCTATTTTGTTGCTTTGTTTTCCTTAACTTAAATCTATTCTTTCTATTTGGAGATGGGTGTTCCTTTTCCTACTGTTACAGGTACAATATCACAGGTATTTATTTTTATTCCTACCATCACAGGTATGATAAAATGGTGAACTGAAAAGGAGATTATACTCCTTTTAAAAGTCTTATTCATTATGACTGTTAATGATACAATTCTTTAGACCTAATCACACACTCTCACTTAGCTTCCAATGAAGCTGGGCAGTCAGTCTGTTCTATAAAACTTCTATTACTGTGAAAGGACAGATATTAGGGGTGCTATAAAGGAGCATCAATGCCATCGTAGCAGCAGAGAAGAATTTACTTTAGGAAAGCTTTCTTTTTCTAGCTTATTGTTTGAGGAGGAGAAATTTTCTTCTGAAATTATCATATAGACTTAAGCAACTAAAAACAGTAATCTTCATTCATGTATTTGCCTTTGAGATTATGAAGTTAAATTTATTCCAATAATTTATTCTAATGGAGTTCAATTTATTCTATGGATTTATTCTAACAGGAGGAGTATGACATTTGTTAAATTTTATGTTTTTTCTGCTTGTCTAACCTTTTTCTTTGAGATTGATTACAGACTTGTTTTCTTTGTGATTTTAGGTATGGCACAGACACAAGGCTGGGTGAGAAAGTACTTCAAAGCCTTCTGCAAAGGCTTCTTTGTGGCCGTCCCAGTGGCAGTGACGTTCCTGGATCGGGTTGCCTGTGTGGCGAGAGTAGAAGGGGCCTCAATGCAGGTGACAAGAAATGAAACTCTGTTCTCTTAAGTCAACGTTCCATTATTTCTCAGACATTAGAAATGATATGTGTATATCGTATTTTTTCCCCTGGGTTCTGAAAGCTTTTAAAAAGGATCTGGAGGGGCCAGAGCGGTGGTGCAAGTGGTAGGGCATTTGCCTTGTACACGGACGGACCGCGGTTCGAACCCTCGCCGTCCCATATGGTCTCCTAATCCAGGAGCGATTTCTGAGCTCAGAGCCAGGAGTAACCCCTGAGCGTCACCAGGTATGGCCCAAAAAGCAAAAGAAGATCTGGAGCTGAAATTTTACTATGCAACTTCTTTATTATGTCTTCTAAATTCAATCACATTATAATCTTCTTAATGATAAAGAAGCTTTGTTAACAGTTATTTCTCTGTGGTTTTCTTCGATTTCCTTGAGAATAGCAGATGAAAAAATCAAATATAATTTTACTAAATGATATAATTTCCTTTGGTGGTTTCTATGATTGTAAAATGTTTAAATTAAATATTTTAATAAAATGTTCACATTTGATTATTCATTGAGGATCAAACAGTACTGTTGCAGGATAGATTTGAGTTAAATTTAGTATGTCCTTTTCATAGGTCATGAGCCCTGATGCTAGATATTCTCTTACATTGTTTTAAGAACGATACTGATTGAAAAGACAAATTATAAAATTTCAGTAGAGCTTTCAAGTAGAGCTTTCCAAGAATCAAAGCAAATGTGTTACTCTAAAGTTGATGTCATTTTTTAAAAATTAATTCATCAAAAATTTGCTTTTTATATAATTTGTTTTTTTTTCTTTTACAATAATACTTGGAATTCATTGTATGAAGTTAAACAAATAAATAAAATGAATAATTAAGTGTATTGGCTATCAAAGTTTAAAATGAATAAATAGGAGAACTTAAAATTAGGCAAGACTAATCAGCTTAGATTTTCTTTTCCATTTTTGCATTAGAAATAGGGCAAAGAGGGGGCTGGAGAGATAGCATGGAGGTAAGGCATTTGCCTTTCATGCAGGAGGTCATCGGTTCGAATCCCGGCGCCCCATATGGTCCCCCGTGCCTGGCAGGAGCAATTTCTGAGCCTGGAGCCAGGAATAACCCCTGAGCACTGCCGGGTGTGACCCAAAAAAAAAAAAAAAAAAAAAAGAAATAGGGCAAAGAACAGCTTTAAGCAGTTTGAATAAATTTATGATTATAAGTTTTATATTGGAAGACAGATCCTTTCCCAAGTCCCGATAATGAGTGAGATTCTTAGAGTGTGTGCTTTCAGGTGAAGTAGAGACCCATCAAAGAAGTAAAGAAGTATATTACTTCTTCTTTCTTTCAGCATTTGAGAGTGATTTAGACCTTTTCCTACACAAAAAATTCTGAGCCCAGTCCTTAACCTCTAGGATGTTTTTTACCAGTTCAGAGCAAACTGGTCATTTCATGTTTTTTTTTTTTTTTTTCCTTTTCCCTAAATGGGAAACATTTTATTATTTAATTTTGCCTTCCCTAACTTTGTTTTTGTTGTTGTGATTATGGGGGAGGGTCACTCATGCAGTTCATGATTGTGGTATTTGCTGGAGGCTTCATATTTCTTCTGTTTTTGTTTTTGTGTCACACCTAACTTAATTCCTGGCTCTGCACTCAGGAATTATTACTGGAGATGCTTAGAGGACCATATGGGATGCAGGGAATGGAAGTGGAGTGGGGAAAACTGTATGCAAGGCAAGCACCCTGCTCACTATTGTATTGCTCTGACCCCATGGGGGCCAAATATCTTGTTTGAATACCTGCATACCTAATTGTGTTGTTGCCAGGGGTTTTACATTTATTGTTGAGGTGCTTCTGTATGTGCTCACAGAAAGTCACACTTTTTGGCGGTTGATTTCTGGGATTTCTCATACATATACTTGCCAGGGCCTCCCCCACATCCTCTGCATGGTCTTCACCTGTTTTTTTTTTAGTGGTGATGCTCACTGGCAAAGGGTGTGTGTGTGTGTGTGTGTGTGTGTGTGTGTGTGTGTGTGTGTGTGTGTGTGTGTGTGTGTGTGTGACATATTTTAAGGGTGGTGTTCAGATACACCTGTCTATGTATTGGAGATCATGCATTTTGTTGGCAGCAGAGTTGCCAGAACCGTTCTGGTGTATATTTGGCAGTGGGGCTTGCACTCCTGTCCTCATGTTTGTAGGGTAGGTACTTTTTTTGTTTTGTTTTTTGTTTTTGGGTCACACCTGGCAGCGCTCAGGGGTTACTCCTGGCTCTACGCTCAGAAATCGCTCCTGGCAGGCTCGCAGGACCATATGGGATGCCGGGATTTGAACCATTGTCCTTCTGCATGCAAGGCAAACACCTTACCTCCATGCTATCTCTCCACCCAGGGTAGGTACTTTTAAGCCTCCAAGTCATCCTGTAGATCCTGGTTACTTTGAGAGCAAAAAATGCTTTATCACAGGGTTTCTACAAACACAGGGAGAGGGATTTACAGTTACATGGCTTTATTCCTGTATAGCTCAATAAGTTTTATCATAGATTGCCTCATTAAGTTTTAATTCTTGCCTCTAATTCTGCTTTTCTGGCAGCCTCTTCTAGACTCTAATCCTTGGGGAAAGTTATAGTTTTCTTACTGAATTTTTCATCCAGACTCTTATTGGAAATTACAACTTCGTTTTTTCTTAAATTTTTTTTTTTTATTATTACCTAAATTTTATAGTTAGAACTGAAACACTGCACAGTGGTTAGGGCATTTGCCTTGTACACAGCTGGCCTGTATTCTATCCCTGACATCCCATAAAGTCCCCTGAGCACAGCCAGTATTTCCTGAGCACAGTCAAGAGTAACTCCTGTACACTACCAAATATAGTCCCAAGCCCCTCCCCTACAAATAAGAAAAACCTGTTTTATAGTTGCCTAAATTTTGGTTCTTTTGATCAATTTGTATCTATTAGTAGATCTGTTACTGTTTTTTTGGGGAGGAGATTTGGGTTTTTGGGTCACACCCAGCAGTGCTCAGTGGTTACTCCTGGCTCTGTGCTCAGAAATCATTCCTGGCAGGCACAGAGAGCAGGAGGGGAGGAGGAGGGTGAACGACAGGCATATGGGATGCCAGGATTTGAACCACCATCAGTCCTGGATTGGTCCTGTGCAAGGCAAACACACGGTGCTATCTCTCTGGCGGGGCCTGTTATCTTTGTTTTGTGCACAGGTAGCACTCTGAACCTTGTGTGGGATTGAACCAGTTATATGTGTACAAGGTTAATAGCTTATGCTTTGTATTATCTTCCCAGATGTGGTATGTATCATTTGTATATAATCAGATAATCTAGATAATATGATTTTCTTTTGGTAGATTCCTACCACCTTCTGAGCTCCTAAGCAATCCTGGGTACCTCCCTGGAAGTCCAAGATCATCACTGGGTGTGATCTTCAAGGCTCCAGCACTGCCCACAAAGGGACTTGGGTATCCCTGGCCTGAGAACGGCCTGAGCTGGCCTGAGTAACATCTCATACTTGTGCTCTTACATTGGGTTCTTGAGTTTGGTTGGCAGAGAATCACGAGCAGGGCCCTCAGACTTCCTGAGCACTGCTTGGAGGCACAAATAATAACAATTTTCTCCAATTTTATTAATAATTTATTTTTATATAGCTATCTTTTTTACTATAGAAAAATCTCTATTTCCTTAGATCTGTTGATATTCTAGAGCAGTAGTACCCAAACTTATTTTGCTTATTATTCCCATTTCAGAAAAGTATCACTCTTTTTCCCCCCTCCTCCTGAAATTTGCCTTCTTTTATGGAACAAACAAAAACTCCCTATAATTGCACTTGAGGCCTTTGCATTCCCTACCCTCTTATCTTGCTAATGTTTCCTAAGGGGTGCTGGAATTCACATTGGGAAAGCCTGATTAGGCGGCAGTTTAATATCCCAATCTTCGTGTTTTCAGCCCAGTACATTTCCTACTGAACATCTATTCCCACAACTTGTAATAAGCCAAGGAAATTCTTTGTAAGAAACAGAAAATCAACTCTATTATACAAAGGTTTGTCTTAGTGATGAATGTCTTAAAAATAGTTTTCATTTTAAAATGAGTAGTGTTTACTAGTGGTGTTATTTGCTCTAGATACGTTAGTATTTCTTACAGTATTATTAGGCTTTATTTACTCCTCCTTCCAAGTATATTTGTTACCTTGGAATGTGTTTATTGTACTACGTGAAACTTCCTTTTCAACTGGTTACTGAAAAGCAGCTTGATTTGGCTCAGTTATACAGGGGAATTTATTGGGAGACTTACTATGTACTCAATTGGAAGGCCGGAGCATGGCAGTCATCAGGGATAACTAGAATCAAGAATACGAATGCTGCCAGGAAGCTCAGTCTTGTGTCTAATGTCTGCTGTTGTCTGAATCTTGGCTTCTTTCTCTTGGACCAACTTTCACTATAATGCAGAGCTCACGCAGCTTCTGGCAATTCTCTTGCCTTAAGATGCCCAGTTTTCTCACTGCCAGAGAGAAATCTGTCCTCTTGCCTTACTCTCAGTTTGAAAAATTTAAGAGGAAGGATTGTGATTGATTCAGCTTGGGTTATGTGCATCTATCTATTTAAATATAGATAAGCTGGCTAGCAGGGTAAGGTGTCATTATAGGCCCAGTCATAGCCAGGGACATACCTCTGTCCTAGCACTGAGTCTGAAGTTGGCAATAGCTGTATGAACCTAATACAGAAAATGGCAGTATTTGTATTTTAATGTCTTTTAGTGTGAAGTAAGGGTGAAATTTTCTAGAAGAATTAGGACCTTTGCCAGAATAAAGGGGAGGAGATATATTTGGAAGAAAGGAAAATTTTCAGTTGTTTTGGGGCTATATCTAGTTGTACTCAGGACTTATTCCTAGCTCTGCACTCAGGGATCACTCCTCACAAGGACTGGGTAATCATTTGTGATGCCAAGGATTGACCCTGAGTTGGCTGCATGCAAGGCAAGCACCCTACCCACTGTACGTTCTCTCCAGCCCCAAGAAGGAAAACATTTTACAGTTGAGTTTGTGTTTTAAGAATTTCATTTACTTCTAAATATAACTATTTACGATTTAATTAGCTTTGACTAAATCACACTGAAAATGATTATAGGAAGCAGAAATTGCAAGGAGACATGCTGATTAATTTAGCATATTTGAGGACATCTTTGCTACTATATAGTTTGATGAAGTGAACATGTCTAGTCCATAGAGTTCAGCAATATTTTTTTTGACAACAAATTAGAAAAAAACTTGTCTATAAATTTCTTTAATGATGGGAGTACTGAAATAGCTTTCAGGATATGTGGAAAGTTCTGGAAGTTCCTGAAGATCCTTCAAGAATACACCTGTTGTTCTTGCCTCTAAGGCTTGAGGATCCTGTCATGTAGAGCATATGTATAGCTGGTTGATTTGCTGTGAAGAGAAGAAAAACTTTGGATGCGTTGTGATGTCTTCTTGGACTAAGGTTCAAAGTGTGAAATAAAAGTCAGAGAGAACAGTGGCAAGAATGTAAAAAGCACAGCAAAAAAGGAAAGAAAAAATGAACCAAAGCAGTTGGGTAGTGAGTGACACATGTGGAATAGACACTCATACAGAGAACTGATGGTAAAGAGACTCAGAGCAAAAAAGTGCTGCTGTAAAGAGGTGGCTAGGTCTCTTAGAATTGTTTGCTTGGGGGGCCAGAGTGATAGCACAGCGGTAAGGTGTTTGCCTTGCACGTGGCCAACATAGGACAGACCTGGTTCAAATTCTGCCATCCCATATAGTCCCCTGAGCTTGCCAGGAGTGCTTCTGAGTGCAGAACCCGGAGTAACCCCTGAGTGTCACAGGGTGTGACCCAAAAAACAAAAACCAAAAAAAAAAAAAAAAAGGAATTGTGTGCTTGGATGCTGACATGGCTCTGCTTCAGGGTACCATGCACACTATCGACTTATCCTTTCAATACCTCAGAATTTAAAGAAGGAATCTGTGTTATATCAAAGGAATTCACTTTTGTCTGTGCTATCTTAAGCATCAAAGCATTGCATAATAATTTTGTCCTCCTGTGTATTAAGGTAGGAAAAAAACAGTCATTTATGTAATTTTTAAATATGTGAATAACTTGGTTACTCAAGATACTATTTTGGGATATATTCTTAGTGAAAACTATTGGTTATTGTGAATTAGAAGAGGGAGTTATTTATCCAATAACTAAAAACTTACAATTTTATTTTAGGCATATGGGGAGATGGTAAATTAGATACAAATGTCTCCCCCCTACTTTTTTTAGTAAGAGAACTCAAGAGTTATTAATCCTAGATGATGGGTAGGTACATCTTCCAAATACACATATTATCACAATGTTAGATAAGTATCAGTTCAATGCTTGATTTATTCAGAAATGAAAACTGATTTGATTTGGCTTGAGATGGAGTAGGTAAAGCTCATTTTCAGAATTCCCCCTTAAAGAAATCGTTTTTAACTTTATTTATTCATTGATTGATTGGTCTTTGGGCCACACTGCAATGGGTGTGCTCAGGGGTCACTCCTGGCCCTGCACTCAGAAATCACCCCTGGGAGGCTGGGGGACCATCTGGGATGCTGGGAATCGAACCTGTTCCCTCCTCGATCTGCCACTTGCAAGGCAAATGCACTACCACGGTGCTATATCTCTGGCCCCTAAAGAATTCTTTGCTTTTAAAACACTATTAAGTAGTTCTTCTTTTAAAGTTAGGGCTTCCAATATTAAATTATAAGGCTTCTTCTAGTAGGAGCCTTGAGTTTGAGAGTTAAGCTAGCTGAAGATATAAATGAAAATAATTTTTAATGCTTTGTTCAAAAAATGGGTCAGTGTGAAACTCGGTTCTATTTTAGAAGTTGTATATATTACTGGATGAATATACCTTTTATGCACGAATAAAATACACAAATTTACCTTTTGAATTACTCTGCATATGGTGAATACTGACAAAATTTGTTGATTAATGATTATTCATTCATTCATTAATGATTATTCACCTATTCCTCTCTAGTGTACACGAATCACTTCTACTAGTTGATGAAAGGTCACTATGAAAGTAGTTGCAGTTTTTCTTTTCTAATTTTTTTCAAGGAAGCACCCCATTACTCAACATTAATTGAACTCAAGAAATGAAGACTGATATTGCATATAGTTGGAACTATAGAGGAATTTTATGTCCGTGGAATGCAATTATTCAGATTAGAAGTTCAATTACTTACAAAGGTTTTTAGAGTGAAAGGGTGCTCTAGGAATACTTTAATCACCTTCTACCAAAGTTTTAGATTTTATTTGAATGAAAAAACCCTGCGCCAGGGTCACTAACTCTGCTTTCTGCATTTGAAGTTGAGTATAAGGTATTAAACAAGTAATGAAAAAGTAAGTTTTTAAGTGTTACTGTCCTGTTTTGTTGCAATTGCTACATGAATTTATATAGTATAGACTATTGTGCTTTCCAATTTAGGTAGCTTGAGGTAAAAATTCTTAAAACATCACAGCACTGTCTCTGTAGCTCAGGGATCAGAAAAATATTCATGCAGAATATATAAGAAAATTAACATAAGAGAAAATAGAATTTAATTAGTATTAAGGTCTTTGTTCAATATTACACATTTATTGGTTCAAAATTGTCTTGACTTTCAACTATCTGCATATGATCCCGAAGAAACTGATGTGGAATAAACCTCTTAGACTCCTGCCAGGCTCTTTGCAATCATTATCTTATTTCCTGCTGTGTTTAAAATTAAAAGTTCTTTCAAGAAAGCAAGAAAAGAGGTGCATGCTCTTTTTCAGGCAAATTTATTATTTTGTTAAAAAATTCAATCTTTTATCCTATAGTGGCTTAATATTGAACAGTTAGTATTATTTTTAACTATTATTTTGACATTCTATGAAGCTGGATACAAATGGCCTGGCAAGGAAGAGCCACATTGTGATTTAAACCCTAGCGTTTAAGATAGAGTTCTGGGCTTTCAGGCACCTGCTGAATTTGCACTCCTAGAGTTGAGAGTCACCAGGCACACATTTCTTCTACTGCTAGCTGCTCTGTGCCAGACTCCCAATATTCTGCTGGGGCTGACTTTGGAGGAAGCCAGGAGTTGATGTTGAAATGTTTGATTGGCTCTGGTGCACATTTTTCCAAAATTACCTTTGGCTCCATATTTTTATTTGCAGTTTTACCCCTTAGGATGTTGTGCATTTTTATCTACGTTTGCAAATCGTCATTAATAGAGAACTCAAATAGATCAGCTTGAATTTATAACAACAAACATATGTGATACTGAAACAGTTGGCGAATGATAACTTTATAATATTCCTTCCTGGATTTTCTTCACTTCCCATGATAGAATAACAGCATGCTTCTGTCTTATATAGCCAGGGTTATGGCTGCTATTTAAGCACTGATTTCATAACACTTAAAAATATAATATTGGAGCTATTTTAGACTAACAGAAAGGTTGTAAGTGTAGTGCAGATATCATCCATTTGTCCTCTCTTGAGATTCATTCACCTTTTCCAATTTTTACCGTGCTAATATTATTTTTTTCATCATTACTTTTCTTCCTTACCTTGTTTTTCCCCAATAAAATAAAAATAGCCATGAATGGTGAGACTGCCTAGGCACCATCTTTCTGACCCTGTAGATAGACAGGTCTGATGAAGTAGGTTAGTGGCAAAGAAATAATTCCAAGCCAGTCAAAAGATTCATTGGAGCCAGACTGCTTTTATTTCATGGCCTCTCTACCATGTGTTTTCTCAGTCCCCAAAGCCAGAACTCTCTTTATTATCCTGAACCAAATCCACCAGGGTGAGGGAAAGTCCTGTAACCCAGTGGGCTGTTACATACCAAAAGAAGAGGTTAGGGAAATGGAAGTTGGGGAAAACCTTTGTTTAGGGCTATTAGTTAGGTTCACCTTACACTTTCCCTATCCTTATCCAGACCTATCCTTTCTTTCACATTGTACCAATATAAAAATGTAAGAAACACATAAAGATATAGTTATATGGTTATATGACCTATGTGTTTATGTAGGTATATAACATGTCTATGGTCCCCATACACGTATGCACACAAATATAAATGCCAATTTTCCATTTCAGAGTAGGTTGCATACATCATGCTTCTTTTTGAGGGGCTTTGGACCATACCTGCTGTATGCTCAGTAGTCCCTCTGGGTAGTGCTCAAGAAGCCATATGCAGTTCTGTGTCTCAAACTGGAGTCAGTTGCAAGTAAGGCAAGTACTAGCTCTCTGGACCCATATCATGCTTCTTTAACAGTAAATACTTCTGCATATGCGTAGCTCATTATGCTTGTTGCTTAGCCACTAATGTGTTAACAGGGTTTTAAATGAAAAAACTTTATTTAGATCTCCATCTATATAATAAGAAATAATACATCTAATTTAGATACATTAAAGAATATTGACTCAAGCTCTACATTTTACATTAAGTTAAATGGGGGCTTAGATATTTGAAATTATTTGCCTCAGTTCATACAGCCTTTGCATTTAATTTCTTTCTTCTTCAAAAATTTTTGTGTTTGGTTTTGTTTTTAGGCTACACTCATTGTGTTCTGGGCTTACTTCTGGCTTTGCTCTAAGGATCACTCTTCGTGACCTTGTGAGGCCATATAGGAACTGATCTTCCGCTCACTACATGCAAGTCAAGAGCCTTAACCACTGTACTACATGATTACATTTCATAACTGGCTTGACCAAATTATGATAATGCTTTTTGTTTTACTAAATAGCTACTTATAACAGTTGTGCTTTATTAGTTATACTATTATGCCTCTCTGTTATATTACTTCTCACAGATTAGCTGTATTTTGTTCTACTTAAATTTTGGTTTATAAAATTATGTAGTTAGTAATATAATTTTGGGATGATTTTCTGTTTCATTTGGAAATTAAACAAAGAATATTTAAGCTTATATTAATAGTGGGGGATAAAAGATTTTAAACTTTGAAGCCCAGATTGATGAAAAGATTCCTCCTTCTAAGTTGAGGATTAAAGGCTTAGTAAGAAGGACTTTTATATCAGCTTCTGGATATTTGGCCAGACACCTTGAAAATATTCTGATGTGAAATTCAAAAAGAGTTATATGTAAGCTATTTAGTAATAAAAATGTACAGTTACCTTTCTTACAGAAAGGTAAGGAAAATGCTCAGGTGTCACAAATAAAAGAGAATACATTTTCAGCGTACTAAATGTGCATTAAAGATTAAAGTTACCAGCTGTCCTATGTCCACTGGTAATTTCCTGGTTATTTAAAAGTTATTGATTTTGGAAACATGCCTTTTTGGTTAGTTAGTTTGTTTTAAAATTTGGGCCATATCCACATTGGGTCTTACTCCTTGCTCTGATCTCAGAGATCACTCACTCCTGTCAGTGCTCTGGGAACCATCATTGGGTGCCAGGAAATATACCTAGGTCAACCACATACAAGGCAAGCACCTTACCCACTATAGTATCTTTCCAACTTTATAGAGTTGTTCATTTTATTGGCCATTATAAGGTAGAGAGTTGAAATAGGAGTCCATAGTAATGTCAGGACATAGAAGAGCAACATCTTAATGTGATGAATAAAAATATATCCCTTAAGGAAAATTATTTTTCTTTACTTGCCTCTAGCCTAAAAGGAGATTGAGATTCAAATTCACATTTACAGGTAATCTGAAAAATACTCTTAACTTAGAACCTAGTTTATTCATAATAAACTGGGCTTAGAACAACATTTGTCATCTCAGATAGAAGTTTCTTCTGGGTACTCACCAAATTTGATGATCATGGTCCCTTCCTTCCTTCCTTCCTTCCTTCCTTCCTTCCTTCCTTCCTTCCTTCCTTCCTTCCTTCCTTCCTTCCTTCCTTCCTTCCTTCCTTCCTTCCTTCCTTCCTTACTTCCTACCTTCCTTCCGTCCTTCCTTCCTTCCTTCCGTCCTTCCTTCCTTCCTTCCTTCCTTCCGTTTCTTACTTTCCTTCTTTTTTTTTCTTCTTTATTTTTTTTTTTTTTTTTTTGGTGTTTTTTTTCAGGGGTGATTATTTGGCCACACCAGGCAACTCTCAGGGGTTACTCTTAGCCCTGCACTCCGAAATTACTCCTTGCAGGCTTGGGGGACCATATGGGAATACCAGGAATTAAACCCAGGTCTCTTGCATGCAAGACAAATGCTTTCATTGCTATACTATCTTTCCAGCCCCAAGGATGATGCATGATCTCATGGTGAAATTATCACTCGAGAATATAACACTGTTAAATGAGCATGAGTAGCAACCTTTAGCATAATAACTCTTTAAAGACTTCTGGTATTGAAGTTATCTTCTATTAATTATAGTGTTTTAAAGGAATGATAGGTGGGACTGGGCCTTTATTTCTTTTTAAAGAAATGAAACAAGACAGAAAAAAAGGAAATTATTGAATAAGAGTAACAGGGATCTGAGAAAGCAGCCAAAGATTATTAAATAATTTGTTTGCCATAGAAGCAGACAGAAGGGGTTAGGATAGGATGAAAACTGGGGACATTGGTGGCAGGAAATGTGAACTGATGAAGGGATAAGTGTTGGACATTGTATGACTGAAACTCAATCATGAATAACTTTGTAATTGTATATCATAGTGATTCAATTAAATTATTTAATTTAATTAAAAATAAAAGATAAATATTGGAGTATGTCATGTTGAGAATAGAAAGTACAACTTAGAAGCTACCACATTTAGGCAAGAAAGGCATGAAATTAACTACAGCATGATTTAATATATTTTGTTGATAATGTATTAATAGGAAACATGAATAATAAAATAGAAAAGTAATGATTTTTTCTTAAATTATTTTAATAATTGCAAAACATTTTACTTTTGTGAAAATTAATTTTTGCCTTATCTTCAAGGGGAGAATAAGAATTTTGTTAACTATCTAAAATGCCCCTGAAACTTACTTATGATCATCTTATTCTTATTTTGATTTTTGGGCCACATCCTGGTTCTGTGCTCAGAACTTATACCTGGAAGGCTCAAGAACCTTATGAGATGCTGGGGATTGAACCCAGGCCCTACCTGCTGTGCTATCACTCTGGCCTGACCATCTAATATTTTTTTTTTGTCATACCCAGCGGTTCTCAGGGGTTACTCCTGGCTCTGTGCTCAGAAATCACTCCTGGTGGGCTTGGGAGACCATATGTGGGGTTTGAACCCAGGTTGGTCCCGGGTCATCTGCATGCAAGGCAAATGCCTTACCACTGTGCTATCACTTTGGCCCCTGCTCATTTAATTTTTTTAAACAAGCAAACCTTTATTTTTGTAAAGTTACCAGTCATAAAAAATATATACATATAAAGCATATGATCCAGCTTCAAAATCTTAACAGTGAATTAAATTTATGGAAATAGACAAGATTTAGAGTTCAGTTGCTAAACATTTTGGGACACTTCAGTTTTCTTCCAATTCTGATTTTCTAGATCCCATTGAAAGTAAAAAATGTTTAATTTTGTTTAAAGTGTTTGTCCAGCCTGCTCATCTAATTTTTGTCACAAGAAGAAAACTTAAATCCTATGGTTATAGCCAAGTAATTTCTGCTTTCTTTGGCATTCTAAAATGAACTGGATCCATTAATTTGCTCTGTCCTGAATGTCCTTCTCTAAACCTTCATATGATTGGTTCCTTATGACCTTTCATTTGCAAGCTTTAGTCACACTCAGAGATTTTTTTTTATTTTTTGTTATTTTAAATAGTATATTTAAGCACCAAGGTTACATGTAGTTGCATTTCAGTCAATAAAAGTACACCTCCCTTCACCAGTAGAACCACTTGCACTTTTAGACCACTTGAAATACACTCATATTCCTATCCTATCCTACTATCTTCTGACTTAATTTTCTACTTGTTTACAATTTTCTACAGTCTATCTAATGACTGTCTACTTGTTTATTTGCTTCTATCACTTGTGTTCTCAACTTGTTCATTCAGTGTATGTCTGGCACACAGTTGAATTTAGTAGAGACATTTATTTACAAAATAAGATTATTTAAACAGTGGGGCGTGGTATGAATACATATGAGGCAGAATATTCACTATCATTCTCCTATGATCTTCACCAAAATCTGGATTGTCCAGATTCTTGCTTGAGACCATGTAGAACATGGTACAGGAGGAGTTCTCAGAATTGTACCAATGTCAGGAAGAGTGGACGTTTCTGTCTAGCAGAGATCCTTACCTCAAAGCAATACTTGGAAAATCTTAATTATTTGAAGACTAAATAACATTCTATTGAATAATTATTGGGTTAGTGAAGAAACCAAAAAGAAATAAAAGACTTCATGGGGAAAATATGAATGACAGTAGGAGCTTTCAGAATGCATGGAACACACAAAGTTGGGGAGATGGCTCAGAGGGCTTGAGCAAATGGTTTGCATTTTGGAGGCCTAGGTTAGATACTACACTTGATCTTAACCAAAAGGCCTAGAAGAGATAGGAGGCCCAGGTTAGATCCTTAGTATCACATAGTTCTCAAAGCACTGCCAGGAAAGGCTCCTGAGTATGGCTGAGCCTGTTCCCACCTTCCACTAATGCAGGCTTATATCTAGAAACAAGAGAAGACTCAATCTAATCTCTCTTGTTTTGGGTCTACATCCAGTGGTATGCAGGGCTTACTTCTGGTTCTGTGCTTATGGATACTCCTGGCTAGGTCAAGGGGCCATACGAGGTATTGGGAATTACACTTGGATTAGCTGCATGCCAGGCATGCTCTCTACTCTACTATTGCTCTAGCCCTGACTTAATCTCTTGAAGAATAAGAAAAGAATACAAAAATGAAATCCAAAGTCAGTAGAAGCAAAGAAATGATAGAAATTATAGTGGTGATAAAAGGAATATAAATCAATAAAACAGACAATACATATATGAAATTAAACAAAGATCTGGTTCTTTGAAGAAATAAATAAGATTGACAAGCCCCTGTCAGAGTCAGAGAGAAACAGAAAACTATCAAATAGGATTAAAATGAAAGGGGAGAAGATGAAACAGATACCAAATAAATATAAAAGATCAAATACACTGTGAACATCTTTATGTCACTGAATTGGAGAAAATAAGTGAATTTTAGAATCTATCACCCTACAAAATTGAATCAGGGAAAAGAGCAAATGTAAACAAGATTAATTATGAGTAAGGAAAATGTTACCATAACCAAAGACAAAGGCCTAGGTACAGATGAGGTTACTAATGAATTTTACCAATCCTTCAGCAAATATCTAGTCTATATCCTGTTGAAGTTGTTTTTTGTTGTTTTTGTGTAACTCCCAGTGTTATTACTCAGGATTTTCTCCTGACTGTGCTATGAATCACTCCCAGTGGATTCAGGGGACCCATCATATGTGGTACTTAGGATTGAATATAGGTCAGCTGTGTATAAAGCAAGCATCCTACCTCTGTACTATCATTCTTGCCCTCCCTTTGAAGTTTTTTCCCTCCCCCTCAATGGAAGAAATAAGAATCTATACTATCAGTTTCTGTGAGGTTAACATTACATTGATGTAATCTCTATTAAAATTCTTTAAGACAATAGACTATAGACTACGAAAATTTGAATGGGATACCAATTTTCTCCAAATATGTAAATGATCTTGCAGAAAAGAAAGTGGGAAGCATGATATTTTTCAATTTTAGAATGTGTTGTTGCTAGATTATGTATATGAAGATCCCAGAACCTCTTCAATGGTTATCCACATACTGAAATTAGTATATTACTTAATATCATACACAAAAAATTAATATTTGATTAAGGACTTGGATTTTAGTTCTTAACTTATACAGTTGGAAAAACTAGAAAAGAAACCCGGGCAAAAACATCCCATGATACTGATTTTAGAGATATCTATGGTGATTTTAATTTCATTTGTAAGGAGAGCAAAACAAATGAGATTATCCCAAGCTTAAAAGCTTCTGCACAGCAGAAAAAAACTATCATTAAAACAAAAAGACATCCTACTGAATGAGTGAATATTGCTACAAACCACACATTTGACAAAGGCATATCCAGCAATGAAATTGGGCAAGAAATAGTCAACAATAAAAAAAATTAGTGCATTAAAAAATGGGGAGGAAAGCTGAACAGACTTTTTTCTTCATCTGAATTCTTTTCTTGAGAATTTATACAGATGGCCAATAATTATATGAAAACTTTCTTTTTATTATTGATTATTAGGGAAATGCAAATAAGATGATGCTATCTTAGTCTATGGAAATTGACGTATATAAAAATGCTGGAAATAACCTCTGTCACAGATGTGGAGAAAAATCCTCATTTACTCTTAGGGGGAATGTAAATTGGTTCAACTTCTGTGGATAATAGCAGTATGGAGATATCTCAAAAAAGTTAAAAATAGAACTACCATATGGTCTAGCAAATAGTCTTCTAGTTATCTATCCTAAGAATACAAAAAATGAGCAGCTCAAAATGATGCAGGCACATCTATGTTTATTGCCAAGTTATTTATAATAAGTCAATGAAGATCCAAAGTGCCCAATGATAGATGAGTGAGTAAAGAAGTGCTATGAATTCACAAAGGAGTACTATGCAACTGTAAGATAAGGTGAAATCTTATGTTTTGCTACAAATTATATTGTAGGAACTCATGCTCAATGAAATAAGTCAGAAGGAAAAAGATAGACATCAGATGATCTCAATCATTTGTAATGTACAAAAATAATCAAGGAAACTGTTACATCCATTGAAAATAAATATGTAAAAAAAAAAGAAAATAAATATGTAGATTCTGACAAGAATCAATGGTGGGGATGTGTATAGGATTAGATTAATGTCCTATTTTATATGTAGTTATATATTACTATATAGTTATTTTAATATAAAGTTATATATTAAATATAAACATATTTATATAGAACTGTTCTATATAATTGTATGTTAATCTAATATAGTTTTATATATAATCATATCTATATAGTTATTATTTGGCCAAACCTGGCTGCTTCAGGCTTGGGGAATCACTCTAGGTGGGCTTTGGAGCCATATGTTATTCTGGGGATCAAACTCTGGGTAACTCCATGTAAGACAAGCACTGTACCTGCTGTACTATTATCTAACCCACATTGTAACAATTTTCATGAATGTTTGAAGTTGGATACATATTACCTTTAAAAAATGTTAGGTTTGGGGCTCCACTTGTCAGTACTCAGGGCTAATTCCTGGCTCAGGGATCACTCCTGGTGACTGCATTAGTTGTTGGGGACCTATCTCAGGTTGAGTCATATCTACCCTAGTAGTAAATATGACTGAATTTTAGAAAATGAAAAATGTGTGAATATAATTTGCCTTGTTCAGGCTTGGCCCCAATACAAGCCATCCTTGAGCCTCCTGCTCTCTTCTCCTGTCCTCTGAAGCCACAGACAGTGATAGGTCTACAGGATAGAAAGAAGCTAGATTTATGCATGACCATGTACAGTAAGTACACTCACCATTGTGTAATGTCCTATATTTCTGGTTTTCCTTTTACACATAGTGAGGCTACTTTGATGATATGACAAAACTCATTGCTATATTTTGCCCTTTCCTTTTTATAATCTTATGCTTCTTTTAGGGCTGAACCCAGGTCTTATGTTCTTCACACAGATCTCCTTGATTCTAAAATTTACATATTTGAAATCCTACAGCACACTGAGTTTCATTCATGAGCTTACAGTATTTTGTATTGTTCCCAAGTTTTGAGAGTTGTTTCATGGGGGTAATACTAACTCTGTTTCATAAGCTTCTGAATGAAAAGGGACTATATTCTTCTCACCTACCTCTTCACATGACTGCTGAATAAATGCATATTAAATTTGATCTGTGAAGCATTGAGTTATCAGAATAATTAAATCCTACAAAATATGATAAAATCATCATCATTATTTTTTCTTTGACTTTGAGGTGTTTCTACACTATTCACCTGAAAACTTTTTAGCAGCTTGATGAATTCATCAAATTCCTTATGGCAAAGATTTTCAAACCTTCCTGCCCATTATTCACATTAACTAATATAGCTTTGTATCGTACAACTGCACACAAGTGAAACAAAAGTTTCATGTAACAATACTTAACAAAAGTTTCATGTGACAATACTTGTCATTACAAATACTTGTAATTACCATAATTATGTGCAATGCCCTCAGATAATTTCTATTCTGGTTGCAACCCATTAAATTGATTCCATGACTCACTCATTGGTCATGACCCTGTAATTTGAAAACTGCTGCTTTATTGCTGGAGGGGGACTTGGAAGGGTGAAGCTGCACAAATTGAGCTATAACTAAGGGAGTGGAGGATGTTAGCTTTTGATTCTTAAAGTTTAAATGTGGATTTGTCTTAAGGGCTTCAAATACTAAGTGCAGCACAAAGAAAGGGAGACTCATGGTCAGAGTAGGCCTTTGGCAGTTAGTATGAATGATCTTTGGGTCTTTTTATTCATTATCATACAGATAAAGCATTTGTATGGCTTTCTGTGTTCTATATTAATTTTATCTTAGTTTTTATTTTTGGGATGTTTGAGACCTACTCTGGCCTCTTTGCTCAGGGACTACTATTTTCAGTGCTCAAGGTACAATCTGTAGTGCCAGGGATTGAACCTGGATAGGCCACATACATGCTCTGCCATGGTAATATCTCTTCAATTTATAAATTAATTTTATTATAAAGAGGCACACCCAGGTGTACTGGGTTTGGGTTAAGGCAGGACCTTTTCTGGCCATGCTTGGGGTAGGGATAGACCATTCCTAGCCATGCTGCTCAATGATTTTGTGCTTGGTCCAGGCTTGTGTAGTGATGACCTTGAGGTACCTGGGCCCAACAGGATTTCTCCCAGCAGTGCTTGGGGATCTGTGTGAACCAGAACTTGTACTCAGGGCCTCACACATAATTTTGAGGCATCTCCCTGACCCCCAAGATCCTCTTTAAAATAAAGCTTTTAAATTGCTGTTAATCTGCCAGAGCTTTTCTCTTTCTCTTTCTCTCCCTCTTTCTCTCCCTCTTTCTCTCTCTCTTTCTCTCTCTCTTTCTCTCTCTCTTTCTCTCTTTCTTTCTCTCTTTCTTTCTTTCTTTCTTTCTTTCTTTCTCTCTCTCTCTCTCTTTCTTTCTTTCTTTCTTTCTTTCTTTCTTTCTTTCTTTCTTTCTTTCTTTCTTTCTTTCTTTCTTTCTTTCTTTCTTTCTTTCTTTCTTTCTTTCTTTCTTTCTTTCTTTCTTTCTTCCTTTCTTTCTTCTGTCTTTCTTCCTTCCTTCCTTTCTTCCTTTCTTTCTTTCTTTCTTTCTTTCTTTCTTTCTTTCTTTCTTTCTTTCTTTCTTTCTTTCTTTCTTTCTTTCTTTCTTTCTTTCTTTCTTTCTTTCTTTCTTTCTTTCTTTCTTTTCTTCTTCCTTCCTTCCTTCCTTCCTTCCTTCCTTCCTTCCTTCCTTCCTTCCTTCCTTCCTTCCTTCCTTCCTTCCTTCCTTCCTTCCTTCCTTCCTTCCTTCCTTCCTTCCTTCCTTCCTTCCTTCCTTCCTTCCTTCCTTCCTTTCTTTCTTTCTTTCTTTCTTTTTTTTTTAGCTAGAGCTTTTCAAGTGACTCAGAGAAGAATAATTTTAGGTAGAAATTTCATAATGTCCAATATTCCAATAGGGGACCTCTGGACACTGCAACTGCTACAAAAAGCCTATCGTTGTAGACTGATTACAATATAAGATATAATTGAATATAAGAAATATCTGTTTCCTGAGATGATCTGTTATTTGAAATTTTTCCTTTCAGTACTGAATGAAGTATGATGAATTCAGGAAATATTTTCATCACCCTGTCTGGTGAAAGGTCCTAGAATTCAAAATATACTTATTTATTTATTTAAAAATGATTTCTATGTTGGAGAGAAAGTCTAGGAAGTAAGGTTTTATATAAAATTGACTAATCCCCATGCAGTCCTGTACTGCAGACCCCAAGCATCGAGTATAGCTTGGGTTGCTCCTGAGCAAAGAACCAGGGATAGCCCTAGACACTCCTGGGTGGTGTATGCTCCTTCTCTTCCCCCCTTCACTTGATTGATAATTCTCTCTTTGGTTGTGCTGACTTGAAGTTAGTACTCTGGACTCAGCAGTGAGGTGTTGGACAGGCTCCAGGAAACTGGGGTAATCACGATCATTTCTGAGCTAGTGGCCACAGTTATACCCAGTGGTACTAGGGTGATAAGCAATGTCAAAGGTCTAATTTGGGCCTCGGACAAAGATCTCTTTAGGCTACCTCCCATGTTTTGGGTTATTATTTAAGAATCCAATTTTGAATCTGAAAGTTTTTCTCTTTAGACGGGTTAGTTTTTAGGTGTAGCTGGTAAATAGTTCCCTTGTCCTGAAATAGACACTCCATTTTTAACTTACAGCTTTTGTACTCTTGGGTTAGATAAAAGTTCTTACGATTGTACAAATTTAGAAAGACCATTGAGAAATCTAAAAGGTTTTAAAAATAACAAGATTCTTGCTTATTTATGGGCAATGACACTTTAGACTACTGAAAGCTTTTATAAATAAAAACACAAAATTTAAAATATGTAGGTCATGCTTAGTATTGAGTGGAGGGTGCTCTTCATAAACCTGTAAAGATTGCAGTTTTCCCAAAAAATGAGAGTAAAACTTGCTCTGTTTATTGACTACAGACAGAGCATTTGTTTGTTTGTTTGGGTCATACCTTGCAATGCTCGGGATTTACTCTCCACTCCCCCTTCAGGGCTCATTTTTATTTTGCAAACTTGGGAACCATTTGGGGTCTTGGGGATTGAACCCAGCTCAGCTACATATCAGGTAACCCATTGCCTGCTGTGCTATCTCTCTGGCCGAAGAACATTTGTAAATTAAAACAATGGGTAAAAATTTTATAGAAAGAGTGAGAACCCAACTTCTACCCTTTACTGACCAATGGCAGTAGCCTATGACTTATGAGGTAAGAAATTTAACATGCCTTATTTAATTTTTTAGGAGAGGTACATATTATAATCTGTAACATGCATTTTGGCTTACAAATAAACCAATTATTAGATTGTTTCTCCATTCTCTGTTTTAGCTATTAGCATCATTATCATCTTGTTTCTAGATCCTTTGCTGTTCTTGTATCTATATAATGTGAAGTGGATCTTCTCATTTAATCTCACAATATTCCTCTGAGGTAGACAGTGTTTCCCATTGAATAGAGGGGAAAATGATTAAGGAAGTGGAGCCAAAATTTTAACATGGGTTTTGGTTTTTATATCATTAGCTATACAGAAAGATTTTTCTAATTCCCCCCAATCAAACTTTAGTCATTATTGTTGTAACAACAGGAGGTACTTCACACTTAGCAACTTGGTTGTGGTCTTGCCAGTGTTTGCATACTTTTAGTGGTGCTCAAGCACAGTTTGGCATACTGAGGGCTGCAGAATTAAGTTGCTGTGCTTACAGGGATGTACAGAATTTCATGAGAGTGCTTGCACATTTTGTTACTGACTGCTAGCTATTATTCATGCTTAGTTGTAGTGCCAGTGAACCCACATGATTGCACTTAGTAAGTGGGATATTCTAGGGATAGAAAACAGGGCCTGTTGCCTGCAAGGTGGGCTCTCAAGTTAGAAATTATCAGTGTTTTACCTCTTATCACTGAAAATCTCCTTGACTAATCACCAGTGCATTATTTCACACTATTGAGACAAAGATGGAAACTCCCTAACTAAATGGTGTCTGAGTTTTTTAACTGCAAAAAACTTTATTAATTTAGGTCGGTTATAATTTTAAATTTAGAATTTAAACTATTCGCAACATAACAGGAAAATATAGACTACATTTACATGCATTTCCTAAAGTTATGACTTAATTTAGATTGCATGTGTAAAATTTCTTTGATTTGAAAAGATTGCTTGTTCCATTTGATGAAGCATAAACTGTTATTCCCACTAGGGAAAGCAAGATGTAAAATTTCTAAGTTATTGCATGCTTTACTAATTTTTCTAAACTAGAATTATTCAAATGAGGTTTTTCTTCATTTTTCATAGATTTTTCCATTTTGAAGTCAGTAAATTATTTTTCTTTTCAAAAGTTGTTTTGGAAAACTCAGGAAATAAAGGATTTTTTCTTTTAACAAATGTTTTAGTTGCAGTATAGGAAACTATATATTTTTTCAGTGTTGATTGTCTCAGTTTAAGAGTTTGTCTTTCATTATATTAAGAAGTGAAAATAAGTTTTTGTTCCATATTTGACAGTACTTAGGAGCATGTCTTCCAACCCTTTTTTTTTTTATAAATTTTTTATTTTAAATTATGAGAACAAAGATACAAAGAAAGAGGACACGGTAAAATTACAGTTGAAGGACAATCACCCATAAACAGAATTCTCAGAAGTCCCCTTGCTGTCTTCCAACCTTTTAAGCCATCTCCCAGCCACAGAAGAAAATTGCTTCATTCTCTTGTGATTAGCATTATTTTATTGCAGATAATAATAGTAGAACACTCTTTTAATTCATTCCCAATACTTAAAATATCTTGTTGTGGCACAGAAATTTTACTTTATGTCTAAAATATTTTCATTGAAAAGTCTTATACATGATTTACTGTACACTGCTTAGGAACCATAGTTTTTGCCTTTCATTTAAAATAATCTTTAGAGTGTATAAATATTATCATCTTGTCATTGTTTTTGGTCATGCAAACATATGAAGAGGATATGGTTTTGTTGCTCCAATTGAAAATTTAGAGTTAAGTGAAAGAGTCATGTATATAGGCAGATAGCTTTTAACTAAGTTTTAAAAATAGACATTAAAGTTTCCCTAAATTGTTTTGGGGAGTAAAGGTGAAGGAATGATTACTTTAAACTTGTAGAGGTGAGGAAATTTAAATGAAAATTCTATTGTTTCCTTGAGAAACTAAAACAGGATCTTTTATGGTTTGGCTAATGATTTGAAATTTTTACTGTTTGATTTTTGACATACTTTCTTCAGAGTTTCCCTCCCATTTCTGCATAAATCTTTGGTTCTAATGCACTAGCTTTTGCGCTATTTGCATCACCTAAGAAAGTTGGTAAATGAGTCATTTTGTGAAGAAAAATGAATACAGATGTTGAGATTTGAGTCTTTGGGGATTCTTTTGTCCTTAGAGCAGCAGAATGTAATATCTTAATTTCTGCAAGACTAGTATCTTAGCTTTTTTTAAAAAACAAATTAAATCTTTCCAGAAAGTCAGCATCTGAGTTATCCATTGAAAGATAAGTAGAATTTTCCAAGAAAGGAAAAACAATTTTGGGTAGAGGGAAAAATCTGACAATAGGAATTTTTTTTTTTTTTTTGGTTTTTTGGTTTTTTGGGCCACACCTGGCTGTGCTCAGGGGTTGGGTTACTCCTGGCTATCTTCTCAGAAATAGCTCCTGGCAGGCACGGGGGACCATATGGGATGCCTGGATTCGAACCAACCACCTTAAGTCCTGGATTGGCTGCTTGCAAGGCAACGCCTCTGTGCTATCTCTCTGGCCCCTACAGTAGGAATCTTTTTTTTTTTAATTTAGTTTTTAATTTTTTGGTAATGACAGAAATCAACCCAAGTTTTCTACTGCTGAGTTACATTCAACACCTTAGTTAATAATTATAACAATTGTGACATTGAATGGACATTATAAAACACACTGCTATGTGGTCACAATTCATGATTTTGACATTGCAATGGACATTATGATGCACAGCACTATGATGTCATAATTCAGAGTTTTGGCATCACAATAGACATTATGATGCACCATGACTATGATGTTATAGTTCACCACTGTGATTTCACAATGGACATTATTATGCATAATTCTATGATGTCCTAATGCCTCTTTATAAAGGCACAATTCACATTTTGATCCTTAACTCTATAGGTTATAACTCATGGTTGTGAAGTCAAAATGGGCATGATAATATGCACAAATGTGATGCAATAATTCATGGTTGTGATGTCAAAATAAACATGATTCACCATGACTGATGTCATTGCTCATAATTATTTATTTATTTTTTTATTTAAGCAAATTTATTACATACATGATTGTGTTTGGGTTTCAGTCATGTAAAGAACACCACTCATCACCAGTGCAATGTTCCCATCACCAATGTCCCAAATCTCCTTCCTCCCCACCCAACCCCCGCCTGTACTCTAGACAGGCTTTGTATTTCCCTCGTACATTCTCATTATTAGGATAGTTCGAAATTTAGTTATTTCTCTAACTAAACTCATCCCTGTTTGTGGTGAGCTTCATGAGGTGAGCTGTAACTTCCAGCTCTTTTCTCTTTTGTGTCTGAAAATTATTATTACAAGAATGTCTTTCATTTTTCTTAAAACCCATAGATGAGTGAGACCATTCTCATCTTTCTCTCTCTCTCTGACTTATTTCACTCAGCATAATAGATTCCATGTACATCCATGTATAGGAAAATTTCATGACTTCATCTCTCCTGACAGCTGCATAATATTCCATTGTGTACCACAGTTTCTTTAGCATTCATCTGTTAAAGGGTATCTTGGCTGTTTCCAGAGTCTTGCTATGGTAAATAGTGCTGCAATGAATATAGGTGTAAGGAAGGGGTTTTTGTATTACATTTTTGTGTTCCTAGGGTATATTCCTAGGAGTGGTATAGCTAGGTCTTATGGGAGCTTGATTTCCAGTTTTTGGAGGAATCTCCATATCGCTTTCCATAAAGGTTGAACTAGACGGCATTCCCACCAGCAGTGGATAGGAGTTCCTTTCTCTCCACATCCCCACCAACACTGCTTGTTCTCATGTGATGTGTTCTTTGTGATGTGTGCCAATCTCTGGGGTGTGAAGTGGTACCTCATAGTTGTTTTGATTTGCATCTCCCTGATGATGAGTGATGTGGAGCATTTTTTCATGTGTCTTTTGGCCATTTGTATTTCTTCTTTCTCAAAGTGTCTGTCCATTTCTTCTCCCCATTTTTTGATGGGATTAGATTTTTTTGTAAATTTCTGTCAGTGCCTTGTATATTTTGGAGATTAGCCCCTTATCTGATGGATATTGGGTGAATAGTTTCTCCCACTCAGTGGGGGGCTCTTGTATCCTGGGCGCTATTTCTTTTGAGGTGCAGAAGCTTCTCAGTTTAATATATTCCCATCTGTTAATCTCTGCTTTCACTTGCTTGGAGAGTGCAGTTTCCTCTTTAAAGATGCCTTTAGTCTCAATGTCCTGGAGTGTTTTACCTACGTGTTGTTCTGTATATCTTATAGTTTCGGGTCTTATATCGAGGTCTTTCATCCATTTAGATTTCACCTTCATACATGTTGTTAGCTGGGGGGGTCTAAGTTCAATTTTTTGCAGTGGCTATCCAGTTGTGCCAACACCACTTGTTGAAGAGGCTTTCTTTGCTCCATTTAGGATTTCTCACTCCTTTATCAAAATTAGGTAATTGTATGTCTGGGGAACATTCTCTGAGTATTCAAGCCTATTCCAGTATCTGAGGGCCTGTCTTTAGTCCAGTACCATGCTGTTTTGATAACTTTTGCTTTGTAGTACAGTTTAAAGTTGGGGAAAGTAATTCCTCCCACATTCTTTTTCTCAATGATTGCTTTAGCTATTCTAGGGTGTTTATTGTTCCAAATGAATTTCAAAAGTGCCTGATCCACTTCTTTGAAGAATGTTATGGGCATCTTTAGAGGGATCGCATTAAATCTGTACAATGCTTTGGGGAGTATTGCCATTTTAATGATGTTAATCCTGTCAATCCATGAGCAGGGTATGTGCTTCCATTTCCATGTGTCCTCTCTTATTTCTTGGAGCAGAGTTTTATAGTTTTCTTTGTATAGGTCCTTCACATATTTAGTCAAGTTGATTCCAAGATATTTGAGTTTGTGTGGCACTATTGTGAATGGGGTTGTTTTCTTAATGTCCATTTCTTCCTTATTACTACTGGTGTATAGAAAGGCCATTGATTTTTGTGTGTTAATTTTGTAGCCTGCCACCTTGCTATATGAGTCTATTGTTTCTAGAAGCTTTTCGGTAGAGTCTTTAGGGTTTTCTAAGTAGAGTATCATGTCATCTGCAAACAGTGAGAGCTTGACTTCTTCCTTTCCTATCTGGATTCCCTTGATATCTTTTTCTTGCCTAATCGCTATAGCAAGTACTTCCAGTGCTATGTTGTATAGGAGTGGTGAGAGAGGACAGCCTTGTCTTATGCCAGAATTAGAGGAAAGGCTTTCAGTTTTTCTTCATTGAGGACAATATTTGCCTCTGGCTTGTGGTAGATGGCCTTAACTATATTGAGAAAGGTTCCTTCCATTCCCATCTTGCTGAGAGTTTTGATCAAGAATGGGTGTTGGACCTTATCAAATGCTTTCTCTGCATCTATTGATATGATCATGTGATTTCTATTTTTCTTGTTGTTGACGTTGTGTATTATGTTGAGAGATTTATGGATGTTAAACCATCCTTGCATTCCTGGGATGAAACCTACTTGATTGTAGTGGATGATTTTCTTAATGAGGCATTGAATCCTATTTACCAGGATTTTGTTGAGGATCTTTGCATGTGTATTCATCAGCGATATTGGTCTGTAATTTTCTTTTTGGTAGCATCTCTGTCTGGTTTAGGTATCAAGGTGATGTTGGCTTCATAAAAGCTATTTGGAAGTGTTTCTGTTTGTTCAATTTCATGAAAGAGTCTTGCCAGGATCGGTAGAAGTTCCTCTTGAAAGGTTTGAAAGAAGTCATTAGTAAATCCATCTGGGCCTGAACTTTTGTTTTTGTGCAGACATTTGATTACTGTCTTAATTTCCTCAATAGTGATGGGTGTGTTTAGATATGCTACATCCTCTTCCTTCAACCGTGGAAGATTATAAGAGTCCAAAAATTTATCCATTTCTTCCAGGTTTTCATTTTTAGTGGCATAGAGTTTCTCAAAGTAGTTTCTGATTACCCTTTGGATCTCTATCATATCAGTAATGATCTCTCCTTTATCATTCTGGCCCCTTAATTATGGGTTTTCAATTTAACTGTTTGAAGTATTTTGAAAAAGTTAATATATATATATATATAATAGCTCTTAAAACAGTTTTCTACATGTGGTATTCTGTGTATCTGAATATTATTATATAATAGTTACTAAAATTACTAATAAATTTAATAGAGAAATTAATTTGCTAAAGTTACACAACTAGGAAAAAACAAAATAGCAAATCATATCTTTTATGGCAGTCAGTATAAAAGTCAAAAATAGATGTACAGAAAATGAAACTCTTGTATATTGTTTATAGGAATATAAAATGATATGGTTACTCTGGAAAACAATGGAGGATATTCAAAAATTGAGAATAGAAATCCCATATGAATTATTTATTCCATATCTATTTTTCAAAACACACTAATTTAAATATAGATATGCCGTTATGTTCATTGCAGCATAATTTATAATAGCCAAGAGAGTGAAACAGATGTCCATTGATGGTATATTAGAATATATGTACAACAAGATACTATTGTACTATATTAAGAAATTAAATTTTCCATTTGTGGTACTGTAGATTGACTTTGAGGAAATTATGCTAAGTGAATTAACTCAGGTGGAGAAGGACAATAGGTAGACGTAAAAAAAACAAAGTGATCTAAACAAAAGCAAGCAAACTGAGAACAGATTAGAGGTTATCATAGAGGAAGGGGGAAATGGAGTAGGAAATATGATTACAAGGGTCACATATATAAAATGGTCCCCCTATCCTGCCGGGAGTGATTTCTGAGCACAGAGCCAGGAGTAACCCCTGAGTACTGCCGGGTGTGACCCAAAAACAAAACAAAACAAAACAAACAAACAAACAAAAATTTAAAAAAATGAGATGGAAGCTAGATTTTTTTTATAGAGATCCTAATGCAGGATACTTGGTGTTGAAATATAATACTGTCTGCCTAAAATTTGTGTCATATTATAAACTTTAATAACTTTCATTTAGAAATGAGATGAAATCATTTTTCTGAATTGAAGGTGAGAGACTGGTTGCTGAAAAATAGACCCATAGTTATTTATTTGATGATTGGTACTTGAAATATGATCAAGACAAGGAAAAAAATGGACCTAGTTGAAAGAAAGACATCATAAAAACTCTTTAGTTTGGTGAATGGCTGGCATGAAGAAGAGATTTAAAAAGTTTGGTTGACTGAAAAAATTGGTAAATTGAATTTAATAAAGTAAGGGGGAAAATTTAGTAGATAATGATGAAAGATTTCTTTTGAACAAGTTAAGTTTGTTAGTCAAGTGCCATGGTTATTAGCATTCTGCTAAAGATTAAAGACAGGAATATTTAGACATCCTAACATAAAGCAGCTGGTAAAAGTTGTGGGAGTGTTTGAATTCTCTAAGCATATATATTCCCCCCCCCCCAAATTTAGGAAATCAAAAGTAAGGTCATGATTACAGTTTCCTACAAATTTATCTATATTTGTTTTGTGAAAATTGTACAAATAATTATAAATTTACAAATAAGTATAAATGTTTTGAATGAAGGAAAGAAGGGGTTAGTAGGAAGGTAGCAGGAATGAAGGAAGGTAGAAGGAATATAGCAAGAAGGAAGGTAAGAGGAAGGAAAGAAAATGGAAGGTACGAAGCAAGGAACAAGGAAGAAGAAAGTTAGAAGGAACGAAGGTCACTATTACTTAAGAACTTGGCTGTTGTCTGACATCTGGTTTTCTCACTCCTGTCCTGACAGCTGTGTTATGACTCTTCTTACTTCCACCTCTGCTCAGGGAAGATGGCCTTAGATGTGACCGAGCACCACTTCCACAGATGCTACTGTTTCTTTTTATGACATTCTCAGCTCAGGCTTCAGTCAGAAAAGCTTCATCCATCACAAGTCACAAACAATGTTGACTTCATGTTTTTCAACTCTATTTTATTTGTGCCTAGATAGCTCATAATCTTCAGGTGAACTTTCAAACAGAATGTTTCTCACTTCTTACCCATCAAACCTTGGGTATATTGAGACTTGTCCAAATCCTCTGGGGAAAGTTATTTTAGGTTTAAACTATCAATACCCTAAAGTCTGTCTGTCTCTCTGTCTCTCTTAAAAATGGTTAGGGAGGGAAAACCCACATGTTCTCTGCTTCATTCTCTTTACTTCTTTGTATGAGTGTTTGTATTTTGTTTTGTGTCAGCTGATTAGTCATTACTGCTTCTTTTACTCAGAATTAGATCCCACTTGTTTTACTTTTGGAAGGTTTGATTCACTTCTGCAAGTTTTTTTAATTCCTTATTAAAACTTTCCATAGCTTTTTACTAGGATATAGTAAAGATTTGTACATGTAACTCATTTTTCTTTTCAAACAAATATTAGTGATTTGTATTTTCTCTGTGAAGAATCCACATAATTCTTTTTGAAAACTCATCATTTCAAGTTACTTCAGAGCAGTAATTTATCGAAAGGTTTTATATTAGAAATGTTTCATTGTACTATACTAGAGCTATGAAGTGCAAGGAACCATGAAGATTGGAAAATACAAATGATAGATGTGTCTCTTTCTTCTTATTTTTAAGCCTTCTTTGAATCCTGGGGGAAGCCAGTCATCCGATGTGGTGCTTTTAAACCACTGGAAAATGAGGAATTTTGAAGTACAACGTGGCGACATTGTGTCATTGGTGTAAGTAAACAAGGAACATACTACATTTCTCAATAACTTCATTTTAAATTAATGTTGATTGAGGTGTAATAACCTAGTGCTAATAACACATTGATTATTTGATAGATACATTTTAAATATGATACAGTTTGAAAAATGAAATTTGTAATGTGAAAATGCTATGCCAATATTTTTCTTCAATATTTAAGATATGTAAATTGATTGACATACTTGTTTATGGTAATTGATGCTTCCACCTTTATGAATTATTATTTTAGTGTTCGTAAAGTATGTACATTTGGTGTTATTTTGAATACTTTGGATTACTTGGCTTCTTGAAAGCAACCTGTATCTGGCTTTCATGCAGTTGCAATTTGGATAGATACAAATATTTTTATTATATGATAATTGTGTAATTCATTTCACATTCATATTTGTCAAGAATTGCACTGAAACAAGGAAGTTAGAGGACTAGTAAAAGGACTTAGAGGCTTTTATTTGGGACCAAGAGGTGGCACTGTTTCTCTGTTAAAATATCAATGCTTGTTAGGAACAAAAATTTCATTCTAGTCTTAATGTAGAAATGGAATGTCAAAATGTGTATAACTGACACATTGATTTAGTACATTGTTCTAGTACATGCTCGAATCAGGCTTATATTAGAAATTTTTTGTTTGTTTTTAAAGTAAATCCCAAACAAGAATACCATAACAGAACTTGCCTAATTCCTTCAGGTTTCAACTTCTGAAAATATTTTAATATTTTAATGCAATTCTTGTCATGCCAGTTAGTGCACTGGAGTAGCACTTAATGTGTTACTTATTGTTATTTGTTTTAACAATAGTAAAAATCTTACTATTAAATGAAGGCTTTTAGTTTATATTCTGATTTTTGAATTGGAGTTTTGTTGTTTTTAGTTATAAGCTAATTGTTAAAAGCAAAAACATTTCTATCTTAATACTTTGGATAGTACCTTATGGCAGTAGACGTTTTATAAATATGTCTCTATTAAGATTGCTTTATGAGAAATCATTTGAAAATGTACTAAATGCATATTGTTAGTAATTAATGAAATAAATACATTCGAGTGGCGTTTTGTGTAAAATGCTTCCAAGAATGGGGGACTAAATGCTTTGTATAAACTCGAGTGCTTTCTTTAATGTTACCCTTCTCTATTGGTATAGTTTGATTTTGTCATTCAGAATACTGTTTTTGCAACCTTCTTGACAACCTTTCCCATGCTGGCTTATCCTGATGTGTGCTCATTATTCTTTTGCCTTTGGTTTGACAAGGTTATATCCTCACTTAGTCGGTGATGGAAAGGATAGCTACCCAAGTGAAAGAGGTCACACTATAAGCAGACAATTGTGCGGTGTTTTTTTTTTTTTTTTCCATTTATAAGAAACATGCTGACTATCTCTAAGCAAGTGCATTTGAATAGGTAATAGGAAAAAAAAGGACTCGTTGAAATTCAGGGTTGTATGAACCTATAAAAATACCTAAGTACATAATGAACTATTATATAAAAGAAGACATTATATAGCTAGTACAGTGATTGATATATATTATTTGATTTGATTTTAAAAGCTGTATCGCCAAACTAGGGTTGGTGAAATAAATCATAGCTATTCTGAATTCTATTTTGTATGTGTTAGTGATTTTTCTGTATTTTTAAGTACAAATGTAAATTTTCTTTTATAATACTTGTTGCTAGCAGAGGTCATTTACATAAAATAATGCTTAGCGATTGTATTTTAAATAACAAAATTATTTTATTTTATTATTTTATTTATTATTTTACATAAATATATTTTAAATAATCAATAATAATTAGCAGTATTGTTGCCTTTTGAGAAAGAAATGGAAAGTATGCTGAATTCTTTTCTAGAATGCTATAATGTTATAACTTTTGAAGTATCATTTTAGTTTAGTTTTTTTGTTTGTTTGTTTGCTTGTTTTTGGTTTTTGGGTCACACCTGGCGGTGCTCAGGGGTTACTCCTGGCTATCTGCTCAGAAATAGCTCCTGGCAGGCACGGGGGACCATATGGGACACTGGGATTTGAACCAACCACCTTTGGTCCTGGATTGGCTGCTTGCAAGGCAAACACCGCTGTGCTATCTCTCCCGGCCCCTGTATCTTTTTAGTTTTAGTCTGCTTTCTAGATATATCCTTCTTGTTTGTTTTTGTTTTGGGGGCCACACCTAACTGTACTTAGGAATTATTCCTGCCTCTGCTGTCAAGGATCACTCACTTACCAAGAGCTCAGGGGACCACATAGGATTGCAGGGATTGATTCAGTCTGCTGTGGATAAGGAAAATGCCCTGTACACTGTACTATCTCTCCCGTCCCCTAGATACATGTCTTTATTATTAATAGTTAGTTGTGGAGGTTACTTCTGGTGATGCTTAGGGTATATTGAGAATACCAGGCTTTAAAACTTGTCTCAAACTACATCCTTAGTTTAGCATGCCATTGTTTTAAAATTACTTTATTTTTGTGGGGAAGCTCTCAAGTGATGATCAGGAAGTAACAAAATTCATCCATCTGATTATGATTTTGAAGTTAATTGTCATTACTTCAGAATATTCTTAGATGTCTGGCTAACAAAATGAATGACTGAATTTTGAGTTCAGGAGATATATGAATGTAGGTTATCAGTTTTTAAAAAGTTGATATTAGGGGTTGGAGAGATAGCACAGTGGGAAGTGTTTTGCCCTTGCATGCAATCGATTAAAGACGGATGGTGGTTCAAATCCAAGCATCCTATATGGTCCACCGTGCCTGCCTGGAGCGATTCTGACCTCAGAGCACGAGCACCAAAAAAACAAACAAACAAACAAAAAAACAGTTTGTATTAATAACATGTTTCATTGATATACCAGTAATCTTTGGAAGACATGTAAAATGATAGTATGCATGTTTATTTAAAAAACTCAATTATATATTTTGTTTGTTTGTTTGTTTGTTTTGGATCACACCTGGAGGTGCTCAGGAGTTAACTCCTGGTTCTGCGCTCAGAAATCGCTCTTGGCAGGCTCAGGGACCATATAGGATGCCGGGATTTGAACCACTGTCAGTCCTAGGTGGGCTGCATGCATGGCAAACATCCTACTGCTGTGTTCTCTCCGCCAACCAAAACTCAATATTTTGCCTTCTTGAATATGTGGAAATATAACCTTTTAAAGTATTTTATACGCATTTTAACAAACTTTACAAAATGCCAATTTATACTTAAATTAGTAGGACTTTTGAAACTTTGTAACTATATTACTGATTATAATAATAATAATTACAGAAAATTGTTTTCTGACATCTTTAAAATAGATGAGTTTTTTAATTTGTTTTTGGGCCTCATTTGATAATGATTGTGTATCCTTGCTCTGTGCTTAGAAATCATCCGACAGGCACCGAAGGGGGTGCAGGGACTGTATAGGCAAATGCACTATCTGCTGTGTTATGGCTCCAACCCCCAAAGATGAGTTTTTTAATGAACACTGAAATGTTCAATGAAAATGTTTTTTTCCCAATGTTGAATTTTTAAGAAAATGAATGTATCTTTTTTTTTTACATGAGTAAACAGCTACTTTTATTTCAAATAGGGATTTAATTATTGACTTAAAGGATTTAAAAGAAATAATTCAAAGACTCTCCAAGATCTCAATTTTTTTTCCCTTTAAAGAAAAGGCTGGCCATTTTGTGAGTGTACTTTTATTTTATTTATTTATTTTTATTTAAATACTTTGATTACAAACATGATTATGGTTAGGTTTCAGTCATGTAAAGACACTCCCTTCATCAGTGCAACATTTCCACCACCAATGTCCCAAATTTCCCTCCACCCTACTCCACGCCCACCTGTACTCTAGACAGGCTTTCTATTTCCCTCATTAAAATGAATGTATCTTGATGGAATGCGGTGTAAGGAAGGGTTGAGGCTTTCTTCATATGCAAATAGAAAAACGTTACCAACAGAAGTTATAAGCAAAGGTTGCAGGCTTTGTAAAAAATGCACAGGTATTTGAAACTATTGTTTTATTATTTTATTTTATTTTATTTTATTTTTTAAACAGTAGGGTTAACCTATCATTAACATATCAGGGGTTAACATCTCAAGAGCTTAATTCCAAGAGGGGCTTTATCTATAGTACAGCGGGGGTTTGTCTTACACACAACCAACTCTAATAGGATTCCTAGTATCCCACACAGTCCCCTAAGCACCACCAGGAAGTGATTGATCTCCAATGCAGAGCCAAGAGATAGCTCTGAATGCCATGTGGTGTGGCCAAAGCAAAACCAACCAAACAAAAAAGAATTTCTAAGAGAAGTATTGAAATGTATGATATGTATTATTTCTTGGCTTATTGCCTATAGAGTACTTAGCCTTCAGTTGTTATTATTATTAATGAGACAAAACATTAATGACTCAGGGGAAAAATCACATTTGGACCAAAGCAGCTTCTGCTTTGTACTGAAATCCTTTCTCCATTTACCAATTGCTTATGAGCTAATTCATGGGCAATTGCTGCACAATTGTTTCATGTACAGCAACAAATGCTGTAGCAAATCAGATTGTTCTTTCTATTTAAGGGGTTGTATTCAAAACTTATTTTCTTAAAACAAGGAAGACCTTGGGAAGAGGGAGAGGTGTATATTGGAAAATACTTCTGTTTTTTGGTCACTTGTGGTTTTTTTTTTTTTTTTTTTTACCAAGTTTCAGTATTACTGAGTGTATGTGGGTGGCATCACATTGTCTTTGTGGAAGTGCAAACTAATAGTGATGATTAAGATGGATTTTGTATACCTTAGAATTGACTTTTCATTAGCTGGTTTCATGGCCTTACTGCAGTAGGCTTAACATAAATAGCATTATTTTACAATGAGATATTAATTAACAAATTCATTGGGGGCAGAGGTTCCTTCATAGTGAAATTTCAGGTAGTCCCTTTAGAAAGTGTTTTAACTTTTTATTTTGAAGTAATCTTAGTATGTACAGTATAGAGAACTCAGAAGTATTCTCCTTGTTTTTAAAATGGTTTCTGAAGTATAATTGACCAGTACAATGATGAGCAAACCATATTCAATATAAAATAATTCCACCACTAAATTAATTAGCATGTTTGGAATCAATTAATTTACATTTCTTTATGGAGTGTTTCTATCCTAGGAGGATCCCCATCCTGTGTCATATTCATCCTGTTGATATAGGGTTGCCAGTTTAGTGTTTAAGCCTGTGATTTGGTGATATTCAATTAGATGGTACCTAGGAACTACCAGGGACACCCCTGGTTGTGGTAAGGTTGAGGCATTTGATGTAGGGGATTGACCATAGGGATTGACCATAGAACTTGCAAAGCACTCTAACCCTTTGAACTATCTCCCTGGCCCTGCTTCACAGTTTTATATATATCTGCGTGATTCTTAGAAATTTTAATTATAAAGTATTATCAATTATAATTATTATATTCTACATTTATCAAGTCTTACTCATTAAATACTACCATACTGCTAACATACACCACAGAACAGTAATTGAGACCAGAAAATTGACATGGAAGCAATACTGTTCACTAATCTATAGATTTTATTCACTCCCACCCAACCCCCCACTTTAGACCCATTTTAGATCTTGACCCCTAATTCTTTGCTTCTTTTTTAGTTTAAATATCTCTCTCTTTCGTCTGATCTGTAACACAAACTTTGATATTTTTGAAGGGTCCCAGGCAGGTATTTTGCAGGGTTGATCTTCTTAATTTTTGAGATTGGCCCTTATTCAATAGAGACTTAATAGTAGTTACTTAAGTTACTTAAGTTCTAGAGTGAAAAGTTAATATGAAGTAATTCATAATTAGCCACCCTGCTATATCAAGTAGTATATCACAAAAAGTGCCTTGTGAATGTTGTTTTGATTTAATTTTCATAGCAATACTTGGATAGTTGTTATTATTATTATTACTATTATTATCTTATTATTTATTTAAATACCATGGTTACAAGATTGTTCATACTACAGTATTTATTAAAGATAAAATTATTCATGATTGAGTTACAAGTTGTACAACAACTTTCACCAATCCACATTTCCCGCCACCAATGTCAACAATTTTTTTACCTCTCCTGCCATACCCTCTTCCCTTCCAGTCACCTCCCCACTGCTTCTGGGACAGGCATTTTTAGATACTTGTTTGTAATACAAGGAGACCGACATAACAGGACAAGTAAATATCAGTCAAATAGAGTCCAAGTTTATTGCTCTTAAAAAATACTGTCTGATATATTTGGCATATGTGACTCTTATGTACTGAAACTGTGATATTTTTAGAATGATAATATTTTGGATTAATTAAGCCAAATAGAGTTTATTATTAGAATTATCTATTTTATTCTTTATTCTTGTTTTATTCTGTTTTAACCCAAGAAATGGTTATGGCCTGAGAAAGGTCCCATTTCTAGTGGTGCCAGGAATCAAATCAGGCTGAGCCCTGTTGCCTCTTCCCAATTCCTTATGCCTCTTACTCCACCCCAGTTTGAGTAGTAGAGATATTTTTGAAAATTTTATTTTATTAAAATAATAGTGATCTACAGAGTCCTTCATAGTTGAATTTCAGATATACAAGTCAGGGCCATTCCCATCACCAGTGTTGACGTCCCTCCTACAATGGACCCAGAGGCAACCTATCCCAACCACCCTTTGCCTCCTGGTTTGCCAGTTTAACAGGTCCATTTAAATTTAGATTGTTTAGATCGCTTGATTTTATTGCTGTTGACTTTGGCTTGGGTATTTAGTTCTGTTCTTATTTATTTCCCCACTAAAGTTTCCACTAATTAGTCCCTAGGCCCCAGCCTTTCTTTATTTCTTTCTTCTTAGTTTTATAGAAAAATGCAGAAATATGTGGTAAAACAAAGTAATCCATGTTCCAAGTTTCTGAAAAAAGGAGAGAGCCCTATTTAAAAGATAAATAAAAATATAAAATTAAATTAAAGAACAAAGGGTGCATGTGTATGGCAGTTTGTTTGTTTGTTTGTTTGTTTGTTTTTGCATAGGCACTGCAAAAGATGGGGAAAATAGAAAGGAAAAGCCTTTGGCCTAAAACCAGGGAGACCATACCCCTAAGCATCCTGCCATAAGATCAACTATAGGTTCTGGGCATACTAAGTTGTCTAAAACCGAAGTCTTTCTTTGTAGTTCCAGTAAAAGTTCTTCTCAGTCACAGTTGTTACAGTCAGATTTCTCAAGTTAGAGATCCTGGTTTTTGGAGTAGTAGAAACTTTTTTTTTGTTTGTTTGTTTTTGGGTCACATCTGGTAGTGCTCAAGGGTTACTCCTGGCTCCATGCTCAGAAATAAATAGCTCCTGGCAGGCTCAGGGACCATATGGAATGGCTGGATTTGAACCACCATCCTTCTGCATGCAAGGCAAATGCCTTACCTCCATGCTATCTCTCCAGTCCTGGAGTAGTAGAAACTTTTAAGTTATACTGTATATCTGATTTCATATTTTATTTTTCTTGGACAATGCTGTGTGGAAACATTTTTTCATTATACAAAGTTGCTGTCCTGGAGTGTGTCTAAAGCCAACTAAAGTGATATTTTATAAAGCCTGAGATTGTGAAAGCCACTAAGGTAGAAGCAACATTCTTCCAGAGATTAACACACATTTTGTTGACAAGGATGCTGGCTGATCAAAGATAAAGGAAGGAGACAAAGGATCAAAGAAGGAAGGAGACATATATCTTATAAAGAGGAAAAAAAGAGGATTCAAGACAGTTTTTAATATTTATTGACTCACAAATTTCCTATACTTTATGTATTCTTATTTACTCTTATTTTCAAACCAGTAAAATACTGTTGTTATTCCTGTTTTGTCCATGAGACAGTTGAGGAAAAGATGGAGTTAAGGGACTTGCCTTAAAGGACTTATAGCTAGTAAATGGTAGAAAAAATGTCTCACATCAAATCCTGTACTGTTGTCATTTTCTAATACCTTTATATTATAGTAATGATTTTGTTGAGACCTCTACCTCATTGTCAGTAAAACAGCCATATAGACCCAAATATTTCTATATTTATTCCCATGTTTATAATAAAATTTGTTACACAGTGTGTCCTGACAAATAGTTTCTTCATTAATAGCAATCATACTTTATTATGAACATATAGTGTGCATACAATTTTGACAGTTGGTTGATGACATTCTAAACTAATTGCTATTTTCTGACAGATGGCCACTGTAATGGTTATGTTTCCAGCAGTAAATGTGAGCAAAGAATTATGAAGATTTGAGCCAGGAAAACAGATGAAATAGAATAGACCCATTGGAAAAATAGATGAAAGGCCTCAGTTCTTTTTTGTGTTGAGTGCCTGTAAATCTTTAAAGTTTCCTTGAACTACTAAAAAAATTAATTGGAATCCACTAAAAAATGAAACTTGTGTTTTGAAACACTCAAAGAAATGATAATACTAAAATCTGACCTATAATTATATTGAAAACCTGTTAATGATTAAACTGGGAGAAAGAATTGTGTTTATCTGTATTCATTTCTAGTTTTGCTGTTTATAGACAAGTATACTTCTGAGTTTATAATTATTGGTGTATATTAGAAAGGCCATAATTTTCAGAAAGTTTTTATAGGCAAGATCACAAGACTAATTATTATTATTAATATTAACCTTAAAAATTCTAAAGTGAAAACACCAATTGTGCTCTATTTGGAGGATTTGTTTTTGATGCTTTCAATTAGTCATAAGAATTTGTAACCATTACTCAGTGTACTTAATTATAAATTACACTTGAACAAAAATTTTAAACTAATTTTGTAAATGATATAGAATTGTTGTCTTTAAGTAGTCCTTATTTGATTGTGTGTATAATAAAATACATTAATAATGTTTAGGACTTTAGCTACACAATAAGTATTTTTTTAGTTTAAAGAAAAGATATATCTTGGAAATGTTTTAGTGATTATAAATTCCATTTTGAATTATTAAGATTTTTTATGGCAATGTAACTAAAGAAAATGTCTATAGCTTGAACTCTAGACATTTTATAAATCTTATATTCTTTGAAAGATGGTTAAAAATTGTCATAGAAAAAAGTTATACAGTTATTCCATGAACTATTGTATACTGATATTTATAACATTTTTTTATTGGGAACAAATCAAGTTTATGATAACAATGCTATTATTATTTTAAAAATATGACAGCATTTCCAAAGAGGTAAATCTCTAATCATTATTGCATATTATATGTAAGGACTAATACTGAATTTTTTTGTTTTGTTTTGTTTTGTTTTGTTTTTGGGTCACACCCAGCAGCGCTCAGGGTTTACTCCTGGCTCGGCTCTATGCTCAGAAATTGCTCCTGGCTGCTTGGGGACATATGGGATGCCGGGATTTGAACTACCATCCTTCTGCATGCAAGGCAAATCCCCTACCTCTATGCTATTTCTCCGGTCCCTGAATTATTTGTTGATGAGAAATATTTTAAAATAAGTTTAAATATACATATATATATATATAACAGAAATATGTATTATACTATATTTTTTTCTTAACAAACTGTTCACATACCTATAAGGAATGTAATTTTTCTGACTTACATTTCTGAGATTCTAAATTACCCTAAATACTTCTGGAACCAATGGGAGATAGATGCATGCCTTAAGATAGACCATTGAGATCAGTCAGTCTCTGATTTCTACTACCTGCTATGATAGATTACATTACATGAAGACCAATACTGAGAACACTAAAATTGCTTCATTAAAAAAACTTTCTGAAAATGGTGTAGCTTTAGGGGTCAAAGATCCCAAAGTTATCTTTGGGCTACACAGAGGTGAGTCTTCCACTTGCATTATTTTTCTTGCATTATTTATTACTTTATTATGAGCACAGGCCATGAAGCAGAAAAACTAAATACTGTCAGGTAAATTAGAGAGAGGCTGAGCATATATTTTGGCAATTTCTCAGTGCCAGAATATCATAATCCAAAATTTAGGAAAGAGGAAATAGCAGCTTGGCAAAACAGTTCAGAATTTAATGGAAGCCCCATATCAGAGGAATTAGATGAATTAAGAATAGACTGCAAATTTCAAAAATTAAAATTTAGTCTCTGGTAAAACACAAACTGATTTTCAGGTGTTCTACTTTTATTTTAATGTCATTGTCAGAGAATCAAGAGATATTATTTATTCTCTTATTTTTTCTAAAACCACTTGCTATGAGTTGTGTATAAGAAGCCAGAGCTAATGAAAAATCAAAATAAACAATAAACAATAGAAATATTCTCATGGTGGTCCAATTAATAGAGTAATTAGATCTGAGCTTTAACAATTATTGCTTTGTTTTGTTTTTATTTCAGGACTTTGGTTATTGTTTGGTTGTTGTCTTTATTGTTGTGGTGCTTTTCGGATTCTTTTGTTTGATTATTTTGTATGGTTTTTAGGTTTTTCTTCCTTTTTTCCTTTCTTCTCTTAAATTGATATGTATAGCCTCTTAAAGGACTCCTTCCATTTCTTTCTTGTTTGACTTTTACCCGCCCCCTTTTACTCCTTTTTTCTTCCCTCCAAACAGAACCACATAACTTGAACCATCTTGTTCTGCCTCACAAATTGAGGGGGAAATAATGGACCAAACAGGTGTATGGACATTGAGCAGAAATAAAAAATGATCATACTTAAATACCAAATCCGAAGCCAACGACAACAGAATCAAAACCCAATTTACAATAAGTTAGACACAGATGGGACCATTTATACTAGCAGCCTGGGGTCAAAGGAGGAGGATATGGAATGCATGCTGGGAACAGGGGTGGAGGGAGGACAACACTGGTGGTGGAAATGCCCCTGATTCAATGTCACTATGTACCTAAAATATTACTGTGAAAGTTTTGTAATCCACTTTGGTCAAAATAAAAATTAAAAAAATTATTAAAATCAATATATAAGTGGATGGATGATATGATTTCATCAGAAATTCAGAATCTATTAAAATAATTAAATAGGGGCTGGAGAGATAGCATGGAGGTAAGGTGTTTGCCTTTCCTGCAGGTCATCGGTTCGAATCCCGGCATCCCATATAGTTCCCCATGCCTGCCAGGAGCAATTTCTGAGCATAGAGCCAGGAGTAACCCCTGAGCACTGCCAGGTGTGACCCAAAAACCAAAAGAAAAAAAATTAATAGATACTTAAAGCGACAAATTAGTAGGTAAGTTTATTGGTAGTTCAAGTTCAAGATAGAGTTTCACAAAGGATTAATAGACTGGGTAGTTGGTCAGTTAGAAAATATTTAGATGATTATGGCAGGATAAAGAATGAAATATACAGTGAATAATATAAGAGAGATATGTAGGGCATGGTGGAAAATACTAGCTAATTCAAGCCCAAGAAGAGAGACTGGGGGTCAGTATCTGAGTAAATCAAAGCCAAGCATTTTCCAGAATTTATGAAATGCCAGCCTAAAGATTCATGCAGTGCTATAAACCCTTTCATAATAAATCCAATGAAAAGCTTATTTAATGCACAAGTAGGTAACTCATTAAAAATAAAACAAAGAAAAAGGGAACAATCTTTAAAAACATTTACTTTAAGAAGACAAGATATGCCTGATTCTTCCAATGACAGACAGGGGACAAATATTCTACAGGAAAAACTTGTAGATTCTTTTTAACCATTCCTCAAAAATGAAAGAATAATATACTCATTTCCAGACAAAGAAACCCTCGACATATGCTCTGTTATCCTATTAGATTTATGAAACAAATCCAAAGGATTAAGAATTTCAAGATGGAAACTGTAGCAATAAGCCTCAAGCAAGTTTCTCTTCTTAGCTGCAAACCATGATGTAACTGCTGGTTCCATCCTCATGAGGGTAGCCCAATAATTGTTTCAGGAATAGAAGCCAGATGAGAAATTCTTGGAAATAGGTATATGTAATTGTTAGGGATGAAAGTTATAGATATTTGATTTTTGGATCACACCTAGTGGTGCTCAGGAACTACTATTTTTTGTTCGTGTTTGTTTTTTGGGGGGCCACACCCATTGACGCTCAGGAGTTACTCCTGGCTATGCCCTCAGAAATCGCTCCTGGCTTGTGGGGATCATCGAACCTCGGTCTGTTCTAGGCTATCGATTGCAAGGTAGACAGACACCTTACCTCTAGCACCACTACTCTGGCCCCAGGAACTACTATTAGTTCAGTGGTCAGAGCTCACTCCTGGCTTTGCTCAGGGAGCCTTGTACGTGAGATAATTCTTGGTTCCTGCATGCTAGACATGCAAAGCATATTCTCAGCCCATTGAGCTATCTCTTTGGTCCCCCAAAGTTATATTTTAATTAGAGTTGTTAAATTTGAACCACTACAATATGTTCCAATAGTCTTATTTCCTTAAGGTTCCTATTTGCTAAATATAGTAGACAGTTTTGTATCCCGCAAAGATGCTATGCTCTGATCCCTAAGACAGTGAATGATGAGATATCATGCCCATGAATGTTTCCTGACATTGCCAAAGTGGCATTGCACATGCAATCATTGTTTACCTTTAGCTGACCTTAAAATAGACTGTTCTCCTAGATGATTTAGGTCATACCATTGTAATCATTTAAGTCCTTAAAAAAGTAGAGGTGGAAGAAGTGAGGGAGATACAGCTGATGTCAGAGAGAACTGAGCTATTAGAAGGATTTGATGTACTGTTTGTGGAGAGTACTTACAGTGACAAATGCCTTTAGAAGATATGAATGACTTTCGGCTAAAGGCCAGCAAAGAAATCAGTCTGACTGCCACAAAAGAATTGAATATTGTCCAAACCCAATGCTCCTGAATGGGTCTCCACAGATAAGGCCTAGAGTAGATGACAACTTGATTTTGGCCTTTTGAGAGTCTATGTAGAAAAATCAACTGTTTCTCTGCCAGACTTTTGTTTAGAGGACTGTGCATAATGAATGAATGTCATTTTAAATCGCTAAGTTTGTTTTAATTTGTTACAGTGGCAATAGAAAATTATGCCAAGTCATTAAAAACTACAAACAGATCTAAGGCTACTTTTCAGATGTATAAGAAAATAAGTGATTACAAAAAATTTTCATAAGCATTTGAGGAATACTGTTTTTATTTCAATAGCAATTAACTTATTAAAGCTATTATTTTCTTTCTTTCTTTTTTTTTTTTTTTTTTTTTTTTGGGGGGGGGGCACACCCACTTGATGCTCAGGGGTTACTCCTGGCTAAGTGCTTAGAAATTACCCCTGGCTTGGGGATACCATATGGGACACAGGGAGATCTTACCTCTAGCACCACCTCTCCAGCCCCAAAGCTATTATTTTCTTTTAAATTAGAGCAATCAGTAAACCTCTAGCTACCTGTTTCTGGGTGTGAGAATATAGTACTAAACTCTGGGAGCTTTTTGCTTTTACTTTCAACTGCATCAATTATTAACTGGCCAAGTGACCTTGGACAAATTATCTTAAATACAATTTAAGCATTTGCAAAATCAGAAGTGCAAGTAGATGATCTTTAAGGTCTCTCTCATTTTAACTTATTGCATAGATATAGTTTTAGGATCAAGATAGAATTGTTAGGGAGCTGAAAATTCACCAGAATATTATATTTTGAAGCTTGAATCAAAGTGATTTGTGTCTGCTCCTGGCTCTGCACTTAGGAATTATTTCTGATTGGCCTGGATGACCACGTGGAATGCTGGGGTGTGAGCCTGGATTGGCCAAATATAAGTCAATTGACCTACCTGCTATACTATTGCTCTGACCTCAGTTTTTTTGGGTATGAGTGGGTTGGGGTGGGATGGGTGTATAACACTTCAGTGCTGAGGGTTTGACATAGTGGTTGAATATTTTTAAATACTGATACTATGTTGTTTTTGATATAAATAAACAGACTTCGAATTTTATAACTTTTTTGGTCAGATACCAGATAAATAGATGTTTACTAAGATGATGTCTTCAGTTTAAATGAAGATTGAATAATTGAAATTTGGCATTGAAATTCTATGAGATGAGAGCAAAATAATTTCTCGTGTATTCAAAATTATTCTAAATGATAAAGATGTAGAAATCTTTGCTTTTGTTTTTGGGCCACACCTGGTGATGCTCAGGGGTTGCTCCTGGCTCTGCACTCAGGAATCATTCCTGATGGTGCTTAAGGGGTCAAATTTAGGTAGGTCATGTACAAATCAAGTGCCCTACCTGCTGTACTATTGCTTTGACCCAAGAAAGCTATAGAAATCTTAACTTATTTATTGTAATTTATTTTGGGAGTTGAGGTTAAGACTATAGTATTCTTGTATTCGTTTTTTCTCTCTAGTCAATTTAAGTTGTATTCTCTATTCACATTTTTCTAGAAAATGCTTGGTAACATAGTATCTTTAATAATTTAGGTTCTGGAAATGTGGAAGAAAATTGAAAACTAAATTTAAACATAACTTTATTTGATGCAATATAAATCTCACCCTACTCCCATTTACATCCCATCCCCACCCTATTCCTGTTTCCACTTCCATTCCCACACTATCCTCTTTTTTTTTTTTTAAAGGAGCACAGTTTCATGGACATGGATGGAAGTAGCAGTTGCAGGGTAATGTGTCTTTGTATGAAAAGGAAGGAAAAAGGCTTTAAGTGACTTATAACACTTTATTATGTTTATGTTATAAACATATTTTATTCTTTTTTTTGTTTTTGTTTTTTTTTTATTTTTGGGCCACACCCGGCAGTGCTCAGGGGTTACTCCTGGCTGTCTGCTCAGAAATAGCTCCTGGCAGGCACGGGGGACCATATGGGACACTGGGATTCGAACCAACCACTTTTGGTCCTGGATCAGCTGCTTGCAAGGCAAACGCCGCTGTGCTATCTCTCCAGGCCCACATATTTTATTCTTTGGAGCTCAGGAAAATATTTATTTCTGGGAAGGAAAAGGAAACACTCTTTTTGATTTTGGGAATAATTGTTCATTTCATTAATGAGATTCCTAAATGACCCATATTATTAAAGTTGATTCCTTGCATAATCCAGTGACAGGTTTACTCACATTAAAAGGTCACATTAATATTTACTGACAGTGCAACAAGGATAGGTTTCATTCTATTAAAAAATGTATGGATGTTGAAATTGCTGATGGAGAAGCTGGCACAGATTGACCTGGCTCTGGATATGATAATTAGGATAGAACTTTGTTCTTTTAGAGGTCATAAATTACATTGCAAGGTTTTATCTGTTTGGATTGCTAGAAAGTAACTGCAGTGTATTGTGAGATTATGGTATAAAACATCTCACGGTGAGTAGTACGTCTCAAAACTTTTGCCAGAGATGTAATGAGAATCAATAAAATATTCTATGTTTATATAAAGTTAATTATTCTACTAGAGGATCTTTAAAGAGCAATAAGGACTAGAAAAAATACTAGAAAGACTTTGGTAACATTGACAGTATGTTAATTGAATTGAAA